>NC_062570.1:54880833-55212500 GCF_022837055.1 Prionailurus viverrinus
TAGCCTGCCAGCTTTATTCAAGTGCCAAGTGCATACTGATCATGCCATATACACAAGTGAATTCTAGAAAATATAATGTTGAACATATTTTTAGAAAGGGAAAATGTTATCTAAACAGAAAAACAGTGGAGGATATCACAAAGAAAAATATCAATAGTGGGGTGCCTGGGTGGCTTAGTTGGTTAAACTTCCAACTCTTGGTCATGATCTCGTGGTTTATAAGATCAAGCCCCACGTTGTGCTCTGTGCTGACAGTGTGGGGTCTGCTTGGGATTCTCTGTCTCCTGTCTCCTTCTCTCTCTGGTCCTCCCCTGCTTGCTCGCTCTCTTTCTCTAAATAAAAAAATAAACACTTTAAAAAGAAAAATATCAATAGAATTAAATATATGCTAAATTAGAATTTTTTGGCCAACAAACACAAAATGGAAGGACAAATGATGAGCTGAGGGGATAGTTGCCCTCTATGAGAGATATCAAGTTTGTAGCCTTAAACCATGTGATTGGGTCCAAATGGGTCCACTTACAAGATTACCCCAAATCCTGATTCTCTAGATCCCATCTTCCAGATTATCTGAAAGTTATGTTTTTCCACCCCCCTCAGGATCCCCTGCCCCAATTATTCACTTAGAGGTGAGGGTGAGATTCTTACATTTAGTTCCTTTGTTCTATCTGTTGGTCTCACCATCCTGCTGCCCTATGGACCCCAGGAGCTATGCTGGGCCTCTGCTGACCTCATCTCTACCACCTGTTCCTTCCCTCCAGCAATCAGGAAAACACCCTTTACTTCTTATGACTGATGATTTTTAAAGGAGTTTCCTGCAGAAGAGCTGCAGGGCCCCTAATGACCCAGTTCTTTTCATTATGCCATAGTCCCTTCTCCCAGAACTCACAAGCACAGTTGAAGTCAGAGGATGATCAGGCCCCTGTGGTACCTAAAACGTACGTAGCCTGACTCCCAGCATCTGCTGCATAAAGTATTTCCTGGCTACAAGGAAGGAAGCGGATGCTGACAGATTAAGCAAAAAAGGAGTCTGTTCAAAGAACATTGGGCCGCTCGTAAAATTGTTGCAAAGACTGGAGGAAACAATCTTCGAAGAAAATCACCCAAAACCATGCAGCTCAACTGGCCTAACGAGAAAATTAAGGATGTTGCCCCATCACCACTCAGCAACTACCTGCTGCCAGGAGCTCAGTTTGACTGTCACCACTGCTGCCAAAGGCATCTAGCTTCTTCTGCATCAGGAACTCAACCTTACAGACCATCCTGTCCCCCCAACCACATGGCTCTGCTGCCACCCTCACCAGCAAGAGGAGTGCATTATTCATCTTTTCCCCCTCCAAGCCCCCTTCCCCACCAGAATCCCACACAAGTGCATCTGACTGGAGGAGTGCAAGTCACATTCCTGTGTTCTTGCTGCAAAAGAGCAGGAGAGGGAAGGAAGATTCTGTCTTCTAACTTGGTGGAACTTAAAAGGGAAAATCCTAACATCAGAAAGGTATTCAAAAGGTGCTTGGTACCCAAGACCAGGACAGATGTCCACCAGAATGAATGACTTAGGCTGGGTATGTTGGGGTGGTTTATCTGAGATAGAGTGGTCTTACATTTACTGAATAAAATATGGACTGGGTTAAATATGAAATGACATGCAAGGTTATTCATGGAGGCATTATTTGTAATAACAAAAAATTGGAAACTATTCAAATGTCCAGTAATAGAGATTTGGTTGAATAAAAATCATGGTACATCAATACATGCATGGAAGATAATGCAGCTGAAAATAAAGGAGGAGGCATGATCTTTAGAATGTAAGTAAGTGAAAAAAACAAGTGGAGAATAATATGCATAATAGTTAATTTTTCTGTAAGAAAGGTTGGGGATATATATATAGGAATATGGGAATATATATATGGCTCAGCCATAGAATTATCATTTTTTCTGGTAAAATGGGTCATTATTGGCAATTTCATACAATTCAACATAATATAGGCTGGAGGAGACATGGGTGAATAAGAGATTCTGCAAATACATTATGTATTTCTTACATTGGAATCATATAGATGTGTTTTACACATTCAAAACATTAAATTTAAAATGAACTCGTACGATTTTAAGACAAACTGAAAACAGTGTACCTGTTTATCAAGTTAATGATGTAGCTGCATAGAGAAGACAATTATTTGAAATGATTTCAAGTGATACTACAATATAGTATATTTGTTGTATGTACATTGTGGAATATATTTTAAGGGTAAAAAAAATCTAATGCTTCATTCTACAGTTACATTGCTAGTAGTAGTCTTTGTGTTAGCATTTTGAAACTATTTTTATATAGTATAGTATATAGCAATAAATTATGTTAATGTTATTAGGAACCAAGATTTACAGTGTAAGAGAAGTAAAATGTAAAATCAAAGCATTAATATAAATATTAATGTTAAATTTGAATTAGAAATGTAATATTAGGAATAATTAGAAATAACAGTAGAAATATTAAAAATTTGATATTAGAAATATGGTTTTTATTTTTTAAAAAAATATATCCTATTTCTGTGCTTTTCAGAAGGGCCTAGAAGGATTAAAACCCATGGACAATGAACAACCTGTGGTGTCCAGATTGTGGTCCCTAAATAACCTTTCCCATTTAAAGGACCCGGGACTTCTTGGATGGCTGATTCCAAGTCTGGGACAGTGCATGTACAAGATGAGGCAGGAACACCTTGCTGAGCCAAAAACTGTGAAGTTATCAAAGATCAGTGGGTTATATGGAAAGAACTCAAGAGCCCACAAGAAGGGGCCCCAATTGACCAAAAATGGGATAATTTAAGAATCTAAAAAAGTAGTGGTTGAATTTTATGGGAATGCATAGAATATATAAAAGCCTACTGAGTTCGTGGGGGAGGAAGAGTGCCAAAACAGACAAATTAACAAACTCATTGGATGCCATTGGTGGTAACTAGGTCACAATTCTTACTTTGAAAAATGGCAACTTAAGGGAAAAGAGTAAGCATTATGCTGCCTTTCCAATTAAATCTACATTTCAGGGTGACCAAATAGCTCTCTGAGGGCTATCGATGAGGAAGAGTTCTTCTTTACAGACAATTCCCAGCCAATAAGTGCAGAAGGAATGATGGAATTAGAAAAACCATCACTTTGCAATCCTAATGATATAACTGATTAAGGCAAAGATCAATAATGGATGAAAGCATTGGATGAAAAGCTTATGGAGAACTTTACAATGGAGAGATCTGGTTGACATGACCTGAATCTGCTGATCAATCTTTAGCAAGAGTAGGACAGCCAGATAACATGCACTTCTTGAGATGTCCCTTATGGAAAAACAAAAGAACGTGAATCCAATAGGGCTTTTAGAACTAACCTCCGCTTACGTGAAATAAAGGAGGTAGAGGCTCAGATTTAAGTGCTGCTGTGAGGACATGAATGGATAAACTCAAAATATGAGATGTTCTTTTTTTTTTTTTTTTCTTGAGAGAGAGACAGAGCATGAGCTGGGAGGGGCAGAGAGAGAGAGAGAGACACAGAAGCCAAAACAGGCTCCAGTCTCCAGGCTGCCAGCACAGAGACTGATGCAGGGCTCGAACCCACGAACTGTGAGATAGTGACCTGAGCCAAAGCCAGATACTTAGCTGACCGAGCCACCGAGGTGCCACCAGAATATGAGATTCCATAAAACAACTGAACATCAAGTCAATGGCATGAAGAAAAAAATGGTGGGGCAAAGTGGGGAGAGACTATTCTAAATTTTAAGACACTCGAACATAACCATCAAATGCAATGTGTGGACCTCATCTGGATCCTGAGTCTAAAAAAACCAACAATAACGAAGATATTTCTTCAGTATCAGAGAACTGTGAAAATGGTGTAAGAATTAGATGATATCAAGGAATTGTTACTTTTGTTAGGTGTGTTACTGGCATCATGGTTATGTAAGAAAATATTCGTATATTTTAGAGATGCAAAATGAAACATCTATAGACAAAGTTACATGAGGTCTGGGATTTGCTTTAAATTTTTTTTTAATGTTTTATTTAGTTTTGAGAGAGCGAGAGAGAGAGAATAAGTGGGAGGGACAGAGAGAGAGGGAGACACAGAATCTGCAAAGCAGGCTCCAGGCTCTGAGCTGTCAGCACAGAGCCCGATGTGGGGCTCAAACTCATGAACCCAAGATCATGACCTGAGCCAAAGTTGGACGCTTAACCGACTGAGCCACACAGGCGCCCCTAGGATTTGCTTTAAAAATGGTTCCACAGTAGGGAACCTGGCTGGCTCGGTTGGAAGAGCATGCGACCCTTGCTCTCAGGGCTGAGAGTTCAAGCCACACATTGTGCACGGAGCCTACTTTATTTAAAAAAATTTGTTTTTAATTTATTTTGAGAGAGACAGAGAGAAGGTGTGTGGGGGAGGAGCAGAGAGAGAGAGAGGAAGAAAGAGAATCCCAAGCAGGCTTTGCGAGGTCAGTGTGCGGAGCATGACACAGGGTTCGAACCCACAAAACAGATCATGACCAGAGTCAGTCACTCAACCAATGGAACCATCCAGGCCCCCATAGGGCCTAATTTAAATAAATAAAAAAACAAATAAAATGCTTCTGCAGAAAAAGAAGGATAGACAAAGCAAGTGTTGTCAAATCCTAATAACTGCTGAATCTGAGTAATGGGTATATACTATTCTTTTTAATTTTTTTTTTGAAATTTTCCATAGTGAAAAGATAATGGAGACAGGCAAAATAGAAATCAATTCAGCCTAATCTTTGTATACCGATGGAGCACATACATGGAAAAAGTTATGGCAAAAGAGACTGACTTGCAGTCACTATCAGAGTGAAGGGGGAGTCACAAGCACCTGTGATGTCAGCGATCACGCCTTGAATGATGTGACCTTGGCAGGAGGACGGGCTGTTGGTGGGTTTAGCAATTCTTTCTCACGTCTCCTTTTTCCTAACACCTGAGGTGGCATCTCAGCACATCCAAGTAGAGTACAGAGCAGTGTGCAATGTTCTTTTGCATCCAAAAAATGCTAATCACACTTGATATCTTTGCTAATTCACTGGGGAATAATTTTGAGTTCCATAAGTACATCTCAAGATTTAAATGGAACTGGGAAGAATTTAACAAGCATGTTGATTCTGTACGGATTGCCCCTCATCCCACCTCTCCTGACACTTCCTCTCTGACCATCCTGTTTGAGTAAGGGTGCTGGGTGAGGGAAGAAGAAACATTTTTTTTAGAGGAAGGATTACAAAAATTGGGGATGCAACCAAAGCCAAGTGTGTGACCACTCTGCATTCCAGAATGTGGGGCAGGTGGATATCATCAATTGACCAGCCCTCTTGCCCACTGGACTCGGCTTCTTGCCACACTACTCCAGGCAGCACCATATGGATGAAGTCTTCCTACTTGAAATGTCTTCAGACTGAATTGTAAAGCATTTGCCTTGCTGCTTTTTAATTTCTACAGTGGAACAAACAAGAAGAAAAATATCTTGAATAGAAACTCAAGGAATTTGGATTAGATTAGATGTGAAGAACAGCCTCACGTGAGGAAGCTGAAATGTGGAATAATTATGGCACTTAGAAAGATTATGATACTTTTTCTAAAACATCTATTAAAACTGGACAGATTCTAATTGTCTGGGATGGTCCAGTAATGATGAAGTTGACAACATGTCGTCTTTTGGCCTGTGTCAGGGCATCTAGCATTTTTGCCTGCCCAGCATCTTTTTCCCATCCTCCTTCTAACAGAAAATTCTTTCCTTTAGAGAAATGTACGTTTGGGAAGGAGCTGCTGCGTCCCTTCTACATTTGGTTTTAACTGTGCCCGAAGCAAGATTCAGTCCTGGAGAATTTAAATGTGAGCAACAGGGGTGCCTGGCTGGTTTAGTGGGTAAAGTGTGTGACTCTTGATCTTGGGGTTGTAAGTTCAAGCCTTATGTTGGGTATAGAGATTACTTAAAAATATAATCTTAAAAAAATAGATACGTAGACAAATAAGTAAATAAGAACAACGATAAATTGCCTCCTCCTCCCCCTTAGTTTGGATTGTGCTAATGTCATTTCCAAGGAAAGAAAGTCTTGATTAGCATGGCATGTGAGATGCTTCATTCATTCCATTAACATTTATTAAGCTGTTGCAGTCTTTTTGACACCCTGGATATACAGAAAGGAAAGACAACCTTTATTTCAAGGTGTTCACAGTTAAAGAGACAGTTACGATACAGTAGTTATATAATAGATGACATAGTACTTAATAGTTCCAAGCACTATTTTAAACATTTTGCATATACTAACATTAAATTCTTACAACAACCCTTTGAGATAGGTTCTGTTACTTTTTTCATTTTTGACACAGGGAAAGTGAGGCACAGAGAGGTTAAAGGAAATTGCCCACATTTACCCAGTTCAGGAGCTGAAGATCTGGGATTTAGACCAGGGTAGCCTGGGTTTTAACCACCACATTCTAGAGCTTTATTATCCCTAAGGATCAATGTTGGAATTATCCTGGAGAAAAATCAATAATAATGGCTACCATTCAGTAAGTGCTTCCTATGTACCCAGGTGCATTTCTGCCTTAACACATGAAGGCTTTTGAAAGATTTAATGCAGCAAAGATTAGGAGCCTCAGGGAACTGAGGCTCAGAGAGGTTAAGTGACTTGCAGAGATCACCCAGCGAAATGGCAAAGGGTGAATTTGGTCCGGTCATGTTCACTTACAAAGCCTTTGCTCTTTCTGTCACATTTCCCTCAAGGACCTTACCTTCCAGCTTTTCCACCAGAGGACGCTGTTCCTGGTCTGCACGTGGTCATCTTCTTGTAGCTTCACATGGTGAGGAGAGAGAGGAAGCAAGCCCTATCTTGTCTCTTCTTATCTCAGATGCTTATGACTGGCTGCCACTGACTGGGAAAGAGAATCTACACTGGGAATCCTCTAACATCAGAGAGTAGGTCATATTTTGCTTCCAACAGTACTCTTGTAATTTGCGTATATACCTTGCAACCTGACTCCTGAGAATATATCTGCTCAGTAGGGGAGAGATTAAGAAGCTCTGTGTAAGTGTTCCTTTGGGAAAATAAAAAGGATGTTATTTATTTATTATTGTGGCAGCCATTCAAATGTTGAAGGAGGAGAAACTTGCTTTTGTTCTGCTTCCTGCTTTCAGGCCAAACATGTGAATAAGGCTCTTGGATAAGGTATGTGTCAGGTGTCCTGAAGACCAAGTGCCTATTTCATTAGAAGACCAGGCATTGGAGGCGGTATTTTGGTGGGAGATTTTCTGTGATCCACAGTAGGCACTTTTGTCTAGTAAAACCACCCCCAATATAGAAGAGGCTCTGATGCACCTTCATGGAACTAACTCGGGATTAACTTTCAGAAAATTTATCAGCTAAGGCACACTTGGGAACTCCTGCATGCAAAGTTTATGGGTGCTTACTAAGCACTTTAGGTAGATCAACTAATTAAGTCCTTACAACAACACCATTTACAAGTGAGAAAAATGTGACACTAGAAAAGAAAGAACTGCCAATGGAGTTATAGATGTTTATCAGGAGGCAGTGATGGTTGCTAACAAACCCATTTCTTCTAGGCACATATGGTATCATTTAATTAAATAAAGTGTAAAGCTGTGAAAAAGAAGTGTAGAAAGTTGAAATATTATTTCTATGAAAACTAGGTTGAATGTTTTGGGAAGACCTGAGAAAGGTGTTCCCTCCAAAAGTGCTATTGAATTAGGTATGAGCAAGACCACGCTCTTTCCTGTCTCCATGACTGTGCCTGTCACAGCTGATTAGAAAGTCTTTCTCACCTTTTCCTCCTCCGATTGCATCCTCCAGGATGTCGTCGTTGTCTTCTTCTTCTTCTTCTTCTTCTTCTTCTTCTTCTTTTTTGGTTTAAACAACAGAAATTTATTTTTCACAGTTCAGGAGACTGAGAAGTCCAAGACCAAGGTGCTGGCTGACTTTGCTCATAGTGAAGACCCTGTTCCTGGTCTGCACATGGTCGTCTTCTCCTTGTAGCTTCACATGGTGAGGAGAGAGAGGAAGCAAGCCCTCTCTTGTCTCTTCTTATAAAGACGCTCATCTTAAAGAAGATGTGGTATTACTCGGCAATCAAAAAGAATGAAATCTTGCCTTTTGCAACTACATGGATGGAACTGGAGGGTATTATGCTAAGTGAAGTTAGAGAAAGACAAATATCATATGACTTCACTCATATGAGGACTTTAAGAGACAAAACAGATGAACGTAAGGGAAGGAAAACAAAAATAATATAAAAACAGAGAGGGGGACAAAACAGAAGAGACCCATAAATATGGAGAACAAACTGAGGGTTACTGGAGGGGTTGTGGGAGCGGGGGATGGGCTAAATGGGTAAGGGGCACTAAGGAATCTACTCCTGAAATCATTGTTGCACTATATGCTAACTAATTTGAACGTAAATTAAAAAAAAAATTTTTTTTAATTAAAAAAAAAAGAAAGACGCTCATCTTATCGTGAGGGCCCCACCCTGACAACCTAATTACTTCCCAAAGCCTCCATCTCTAAATATCATCACATTGGTGATTAGGGGTTCGATGATTTTGGGGGTACATAAACCCAATAGCATAGGTCAAAATAAACTTGGCAACTGAAGTCAAGTCATTGCAAATTCTTTATATAGTTATTGTCTCAGTCACCAGGTCACTTTTTTTTTCAACGTTTATTTATTTTTTATTTTTGGGACAGAGAGAGACAGAGCATGAACGGGGGAGGGGGCAGAGAGAGAGGGAGACACAGAATCGGAAACAGGCTCCAGGCTCTGAGCCATCAGCCCAGAGCCCGACTCGGGGCTCGAACTCACGGACTGCGAGATTGTGACCTGGCTGAAGTCGGACGCTTAACCGACTGCGCCACCCAGGCGCCCCTCACCAGGTCACTTTTAACAGCTCTCTCCCCATGCCACACTAGGATAGTGAATTGACCATTTAACCCTTTGATGACTGAAGAAATGTTGTAGGCCTTTACCTCCTCACTTTATTCTTCCTCTCACCACGTCCATTGCTTCCTTTCACCCACATGCCACCCCTCTACCAAAACCCTTGATTCTGAAACCTCATATGGCATTTAAGTTTCACTCCAAAATGAAAATTCTCTAAAAAACTTCTTTGTATTCTGTCATTTGAGGTCCTGCCCTTTATTACTGTCCTCCAAGATGACCTCTTCTAAGAAGCCTTCTCTGGTAGCCTGAGTTTTACCAGTTTGGCTACTCATAATGGCAAGTTACTTACTCTCTCTGAGTCTTGGGAGTCTGCATCACTGAAATGGAGATAAGATTATCTACCTTGCAGGTCTGCCATGGAGATTAAGTGAGATGATGCTTGTAAAGTTACTCAACAAATGGTAATCATTGTGATGTGTTTGGTCCCATGCTAGGGGCTACAGAGCAGATGAACGAGACAGCCCCTCCCGCAAGAAGCTGCAGATGAGCACATGACTGTCTGCCTGCTTTTGGCTTCAATTGCCCTGTAGTGAGCTGAAGCAGATTTTCACAAATATAAATGGAGACTTTTCTAGATGTTTTTAGACACCGACACCATTATGTCATCCAAGTTCTCAGTTAGCATTTGAATAATGCATCCTGAAGGCCTGAAGGGCATCACCACAGAGCCTTTCCAAATATGACTTTCTTATACTTCCTCACAAAATGATTTGTCCTGATGCTTAAAGGGCCATCAGAATGGCTTTAAGGGAAATAGGTTGTGATTCATGGAAGCCACATGGAGAAGACTCTGGAATCTTTTCTCACTGAGTTCAAATCATGGTTCTACTGGCTATTTGACCCCAGAACAGTTATACAATGGCTCTGAGTATCAATTTTCTCATCAGAAAAGTGGGAATAATAATTCTTATTTCATAAGAGGGTAAGCAAGCAGACTGAGATGAAGCGTCAAATGTTCGGTACAGTGCTTGGCAGATAGTCCATACCTAATTCATGTTAGTTTCCTAATAGGTGAATTTAAGTAGGTAGGAATGTAGTGGGTGCACATCTAAACTGAGAGCTGAGGGACTTCAAGCAGACCTTCTTCAGTGGTTTCTTTGTGCCACTGTCACAAAGACTGTAGTCTGGGCAGCCCATGGGTCTGACCTTGCACTTGGTCTCTTTCCAGTTTTCCAGTAGAAATGATTAATAATCAAATTATTATTCCATTATTTAAGTTGTGGGTTTCTCTTGAATGAGGTAATCAGCTTCTGGGAGCCTCCATTTCTCTGTTTATAGCAGCTTACAGATGCAAGGGCCTTGCAAGAAACAATGAAAGGAATAGAACTAATGAAATGCATCTGAGGCAGCACGGATACTCATAGGTACCTGATGAAATGTGGTTACTAATAGCATAGCAGGAGACCTTCTTTTTGAAGTATAGTTGGGCCAGTTGATTCAAAAAGTTGATTCAGGCAGGAAATATTAAAAAAAAAAATCCCTCACCATGCCCTACCAGTACCACTAAGATCATCAAACCTGTTAATTTCATCCCTCATGGTAGCTCCCATCCCCACTCCTGGCCTGTATGGTAGATGTGAATCACCACCTCCAAAGGCTACAAATACTACTCCAGGCATAAAGTTTGGTTTGCAACTTTGCAGGCTTTTCTGCTCACAGAGACCACGTACGTGACCACAGGCTGAAGTCGGAGGAGAAGGGAGTGGGGGTGGCCCTCACCATGGACCACAGAAGAGGAAGATGTGGAGAAATCTGAAAGGAGGAGGTGGTTGGGGAGAACTGGAGGGAGGTGGAACCATGAAGTGGGAGCTACTTCCGTGGCCAGCTGTTCCTCATGCCGCTGAGTGCAGCAGGGCATCGCAGCCTGCAGAACTGGGCTGGTCCTGAGCACCTGGTTTGGAATGAGCACTTTTGCCCTGGAGGCCTTGGCAAGATTTCTTTCCCCATCCGACCCTTCCCATGTTGGCAACATTGACTCTTGTAAGTCCCAGAATGTGGGGTGAAGGGATGTGGCCTCCTGGAGAGGTTATGGTGTCCTGAAGGGAAACCCCTTGTCTCCTTGTCAAAGTGATACTGAACTGAACCAGTTTGGCCTTGCCTCCATGTTGGGATGGCTGGGGAACACCCCACTATGTTAAGCATATTGTAAATTATAAACTCTATTGACTTAGGGCTCTGTGTTTCTTTTTTCTTTTCTTTTCTTTTTTAAGTTTATTTATTTATTTTGAGAGAGACAGAACGTGAGCGGGGTGGGGGGTGCAGAGAGAGAGAGGGAGAGAGAGAATCCCAAACAGGCTCTGCGTTGTCAGCAGCCCCCCACTGGGGGGCTCGATCTCCCAAAACTGTAAGATCATGACCTGAGCTGAAATCGAGAATAGGATGCTCAACCGACTGAGCCACCTAGGTGCCCTGTAGAGCTCTGTGTTTTTGAGTCAAACTGGAGCCTACCTCCACTCTGAACTGGAACCATACAGTTAAGGCAAGATCCACCTGCTCATATTATAATCAAACACACACTTCTGATTTAGTTGTTCTTGCAGTTTAAAATTAGACGTTGTTGTGAGAAAAAAAAAAAGCAGCTGTGTTTCAATGCTATTCAGATCTGTGACTGACCCAGTTTTCAAAAATTAAAAATGTGGCATTGGTATTCATCACATCTTTGCGCCTTGCTCACATTCTTAAGATGAGCATTGAGAAGTGTTTTCTGAGCTGTGAGGCTATGGTAAAGAAAGGGCCTTGACCAGCCCTCCAGCAAAATTCCAGAGGTCCAGATCTTGCTGAGATTTACCTTCACATGCTGAAAGGAAGATGGCAAAAGAGACCTCTCCGAAGGGTAACAAGGAAAACCATAAAAACCAAAATTATCATGGAATTGTTTATGCCAATGTTCTCAATATTTTTGCCACCACTACCCTCATGATAGAAGAGAGCTACAGAGTTGAAACCTTACTCAACCCTCCCCTCCCATCCCTGTGTGCAGAGGATCTGGCTGCCAGGATCCTCCCCCAAGCCTTGTGAGAACGTTGGTGGTTTATTCTAAAGATACCAAATGAATTAGGACTGTCCTCTGTGTCTGGTCTTTAGGATTTCCAGAGTGCCTGGTTATCTGCGTGCTTGTTATATAAAGCACAGCTCTCTGCCTTCCCCAGTGGGAGTTACAGGCGGCTCCCCTCTTGTCCCATACTCAAGCATGTGTACACCATCAAATATGAGCGGACATTTAAGGAAAACAGTAAAGACAAGATAAACTAACAGAAACAAGTAGTAACACTAGAGGAAGTCAAGATAACTCAGGGGGAACAAACAAACAAAAAACTAAGGAAATGCATTTAAAAGAATCATCTGGGGCGCCTGGCTGGCTCAGTTGGTAGGTATTTGACTTCGGCTCAGGTCATGATCTCATGGTTTGTGAGTTCGAGCCCTGTGTCAAGCTCTATGCTGACAGCTCAGAGCCTGGCACCTGCTTTGGATTCTGTGTCTCCCTCTCTCTCTGCCCTTCCCCTGTCTCTCTCTCAAAAATCAGTAAACATTAATAGAATCATTTGGGGGTGCCTGGGTGGCTCAGTGTCTTGTGTGTCCAACTCCTGATTTCAGCTCAGGTCATGATCTCAGGGTTTGTGTGGTGAAGGCCATGTTGGGTTCTGTGCTGACAGCACAAAAGCTGCTTGACTCTCTCTCTGCCCCTCTTCAGTGTCCTCTCTCTCTCTCTCTCAAAATAAGTAAATAAACTAAAGAAAAGAAAAGAATCGTCTAATGCTCATAAAAGATGGTGCATCCACAAAATAAGAGCAGGTTGTTATGAAAAAGCAAAAACTCAGAGTACAAAATGAAGGCTTTCCTAAAGGTGACAACAGTCCTAGTAGTTTCTATGACATCACCTAAAATGATCTGTGAAGCAAAAAGGAAGTTTCCTAAACTATCAACTGCAAAAAGAATTTTGATTCAACCACAAGGGACTGCATTATCTTTCTATGCTCTCCTTTGCAAATGATATTACAAAATCGTTATCCTATGAAGAGGGCTATCAAAAAGTAAGCAGCTAAAAGTTATAGTGAGAAAAAAGCATATAGAGGTGCGTCATGTGGTGAATTAATAACAAACTTTGCTTTTCTCTGGCTGTGAGCCTTCTAAAAGTTGTGCTGTGCTATAATATCTTTTCTTACTCTGAATAAAAATGTACCGTCAGCTATAATTTTGTATTCATAGTTTAATATCCTTTTTTTTCATGTGTGTGTTGCCAAAGCAAGTGCAATATTCTTTTTTTCAGGCCCCACAAAACCTGCATGTACCCCTGGCAGTGAGCTCCATGGCCTGTGGATAGAACCGAGAAGATGGCAAATGAACTGCAGAAGGATGTATGTATACTATCAGATTGCAATTCAGATACCATCAAACCTATGGCTCACACTATTTATTGTGTATAGCTACATGTACAGGTAGTAAAAGTGTGAAAACATACACTAGAAGATACACACCATTTGTGAGAATAGTGGCCTTGGGGTCTGGGGTGCTCTACTTTGTACTTATTTTCTGAAGCAAGAATGAAAAAATGTTACCACATTTGAGCGATGGATACATGGATATGCTATTATTCCCAGTGATTTTTCTCTTTTCTATTTATTCATTTTTTAAATTTTTTGATGTTTTTATTTGTTTTTGAGACAGAGATAAAACATGAGCTGGGGAGGGGCAGAGAGAGAGGGAGATTGGAAGTGAAGCAGACTGTGCACTGACAGCAGAGAACCCAATGCAGGGCTCAAACTCACACCTCATGAGTGATGAGATCATGACCTGAGCTGAAGTCAGATGCTTAGCTGACTGAGCCACACAGGCTCCCCTCTCTCTTCTATTTAAATTGTACAGTTGTAAAGTCAGATTCCCTCCAAATTTGGGGGAAATTGTCAAACAGTCTTCTGGCGTCCTGTATCTCTCATGACACATTTTGTCAGTCAGATGGCATCCTTTGTGGGTGACCTGTTTTCCTCTCTTTATCCTTGTGGTGCTACTCTTTCATGACAATCTGTCAGCCTGTAGACGAGTCCCTCATCATGCTGGGCTTTTGTGAACTTTCCAAACTGAGAACCCTGGTCCTTCAACTCCAAGTATTTCTATTCTATTAGTTCTCTGTCAATTTTATCCTTGCCTTTTCTGTTCTCTTGCTGGAACTCCTGTTAGTCAAATGGTAGACTTTCTATTTTTGCCTCACATTTTATGTAGGCATTTCCCCCTATTTTATGGAAGGTTTCTTTTACCATCTTATAACACTTTCATTAAATTTTTGGCAATTATATTTTTAAGTCCCAAGATTTTTTACCTTTTTCATAACATCCTGTTTTTATTTTGTAGATGCTCTGTCTTCTATGAAGATATTAATGAAATGTTTTTAATTATACTAGCTGTTTCTTTTTTGTGTTGTTTTGTGGTTGGGTAGTTTAAAAGTATATACCAATGTGGATTTTTCTTTAAAGGGTGAAAAGGCAGTGAGGGTCTACCCATTACAAATTCAAATCTTGCAATACAGATACAAAAACATTTCAGGATTCTAAAATATATTTTCAAAAACTCAGAAGAGAAACCTGAATGCAAACAAAGTGGAAAAAGTTTATTCAAAAAGTTGATAAAACTCTAATTTTATCTAATTTATCTATTTAGATATTCTGATATCTAATTTTTAAAATTTTATTTATTTTTGAGAAAGAGACAGACAGAGCAAGTGGGGGAGGGGCAGAAAGAGAGAGAGAGAGAGAGAGAGAGAGAGAGAATCCCAAGCAGGTTCTGCTTGTCAGCACAGAGCCCTGTGTGGGACTCGAACCCACAAACCACGAGATCATGACCTGAGATGAAACCAAGAGTCGGATGTTTAACCAACTGAGCCACCCAGGCACTCCATCTAATATATAATTTTTAACTGAAATCTGGAAATATGTTTCTGAAGGTTTCAGTAAAATAAGTGAGAAATTCGAGTCCTGATTTGGATGTGTATGCAACTTCCTACAGACTGTGTTACAGTATATGTTGGGTCTTTGTTCCTAGTTCCCAGCACAAAGCTCCTAAAACTGTCAGAATTTCCTAAGTGATAGGAATGCCTTTTGTTGTTCTTTATGAGCCCCTTTCAACCACACTTGGTTTATGCTAATGTGATGACTCAGAATGGGGCCCCATAACGGCTTCAGAGTGAGAGCTTGTCGCCAAAAAGACCAAATGGAAGAGTAGAGAGTGGGAACATTCCTCCCCACCCTCTGACTTCTGGGAAAATGAAGGGGACTGAAGAATGGGTTATAAAAGCTCTTGGGGCACCTGGATGGCTCAGTCGGTTGAATGTCCCACTTCGGCTCAGGTCATGATCTCATGGTTCGTGGGTTTGAGCCCCATGTCAGGCTCTGTGCTAACAGCTCAGAACTTGGAGCCTGCTTCAGATTCTGTATCTTCCTTTCTCTCTGCCCCTCCCCCACTCATGCTCTGTGTGTGTCTCTCTCTCACAAATAAAATAAACATTAAAAAATTTTTAAAGCTCTTGAACTACAAGATTCAGAGAACTGAGTTGGTGAACACATCCATGTGCCAAGAGGGGGGCAAACCTTGACTCCCTGGGGACAGAGACTCCTGTACTCTGGCCCCATCTAGTCCTCTGACTATGTACCTCCTCATCTGCCTGCTTACCTTTTATGTGATAGTAAATATAGCACTTTCCCAAATTCTGTGAGTCATTGTAGTGAATTATCACCCAAGAAGGGCATTGTGGGAACCCCTGAATTTGTAATTTGTTGGGCAGAAGTGTGAGTAGCCTGGGTACCCACTTTGTGGCTGGCATCTGAAGTGGGAGCAATCCTGCGAGGCTGTGGGATCAGCGCTAACTCTGGAACTTAGTGTCAGAATTGAACTGAAGTGTTGGACACCCAGTTGGCATAGAATTGGTGTGGAACAATGACACGTATCTGGGGGCAGAAGACATCACAGACTCATTTGCCATTTGTGGTAATGTGTCCTGCAAACAAAAATTTTAATAATTTCTATTTTATGTGACTTCCATCAAAAAAGAAAAAATAAGTATATATTCAGTATGCTCTTGACAAGAGAGAATTTCTAGTTTGATTCACTGCCAATGAGAACCATATCCTCCCTCATAATCTTACACATCAGATAATTGGAAGAATTGTCCACAGACTAACTTCAGGATCCCTTATTGTTTCTCCTCCACTGCCCACATTCGTGTGCTGGACACCACAGGATGGGTCCACACTGAAGACCGTTGGACACTGCTGTCTCTGTACTATCTGTCATATTTCCGGTACTGTTGGTAGAGTGGGCAGTAAGAATATTCTTGGAAGCTATTCCTATACCGGAATGGCTACTAATACCTATATGTGAAAGTGATTATGAACCACATAAATATATCCAGCTAGACCAAAACTAAAGTTATCCCTAAATTAGCTTATCTTTAGCAGCATCCCCCAAAATGCCTGTGGCCAACCACCACCACATTGCACAAGGCATAGCTGTAGTGGAAAGAAAGAGTGGTCTTAATTGCTTGTGGTGAAATGATTTTGCCTTTGCAAGATTTCAAAAACACATGGCAAAGCAACCACATTGCTGCAGCTCTCCACGTCTAGGAAGGGCCCGTTCAAGTGAAACTCCAGGAAGCTTCAGCTTCATGAGCTTCACGGGAAATCAAAATTCAGGCACTAGAGTCAGATTGCTCTGGTTCCAAGCACAGCGCCAGCACTTAGTAACTTCAGGACCTCAGGTAAGTTACTGTAAGATGGGGGCCAAGATCGTAATTATGTCATGGGGCTATTGTAAGGATTGCATGATATAATACTTGTAAATCACTTAGAGTAGTGCCTCACATGGTTAGCATGTCATTAACACTATCTTCCTGGTGTCTGGGGCGGGGGGAGATTATCCAATCTCATGTTTTTGAACACTGTCTCTATGCTAATGACTCCAAAGTTGAAAATGTGTATCTAAGCCCGATCTACCTCCGAACAATCTTCACAAAACTAATAATACCTGCTATTTATCCTTTGCTACCTTTTTTGTTGTTGTCGGGGTTCGGTTGACATATAGTATTTTATTAGTTTCAGGTGTACCACATAATGATTTGACATACGTATATGTGGTGGAATGATTACCAAAATAAGTCTAAATAACATATGTCACCTTCCACAGTTACAAAAAAACACTTTTTTCTTGTGATGACTTTTAAGACCTACTCTAAGCAACTTCTAAATCTGCAATTCAGTATTATTGACTATAGTCACCATGCTGTACAGTAAGTCCCACAACTTACTTATTTTATAACCAGAAGTTTGTACTTTTGGGTCCTTTTCACCCATTTCACCTCGCCCCTCCTCACTACCTTTTGAAATTAGTACTTTGTACTATAATCTTTTAAATACGTTAAAAGGTAAGTAGTGTGGAATCCTTGTGCACTGCCAGTCGGAGATTATTCAAAAAAGTAAAAATAGAATTACCATATGATCCAGAATTCCACTTCTGGGTATATGCCCCAAAGAACTGAAATCAAGGTCTTGAAAGGTGTCTGTACAACCACGTTCACAGAAGTATTAGTCATTTTGGCTAAAATGTAGAAGCAACCCCTGTGACCCAGTGCCAAGAACAGACCTGACGCATGGTAATAACTAACATTCACTAGGTGCTTATTATATCCTGGGCACTTCAATGGGTTTTACATGTGTTCAATTATTTAGTCTTCATGTCAACTGTTTTAGGTATTATGAGGTACTACTATCACCATTTTCTAGGTGGTAAAACTGAGGTATGGAGAAGGCTAGGCTTTACAGATCTAGACTCCAATCCAGGTCACTTTGCTCCATGACCTTCACTCTTTTTTTTCCCCCTTAATTTCCCCAGTTTTATTGAGATATAATTGACACATAACATTGTGTAAGTTTAAGTTCTATAACATGTAGATTTGCTACATTTATAAATTGCAAATGATTATCGTTGTAGCATTACTACCACCTTCCTGCATCCAGCCACATAATTACCATTTCTTTTTTGTAGTGCGAACATTTGAGATCTACTCTCTTACTAACATTCAAGTATATGATACAGTATTATTAGCTATAATCACAAGCCATATGTTAGAACCCAAACTTGTTAATCTAATCACAGGGAGCTTGTGCCCTTTGAGCAATATCTTCCCCCCACCTCCCAACTCCTGGTAACCACCACTATACTCCCCATGACCTGCACTCTTAATCACTATATTACACAGCCTCTATGGCGCTCAACAACGTTACTCCTTTGCTATTCAACATAATTTCTTGTATCCAATACCACTCATCTTTTTTTCTTTCCTGAAGCTAAGACTTTCTCTTAAAATATGCTTATTTGGAGAGTTAACACTGTGCCAACTATTTCTAGCATACAGTTCATCTACCTACTAAAAAAGAGTAGGAAGGACCCTTAAGTTCTGGATTTGGGATGAGGAAATAATTGAGTCCATAAGAGTATCCAGTTATTAAAATAGAATGAATTCTACTCAGATTTTCTAGAAAAGGTAAATCTTTTTTAAAAAATAATTTATTTTTGGGGCGCCTGGGTGGCTCAGTCGGTTAAGCGTCCGACTTCGGTTCAGGTCATGATCTCGCGGTTTGTGGGTTCCAGCCCCGCATCGGCCTCTGTGCTGACAGCTCAGAGCCTGGAGCCTACTTTGGATTCTGTGTCTCCTTCTCTGCCCCTCCCCCACTTGTGCTCTGTCTCTCTCTGTCTATAAAAAATAAATAAATGTAAAAAATTATTTTTTAATTTACATCCACGTTAGTTAGCATATAGTGCAACAATGATTTCAATAAATTCCTTAATTCCCCTTACCCATTTAGCCCATGCCCCCTCCCACAACCCCTCCAGCAACCCTCTGTTTGTTCACCAAATTTAAGTCTCTTATGTTTTGTCCCCCTCCCTGTTTTTATATTATTTTTGCTTCCCTTCCCTTATGTTCATCTGTTTTGTATCTTAAAGTCCTCATAGGAGTGAAATCATATGATATTTGTCTAGAAAAGGTAAATCTTGGTTGCATGACAGATTGTATAGCTAATCTGCCAAACAATATTTGTGTATCTGGTGAAATCTCAGGGAAGCAATAGGAAAGGGAAGTCCACGATTTTACTTGATAGAAGACCACAGAGGAAGAAATAATAATATGTACCATTTACTTTGTTCCCGGCATGTCATTACCTTATTTAATTAAAAAATATTTTTTTACCCTTTGACCAATATCTCCCCCATTTACCCCACCCTAAGCCCCTGTCAACCATTCTACTCTCTGTTTCTATGAGTTCGGCTTTTGTTAGATTCCACATGTAAGTGAAATCATGCAGTCTTTCTTTCTGACTGGTTTATTTCACTTAGCATAATACCCTGAAGGTCCATCCATGTTGCAAATGACAGGATTTATATATAACTATATATATTATATAGTTATATATGTATACATATATACACACATATATATATACATATATATCTCACATTTTCTTTATCCATTCATCTATTAACAGATTGTTTCTATATCTTGGCAGTTGTGAATAATGCTGCAATGAACATTAAGGTGAAGATACCTCTTTAAGATAGTGATTTCATTTCCTTCAGATATATCACCAAAAGTAGGCTTGTTGGATCATATGGTAATCCATTTTTAATATTTTGAGGAACTTCCATTGTATTTTCCACAGTTGCTATAAAAATTTACATTCCCTTAAACAGTGCACAAGGGTTCCCTTTTCTCCACATCTTTGATGACACTTTATCTCTTGTCTTTTTGATAATAGACCAATTCAACAGGTGTGAGATGATATCTCATAGTGGTTTTGATTTGCGTTTCCCTGATGATGAGTGATGTTGAGCATCTTTTCATGTGTCTGTTGGCCATCTGTGTGTCTTCTTTGGGAAAATTTCTGTTCAGGTCCTCTGCTCATTTTTAAATAGATTATTGCTATTTGAGATACTTGAGTTCTTTATATAGTTTGGATATTAACCCCTTATCTGACATATGGTTTGCAAATATTTTCTCCCATTCCATAGGTCACTTTTTCATTTTGTTGATCATTTCTTTTGCTGCAGAAACTTTTTAATTTGATGTAACCCCACTTTGTTTTTGCTTGTGTTACTTGTGCTTTTGGTATCATATTCAAGAAACTGTTGCCAAGGCAAATCCAAGGAGCTTTCTCCACATGTTTACCTCTAGAAGTTTTATGGTTTCTGGTCTTGAGTCTTCAAGCCCCGACGTGGGGCTCAAACTCACGAATCACGAGATCATGACCTGAGCCAAAGTCAGACACTCAACTTACTGAACCACCCAGGTGCCCCGGGTTTTTTTTTTTAATGTTTATTTATTTATTTTGAGAGAGAGAGAGAGAGAGAGAGAGAGAGAGAGAACCCATGAGTTGGAGAGGGACAGAGAGAGAGGGAGGGAGAGAATCCCAAGTAGGCTTCATGCTGTCATCGCAGAGCCCAACTTGGGGCTCAATTTCATGAACTGTGAGATCATGACCTGAGCTGAGATCAAGAGTTGGACACTTGATCGATTGAGCCGCCAGATGTTCCAATGCATGAGTTTTTTTTTATTCCTGGGCTCTTGATCTTGTTCCATTGGTCTATGTGCCTGTTTTTATACATTTGGTATTTAAAATATCTTTGTGTTAGTAGCTGGCATTTGCTTCATTTAGACACAAGGAAACTGAGATAGCAGTATTTTGTATAATGTCACAGAGCTAGGGTGAAGGTGTATTCAAATCATTTTGATTCCAAACCTGTGCCTTCAGCTTTATACTATTACCTCCTGATATGGTGTGTGGAACTTGTTCCTAAACCTCAATAAACTTCTCTATTTCTTTTGTTCTCACCTGTTACCGCATATAAGAACACAGGTGTATGCATGCTTGGATTTACAGAGTATTATTTCTATATGGGAGAACACATACTTTCATATAATTTTGTATTAGAAACAATGCCTTGTAAAGTTAACAATAATTCAGTGAGTTAATTGCATTTATATTGAGACTGTGTTGCAAATTGTTCAAATAGCACCACTTAAGAGGCATCCACACACACCACAGAAGCATGAGTGCAAACACAACATCTAGAGAGATGATGTTTACAGCGGTTTCAGCAACGAGGGTATGGATGAGTCACAACTGAATCATAATACATACATGTCTTAAAGTCTAGTTATTAGATAATGTTAGAACAAAAATGCTGCTGGTGCAAATACGTGTCACTACATGTTCTACAACACTTAACCTTCAACAAAAAAGGGAAAGCAAAATAACAGTAATTTTGTTTTTTATTTTATTTTATTTTTTAAGTAGGCTTCATGCCCAGCACAGAGCCCAATGCAGAGCTTGAACTCATGACCCTGAGATCAAGGCCTGAACTGAGATCAAGACTCAGATGCTCAACTGACTGAGCCACCCATGGTGCCCCTAAATAACAGTAACTTTAAAGAAGAAGAATACTAGCCATTGAAAATCCCAACAAGGGTGCCTGGGTGGCTCAGTTGATTGGGTGTCCGACTCTTGGTTTTGGCTCAGGTCATGATCCCAGGGTCATGGGATCAAGCCTCATGGCAGGCTCCACGTGAAGCCTGCTTGAGATTCTCTCTCTCTCTCTCTCTCTCTCTCTCTCCCTCTGCTCCTCTCTCTCCTTCATGCACACACTCTCTATCTAAAATCAAAAGAAAAGAAAGAATCACAACAAACTCAAGACAACACTATAAGGAAAACAGAGAGTCTACTACCCAAGTTAAGAACATTCCAGCCATCTGGGTGAGAGATGAGCAATAGAAGGCTAATCGGGGTTCAAAGATTGGCCTGGCAGCAAGTCTTCTTAGTGGAATACTAAATTTAGAGTCTTTAATAAAGTCTGGTAATAGCCCAATTTTAGTCTCTGAATATCACATTTTAGTATTGGATAATTCACTTAGTGGATTACTAATGAAAATGAAAGCTTATAAAATATGAACTCTGGGGTCAGTTTGAGGCCCATCAGTAGATGCTAGCTCATTTTTTTTAATGTTTATTTTTGAGAGAGAGAGAGAGAGAGAGAGAGAGAGAGAACAAATAGTGGGTGGGGCAGAGAGAGAAAGAGACACAGAATCCTAGGCAGGCTCCAGGCTCTGAGCTGTCAGCATGGAGCCTGATGCAGGGCTCAAACACACAGACTGCGAGATCATGACCTGAGCCAAAGTCGGACACTTAACTGACTGAACCACCCAAGTGCTCCAATGCCAGCTCACTTTTTTTTTTTAATTTTTTTTTCAACGTTTATTTATTTTTGGGACAGAGAGAGACAGAGCATGAACGGGGGAGGGGCAGAGAGAGAGGGAGACACAGAATCGGAAACAGGCTCCAGGCTCTGAGCCATCAGCCCAGAGCCTGACGCGGGGCTCGAACTCACGGACCGCGAGATCATGACCTGGCTGAAGTCGGACGCTTAACCGACTGCGCCACCCAAGCGCCCCGCCAGCTCACTTTTAAAAAATCTCTTACAGAGGGAGGAAAAGCATAAAGAATCAGAGTTATCAAAAAAGGCTGGTCTTCAATCCCCACTTTCCAGGGATGGGAACTTGAACAAGACTCTTAGCTGGTCTGGGCTTCAGTGTCTGTGAATCATCCATCCATCATGGCAGTGTTAGAGAGCTGATTGTAAAATTTCCAGACATTTTGTAGTCCAGTTGTTAAACCATTGGCACCTTGATATTAGCCACAGTGGGAGTATTACACCACAAAAATTGGCAAAGGCTACAAACCAGGAAATGTTCCCCCCAGAAAACTGGTTTACCAGTTTTCATTCATTACTCCCCTCCAAAATATCACCAAATTGTGTGAAAGAGGAATAATGATTCTTCCGTGAGGATTAAATTGTTTTGGTGTTGAACCAAAGCCAGGTAATCAATAAACATTCATTTTGTAGGGTGGCCATCAGGCACAATCACGTTTAATTTCCATAGCGGCCTTTAGAGATAGAAATTATTATCCTCCAGGATAATTATGTTTTTGGAAACACGCAGAACACTGAAATTCAAAACATCATGGATGAATCTCACAGGTATTACATTGAGTGAAAGAAGCCAGACACAAAATAATACAGACTGTATTATTCCATTTATATGAAATATATGAACTGATAGAAGTGCATGCACTTATGGAAGGTCATAGAAACCAGAATGCTTGTCTCTGGTGGGGAGGGGAGTGGTGAGAAGGCAAGTGAAGGACATGTTGGAGTGGTGGAGTGTTACTCTCTCGTGATCCAGGTGGGGGATACACAAATGCATACCGATGCAACAATTCATCGGGAAATACACTTATGATGGTCACAGCTTATAATAAAGTACTTCTCACATCAACAAAAATTTAGTAAAGGGTAAATTGGATTGAAATTAAAAGGGAGGGTGCCTGGGTGACTCAGTCAGTTAAGCGGTGGGACTCCTGATTTTGGCTCAGGTCATGATATCAGGGTTTGTGGGATCAAGCCCTGTGTTGGGCTCTGGGCTGACAGTGTGGAGCCTGCTTGGAATTCTCTGTGTTCCTCTCTCTGCCCCTCCCTGCTCTTTCTCTCTAAAAATAAATAAATAAACATTTAAAACTGAGATTAAAAAGGAAAAGAAGAATTTGAGAAAGTATATTTTATAAACTGGAAAGCACCTTTCAAATGTTGGTTGCTCTCATTACACATCAAGCTTGAAGAACACAGAGCAGCAAAGTTTCCTTGACTATCTCTGTAGCTCCTGCTCCCATCATGATTTCCTGACCTCCAGGCCACAGCTCTCTTCTCCCCTGGACCCACACCTCTTTACTCCACAACTATATACTGGTGTTTTACACCAGGTACTGTTCTTTAAAAAAAAAAATTTTTTTTTAACGTTTTATTTATTTTTGAGACAGGGAGAGACAGAGCATGAACAGGGGAGGGTCAGAGAGAGGGAGACACAGAATCTGAAACAGGCCCCAGGCTCTGAGCTGTCAGCACAGAGCCCGACGCGGGGCTTGAACTCACGGACCGAGAGATCATGACCTGAGCCGAAGTCAGCCACTTAACTGACTGAGCCACCCAAGCCAGGAACTGTTCTTGGCACAGGGACACATGAGTGAATGAAATAGACAAAGACCTTTGCCTTCATGGGGCTTACATGCCCTAGATATCTCTCCCTGGATGTACCTGAGACTGTCATGTATCCCCCACCTCTGTGATTGCACTGTCAACTTCTCGGGAACCTGGCAGGAAATCCCTGACCCCTCTCTCATAAATCACCCTTGGCTGACTATTATGTGTCCCGAATGTCTCTCAAAACCTCCCACTTGTCTGTAATTCGACTGTGCTGCCCTATTCTCATCCTTTCTTGTCTGACTTGATACTGGTCTCTCTGTCTCCAGTCTTGTTCCTGCTTATTGTTTTTCAGACAGCAGCTAGAATGATTATAAAATGCAAATCAGAACCCAGTTGCTTTCTGCCTAAACCTGCCTGGTGGCCCTGACAGGTGAAAGTCTAAATTCCTTACCATGTCCTCATGTCCTCAGCTGTCAGGTGATGTCAGGTGATGGGCATAGCTGCTAAAACCTGAGTCGAAATTCCAGCTTACTAGCATGACATTGGGCAAAATTTTTTAGCTTCTCCATGCCTTACTTCTCATCTTTAAAATGGGAAAGATGATAGTACCAATCTCACAGTTGCTGTGGGGATTAAATTGGTTATTGCACACAAAGCAGTAAGAATAGTGCCTGACCCTCAGTATAGATTTAAGAAGTGCTCATTTTCTAACAGGGTCGCTGTGATGTTTAAATAAGTTAAAACAGCTAAGAGGCTCTGCACAGCACCCATGTGTCTTAAATGCTTTGTAATGTCATTGCTGTTATATCTCTAGCCTCACCCCTTTCCCCTCTTCACACAAACCTGCCTCAGTCCTGCGGGTTATATCTCTCCCACACCTCCAGGCCTTGGTATGGGAGTTCTTCCCTTCCTATCTCTCTTCCTGTCCATCTCTCACCAATCCTTCATGGCTTTGTGCAGATACCAGTCCCTGGCTGCCCCACCCTCAGCTACATTGATTCCTCCTCCTCTGTGTTTCCCTCTTAGAACCTGTGTGCACTTCTATCACAGCACATTGTAATTGTTTATTTAATTTTTTAAATGTTTATTTATTTTTGAGAGAGACAGAGCTCAAGCCAGGGAGATGCAGAGAGAGAGGGAGACACAGAATCCGAAGCAGGCTCCAGGCTCTGAACTTTCAGCACAGAGCCCAATGCGGGGCTCAAGCCCATGAACTATGAGATCATGACCTGAGCCGAAGTTAGACGCTTAACTGACTGAGCCACCCAGGTTCCCCTATAATTGTTTATTTAAAATGTACTGAGAAGCATCCATCAACAGATGAATGGATAAGCAAAATGTGGTCTATGCACACAATGGAATATCATCCAGCCTTTAAAAGGAATGAAGGACAGATATATGCTAAATCACAGATGAACCTTGAAAACATTATGCTAAGTAAAATAAGTCAGACACAAAAGGACAAATATTGTGATTCCACTTCTATGAAGTACCTAGAATAGACAAATTCATACTGACACAAAGTAGAACACAGGTTGCAGGAGTGGAGGAACAGGGAGAATGGGTACAGAGTTTCTGTTTGGGATGATGAAAAGGTTCTGGAGGTGGAGAGCAGTGATGTTTGCACAATATCATGAATATACTTACTACCACTGAATTGTACAATTAGAAATGGTTAAAATGGTAAATTCTGTGTTGCGTATCTTTTATGATAAAAACATTTTTTTGTAATGTGCAAAGAAACAATTTAGCCTACCTGTTCTAATCTTGGCTCGAAATCCTGGCTTCACCAGGCTCTGTGACCCGGTGTAAGGTATGTAACTTCTCTAAGCTTCAGTTTCTACATCTGTAGAAATAGGTAATTTCCCTTCACTAAGTTGCATGTAGAGTACTTGATGCAGAACCTGGATAATGGTAAGTACTCAGTAAGTGTTTTCTCTTATTATTAAATGGTGATCTCTTTGGGCATAGGGTCTGTGTCTCCATCACGGTTATACCCCAGGTGCTCAACACGGTAGGTGCTCGGTGCATGTATGTGAAATGAATGAACGGCTCACAGTCTCCTACTTCAAGCCCCTACTCCAGCAATTCTCAAGTGTGGTCTGGGAGCCCATGGCGGATATGTCTGTGAGGTCAAGACTAGTTCCGTAAAAATAGCATCAAGGTGCTACTTGCCTCTATTCTGGTCTTCACAGGAGTGCAGGGAGTAGGAAAAGTTCATTGATGTGGCTTCAGATTCCACACTGCAACCAGTCTTTAAGAAACTCCCTCTAGTTGGGGCGCCTGGGTGGCTCAGTCGGTTAAGTGTCTGCCTCCTGATTTTAGCTCAGGTTGTGATCTCATGGTTCGTGAGACCGAGCCCCACATCAGGCTCTGTGCTGACAGCATGGAGCCTGCTTGGGATTCTCTCTCTCCCCCCCCCCCACCTCTCTGACCCTCCTGCACACTCTCTCTCAAAATAAATAGACTTACAAAAAAAACCTCCCACTAGTCAAGTTTTGGTGTAGTAGCAAAGAAAAATATGCACTTACCTGAAAAAAGCAATTAAAATATTCCTCTCTTTCTCAACTACATATGGGTGGATGGATTTTCTTCATTATTCTTCAGCCCAAAGAACATATTGCAACAGATTAAATGTAGAAGCTGTTATGCATTTGTGTTCCATTACTCCAGATAGTAAAGAGATAATAAAAACATAAGCAATGCTCTTCTTTTCACTAAATGTTTTTGTTTGAGGAAATATGGTTATTTTTTATAAAAACATGCTCTTTAGGATAATGAACAAAGATTATTTTGAAATAAACTTATAAGTATTTTAAAATTCATCAGTTTTAATTTCTAGTATAGTACATATTGGTAGACAGAACCCATATAAACAATGTTCTTTGGGATCAGTTGTTTTTAAGAGTATAAAGGACCAAAAAGTTTGAGAACCACTGTCCTGCCTTGCACTTGGATCCCTGCCACCCCACCCAGGACAGCTGGTTTGTAGCGTGTGCTTGAACACTCCATGGGATGGAGAGGTCACCACCGCCTGGGTGGCTGGTTTTATCTTTGAACGACTCTGACAGCTAGAGAGCTCTGGCAAGGAGTCAAAAATCTGTGTTTTGGAGGCTCACATTGACTGGTTTTAGACCCACCCCTTAGTTACACACATCACAGTATAGAACCTTCTTCCAGGTCTGAAGACAGTCATTAGCTGCCCTTTGTGGTGGCCCCTGAGGGAATCAGCCTGTTCTTTGGATGACTAATGTGCGTGTGTATTTTTCTGAGTCAGCCAGTGATTTGTGGGAAGCATTGCCAAACCAGATAGCTACAGCTGCTTTTCCAGGAACCAGAAGATTATCTCCAGCCCCCCACCAAATTTGAGAAACTCTTTTTGTTGTTTTTCCCAATATATTACAATTTTTGTCGGTTATAAATCGCACATGCTTATGAAGGAATGAAAAATGAAATGAAAATTGGGTCACAGCCCTGACTTTCCCGTGTTGGCATTTCTCTTTCAGGCTTGCCTTGAATGCCATTCTTTTCAAACATTCCCTGCAAACAGATATGTGCACTAGGCCTCCAGAGGTCTCTCGGGTTGACAGGCTGCCTGCCGCATGGTGAAGGGGGCAGCTGTTGGTCAGTCAGCAGCCCCTGAGGACAGCTGAGGCAAGGCACTCAGAGGGAACAGGAAGCTCCCCAGGAGTGTGATTCTTCTGCAGTCTGAAGGCACTTTAGGCCAGATCTCTTCAGGCTATGTGGGGTTGGAAGGGAGCTACGACAGCAGTGACTGGTAAATTCTTTTCTGCATTTTTGGGGGGTAAAATATGAAGTTCTTCCGGAAATTCTACTTCTGAGAATCTATCCTAAGGAAATGATGAGAGATTTAGATGGCATTATGTTCTGTCATTATTCATAAAATTTGGAGACAAGCTAAATGTTCTACAATAGAGGTTTAATTTTAAATCTATGTGTAAGGGGGCAGGGTTTAATTTTAAATCTATGTGTATGGGAAATCTCTGTATCTTTTCCTCAATCTTGCTGTGAAACTAAAACTGCTTAAAATATCAAGTCCTTTTTTAATATTTATTTTAAAATTTATTTTTTAATGCTTATTTATTTTTGAGAGAGAGACAGAGTGTGAGGGCAGAGAGAGAGGGAGACACAGAATCCGAAGCAGGCTCCAGGCTCTGAGCTGTCAGCATAGATCCCAATGCAGCGCTTGAACCCACAAACCGTGAGATCATGACTTGAGTCAAAGTCAGACGCTTAACTGACTGAGCCAGCCAGGCGCCCCTAGAGTACAGTTTTTAAATAAATATCTGTTGATGAAAATTTCTAAAAGGTAAATAAGAAACTGTATATACATACAGTCTTGATTACATAATATTTTTGTGACAAAGTGAAAAAAAGTTTATCTTAATGGCACCAATATGTCTCATGGAGGAAACTGTCTTTGTGGAAACATTCTGAAATGCCCAGCAGGCACAGATGTTAGCAGATGCCCACCTCAGAGAGGGGAAGCTGCTTTTCATGAAGCAAAGAGAGGAATCTGGTTTATTCTTTGTAAAAAGAAGGAGGAAGAAACAAGCACTCTTGCAATTGCAAATGACAGAAACTTAACTCTATCTAGCGTGAGGGAAAAAACCCAGGTATCTAATTACAGATGGTTGGATTCAGGGACTCAAACTTTATCATTTATATGTGAGTTCTTTCTCCATCTCTTGATTTTCTTTTCTTTTGTTGGGATTCATTCTCAAGGGGGCTCTTCACATATGGTGGCAAAGATGCGCACTAGCATTGCTAGGCTGACCTTTATTTCTACCAGTTCAGTGATCCGAGAGGCAAGAGTCTTTCACTAACCAAGAATTCCCATAAGCCTGTCTCTGAATAGCAGTCTGGCCAGGGAGATGGAATGTACCGATTATTTGGGCTTGGCCACTTGTTTGAATCACTGGAATAGGGTGGGGTCCTCCCTGCACAAGTCGTTTGGAAGTTCTGAAAAGTAATTTCCAGGTTCCTGGCATGAAGCTTCTAAAACTTTTGGAATTTCCTGAGTGATAAAAGTGTCTTTATTACTCATGAGTCCCTTAGATCACTCCTGAGTTTATGCTACTGAAGACATTCATGGGGGGACCCTAGATAACTTCAGGATGGAGACTGGTCACCAGAAAGACCAACCTCTAATTAGAGGACTGGGACTTTAGCCAGCCCAGCCTCTAGGGAGGGGAGAAGGGTTGAAGACTGAGTTCAACCCCATGGCCCTGATTTAATCAATCATGCCTAAACAGTGAAATTCCAGTAAAACTCTAGACACAAAAAGCTCAGCAGAGGTTCCTGGTTGGTGAACACATTGTTGGGAGTATGAGGTGCTCTCATTCCGTGGGGAGAGGATGCAGAAGCTGTGTGTTCAGGACCCTCCTAGACCTCACCCTGTGTGTCTCTTTGGCTCATCTGATTTGTATCTCTTATAATAAAACTATAAGTGCAAGTATAGTGCTATCCTCAGTTCTGTGAGTCATTATAGTGAATTATAGAGCCTGAGGGGCTTTGTGAGAACTCTCTGGATTTGTAGCCAGATGGTCAGAAGTATAGGTGGCCTGGGACCACATTTGCTATAGGGGTCTGAAATGGAGGCAGTCTTGGTGGGGATGGTGTTCTTAAACCTGTGGGGTCCGCCAATGAGTCTGGGTGCTTAGTGTTTGAATCGAGTTGCAGTGTACCACATGATGTTAGAACAGTTGGGACTGAAACAGAATAGGTTTGAGTCGAATCCATACACCATAGAACATAGGAAGAGATGTGGAGTCAGTATCCCAGAGGCCAGGTGGCTACGGTAACAGAACACCTCTGGAAAAGAACTGAAATCTTGAGGATGGCTTCAGATTTCCACAGGATATGGAATTGGAGACAAAAGGAGTCCAAGCCAATTCTATCTCAGTCCTTCAGAGGAGGAGGGTCCCCAGCTGAATGTGAATTACATATGTTCACTTTTATTACAGTAACCTGTGTTCAAAGGTTTTCACCTTTATGAACTGATTACAACCAGGTTTTCCAGGTGAGCAAACTTCTTTCACTCACTCGTGGAAGAGCTTGCTATCTTACACATAGGTGTTCAAAGTCCTTCCAGTCACTCCCAGAGCCAGGTGTTGAAGTAGAGGATGGATGTGTTGGCTGATGCAGGATGGTGGGTTTGCCAGGTGAGTGGGAGAGAAAGTCAAGGGGGGCAAGATTTACTAGGATGTGTCTATTCTTTCTGTAGAAGCCAAAAATGCCAGAAAGTCCAGTGCTGTGTGTGTGTGTGTGTGCGCGTGTGAGTGTGTGTGTGTTGGTGGTACACATCGACTCAGTGTTTTAGGAAGCAGTATGGACCCAGGACCAGTTGCCCTATAGAGTGGCCCCTCCACAAAAATATATAAGGCACACTATTGTGTTTTCTCTGCTAATTAGCAATGAAAATTGTTGAGTTATTTCCTTTGTCTTTTTTGCTTTTAAATCAGGGTTAATAATAAAATAAACTTAGTTAATATTTTATTACATTTATCATTATATGTTATTTATATAGTTATTGATATGGATATTTCCACAAATGAATATACAATAATTAATATAGTTATATATCTATGTTGTATTATTATATTTAACAGTTTATAATTTTATTAATAGTTTATTATTTGAAATAAATTTATTTATTCATTTTTCCCCAAGCTTTTATTTAAATTCCAGCTAGTTAACATACAGTGCAAAATTACTTTCAGGTGTAGAATTCAGTGACTCATCACTTACATACAACACCTGGTGCTCATCACAAATGCCCTCCTTAATCCCCATGCCCTGTCAACCTCCCCTCTGGTAACCATCAGTTTGTTCTCTATAGTTAAGAATCTGTTTCTTGGTTTGCCTCTTTTTTACCCCTATGTTCATTTGTTTTGTTTCTTAAATCCCACATATGAGTGAAATCATTATGATATTTGTCTTTCTCTGACTTATTTCGCTTAGTATAATACTCCCTAGCTCCATCCATGTCATTGCAATGGCAAGATTTCATTCTTTTTTTTTTTTTAGAAACTTTCTTTTAAATTAATTTACTTATTTTGAGAGAGAGCACAGGTGAGGGGCAGGGAGAGAGGAAGAGAGAGAGAATTCCAAGCAGGTCTGCACTGTCAGTACTGACCCTGAGGTGGGCCTCCAACTGTGAGATCATGACCTGAGCCAAAACCAAGAGCCAGACGCTTAACCTGCTGAGCCACCCAGGTGCTCCAGATTTCACTCTTTTTGATGGCTGAGTAATATTCCATTATACATATACATATGTACATTGTACATATACATACATATATATCACATCTTCTTTATCCATTCATTAGTCAATGGACATTTGGGCTCTCTCCATATTTTGGCTATTGTTGATAATGCTGTTATAAACATTGGAGTGTATATATCCCTTCAAATCAGTATTTTTGTTTCCTTTGGGTAAATACCTAGTAGTACAATTGCTGGGTCATAAGGTAGTTCTATTTTTAACTTTTTGAGGAACCTCCACAGTTCTCCAGAGTGGCTGCACCAGTTTGCATTCCCACCAACAGTGTAAGAGGGTTCCCCTTTCTCTGCATCCTCACCCACATCTGTCATTACCTGTGTTGTTCATTTTAGCTCTTCTGACAGGTGTGAGGTAATATCTCATTGTAGTTTTGATTTGTATTTCCCTGATGATGAGTGATTTGAACATCTTTTCATGTATCTGTTATCCATCTGTATGTCTTCTTTGGAGAAATGTCTATTCATGCCTTCTGCCCATTTTAATTGGATTATCGCATTTTTGGGTGTTGAGTTTTATAAGTTCTTTATATATTTTAGATACTAACCCTTTATCAGATAGATCATTTGCAAATATCTTCTCCCATTCCATAAGTTACCTTTTAGCTTTGTTGATTATTTCCTTCGCCATGCAGAGGCTTTTTATTTTCATGAAGTCCCAATAGTTTATTTTTGCTTTTGTTTTCCTTGCCTCAGGAGCCTAGTAAGAAGTTTCTATGGCTGATGTCAAAAAGGTTGCTGCCTGTGTTTTCCTCCAGGATTTTGATGGTTTCCTGTCTCACATTTAGATCTTTCATCCATTTTGAATTTATTTTTGTGTTTGGTGTAAGAAAGTGATCCAGATTCATTCTTTTGCATGTTGCTGTCCACTTTTGCCAGCATCATTTGTTGAAGAGACTGTTTTTTTTCCATTGAATATTCTTTCCTGCTTTGTCAAAGATTAGTTGCCCATATAGTTGTAGGTTCATTTCTGAGTTTTCTATATTATTCCGTTGATCTATGTGTCTGTTTTTGTGCCAGTACCATACTGTCTTGATCACTGCAGCTTTGTAATATAACTTAAAGTCTGGAATTCTGATGCCTCCAGCTTTGGTTTTCTTTTTAACTAACTTGAATTAAATAAGTAAAAAAAAAAAAAAAGATTGCCTTGGCTATTTGGGGTCTTTTGTAGCTGCTCCATAAAAATTTTAAGATTGTTTGTTCTAGCTCTGTGAGAAATGCTGTTGGTATTTTGATGGGGATTGTGTTAAATGTGTAGATTGCTTTGGGTAATATAGACATTTTAACAATATTTGTGATTCCAACCCATGAGCATGGCGTGTCTTTCCATCTCTTTGTGTTGTCTTTAATTTCTTTTATCAGTGTTTTATAGTTTTCAGAATACAGATCTTTTACTTCTTTGGTTTATTTCTAGATATCTTATGGTTTTTGACACGATTGTAAATAGGATTGATTCCTTGATCTCTCTTTCTTCTTCTTCATTATTGATGTATAGAAATGAACAGATTTCTGTATGTTGATTTTGTATCTTGCTACTTTGCTGAATTCGTGCATCAGTTCTAGCAATTTTTTGGTCATCTGCAAATAGTGAAAGTTTGACTTCTTCCTTGCTGATTTGGATGCCTTTTGTTTCTTTTTGTTGTCTGATTGCTGAGGCTAGGACTTCCAGTACCATGTTGAATAACCGTGATGAAACTGGACATCCCTGTCTTTTTCCTGACCATGGAGGAAAAGCTCTTAGTTTTTCCCCCATTGAGGATGATGTTAGCTGTGTGTTTTTTTCATATATGGCCTTTATTATGTTGAGGTATGTTCCCTCTAAACCTACTTTGTTGAGGGCTTTTATCATGAATGGATGTTGTACTTTGTCAAATGCTTTTTCTGTGTCTATTGAAAAGATCATATAGGGGGTACCTGCGTGGCTCAGCTGGTTAAGCATCCAACTCTTAATTTTGGTTCAGGTCATGATCTCATGGTTTGTGGGCTCGAATGACACATCAGGCTCTGCACTGACAGATTGAAGACTCCTTGGGATTCTTTCTTTCTCCTCTCTTCATCTCCCCTGCTTGTTCACTCTCTCTCTCTCTCTCTCAAAGTAAATAAATAAACATTTAAAAAAGGATGTATGGTTCTTATTTTTTCTTTTATTAATGCGGTATATCACATTGATTGATTTGTGAATATTGAACCACACTTACAGCCCCAAAATAAACTCCAATTGACTGTGGTAATTCTTTTAACGTACTCTTGGATTCAATTTTCTAGTATTTTATTGAGAATTTTTGTGTCCATGTTCATCAGGGATAATAGCTTGGAGTTCTCTTTTTTTGTAGAGTCTTTGTCTGGTTTCGGTATCAGGGTAATGCTGGCCTTATAGAATGAATTTGGAAGTTTTCCTTCCATTTCTGTTTTTTGAAATATTTTGAGAGGAATGGATATTAACTCTTTTTTATTTTTTTTTTCAACGTTTATTTATTTTTGGGACAGAGAGAGACAGAGCATGAACGGGGGAGGGGCAGAGAGAGAGGGAGACACAGAATCGGAAACAGGCTCCAGGCTCCGAGCCATCAGCCCAGAGCCCGACGCGGGGCTCGAACTCACGGACCGCGAGATCGTGACCTGGCTGAAGTCGGACGCTTAACCGACTGCGCCACCCAGGCGCCCCAACTCTTTTTTAAATGTTTGGTAGAATTCTCCTGTGAAGCCATCTGGCCCTGGACTTTCAGTTGTTGGGAGATTTTTGATTACTGATTCAATATCTTTGCTGGTTACCAGTCTGTTCAACTTTTCTATTTTTTTCTGTTTCAGCTTTGGTAGTTTATATGTTTCTAGGAATTATTCCATTTCTTCCAGGTTGCCCAATTTGGTGGCATATAATTTTTCATAATATTCTTTTGTAATTATTTGTATTTCTGTGATGTTGGTTGTTATTTCTCCTCTCTCATTTATGATTTTATTCATTTCAGTCGTTTCTCTTTTCTTTTTGGTAAGTCTGGCTAGTGGGGTTATCAATTTTAATTTTTTTCAAAGAACCAGCTCTTAGATTCATTGATCTGTTCAATTTTTTTTTGTCCCTATATCATTTATTTCTGCTCTAAACTTTATTATTTCCCTTCTTCTGCTGGCTTGATGCTTTTTTTTTGTTGCTTTTGTTCTAGCACTTTTAGGTATAAAGTTAGGTTATTTATTTGAGATGTTTCTTGTTTCTAGAGGTAGACCTGTATTGCTATATACTTCCCTCTTATGACAGCTTTTGCTGCATCCCAAAGGTTTGGACCACTGTGTTTTCGTTTTCATTTGTTTCTGTGTATTTTTAAATTTCTGCTTTGATTTTCTCGTTGACCCCTTAAGCATGTTGTTTAACCTCCACGTATTTGTAGTCTTTTTAAATTTTTTGTTTCATAGTGTTGTGATCAGAAAATACACATGGTATGATCTCAATCTTTTTATACTTATTGAGGGCTGATTTGTGACCCAGTATGTGATCTATTCTGAAGAATGTCCCATATGCACAGGAGAAGAATGTGTATTCTGCTGCTTTAGGATGAAATGTTCTGAATATGTCTGTTAAGTTCATCTGTGTCAGTGTGTCATTCAAAGCCCTTGTTTCCTTATTGATTTTCTGCTTAGGTGATTTGTTTCTTGATATATGTGGGGTGTTAAAGTCCCCTACTATTATTGTATTTTTATCAGTGAGTTCCTTTATGTTTGTTATTAATTGTTTTATATATTTGGGTGCTCCATGTTGGGAGCATAAATGTTTACAGTTGTGAGATCTTCCTGTTGGATAGTCCCCTTTATTATTGATATTTCTGCAATATAAACATATAATGAATATAATATATGTTTGTATTATATTAATCATTGTATTTACTAGTTTATAATTTTATTAGTTCATTATTTGAAATAAACTTATTTAAAATGTACAATTTGGTAAGTATTGGCATATCTATATATCTATATATCTATATGTATATGTATATCTATCTATCTATCTATCTATCTATACATATCTGTGAAGCCATTATAACAATCAGGATCATAAATATATCCATCACCCCAGTTTTCCATGCCCTTTGTAATTGCCCCCTCCCACTCTTTCTCCCATCTCAGGCAACCACCTTTCTGTCACTGTAGATTAGTTCTCATTTTCTAGAATTTTCTATCAATGGGATCATATACTATATATTCTTTTTTACCTGACTTCTTTCACTCAGCATAATTATGCTGACACTCATCAAGTGTTCATTCATTTTTATTGCTGGGTCATATTCCATTGATTGGATACACCTCAATTTGTCCATCCATTCACTTATTGATGAATATCTGTGCAATTTGATAAATTTTGACATACATCCACACCTGTGGAGTCATTGCCCCAACCAAGATACCCTTCACCACCAAAATTTACCTCCAGTGTTTGGCTATTTCAAGCAAAGCTGCTATGAATATTCATGCACAAGACTTGCTATGCGTATATGCTTTCATATGCTTTCTCCCCAGTAACTATCTAAGGTTGGAATGATTAGCTCATATGACAAGTATATATTTAACTTTTAAAGACACCTACAAACTATTTTTTAAAAAACTGTTTTCCAGTCTAGTGTACATTTTACATTACCATGTGTTAGTGTTTGAGAGCTCTATTTCTTAGAAACTTTTTTTTATTTAAAAATTAAAAAACTCTTTAATGTTTATTCGTTTTTTAAACTATTTCATTCAGATTTATATCTTTTATAGCACTTACAGTCTGCTTAAAATACAGTTATTTGTATACATTAAAAAATTTAATTTATTTATTTTTCATTTATTTTATTTTATTTTATTTTATTTTTTAAATTTACATCCAAGTTAGCATATAGTACAACAATGATTTCAGGAGTAGATTCCTTAATGCCCCTTACCATTTAGCTCATACCCCCTCCTACAACCTTTCTAGTAACCCTCTGTTTGTTCTCCATATTTAAGAGTCTCTTATGTTTTTCCCCCTCCCACTTTTTATATTATTTTTGCTTTCTTTCCCTTGTGTTCATCTATTCTGTGTCTTAAAGTCCTCATAGAAGTGAAGTCATACGATATTTATCTTTCTCTAATTTCGCTTAGCATAATACCCTCTAGTTTGATCCATGTAGTTGCAAACAGCAAGATTTCATTCTTTTTGATAGCCGAGTAATACTCCATTGTGTGTGTGTGTGTGTGTGTGTGTGTGTGTGTGTGTATACACATGTATATATGTATATGTATGTGTATATATATACATGTATATATGTGTATATATGGATACACGTATATATATACGTGTATATATATACACGTATATATATCCATATATACACATATATACATGTGTATATATCCATATATACACATATATACATGTATATATGTTGTATATATGTTGTATACATGTATACATGTATACATATATGTATATATACATATATACACATATATATACATATAATATATATACACATATATATATCACATCTTCTTTATCCATTCATCCATCGATGGACATTTGGGCTCTTTCTATACTTTGGACATTGTTGATAGTGCTGCTATAAACATTGGGGTGCAAGTGCCCTTTTGAAACAGCATACCTGTATCCCTTGGATAAATACCTAGTAGTGCAATTGCTGGGTCTTAGGGTAGTTCTATTTTTAGTTTTTTGGGGAACCTCCATATTGTTTTCCAGAGTGCTGCACCAGTTTGCATTCCCACCAGCAGTGCAAAAGAGATCCTCTTTCTCCGCATCCTTGCCAACATCTGTTGTTGCCTGAGTTGTTAATGTTAGCGATTCTGACAGGTGTGGGGTGGTATCTCATTGTGGTTTTGATTTGTATTTCCCTGATGATGAGTGATGTGGAGCATCTTTTCATGTTGGCCATCTGGATATTTTCTTTGGAGAAGTGTCTATTAATGTCATTTGCCCATTTCTTCACTGGATTCTTTGTTTTTTGGGTGTTGAGTTTGATAAGTTCTTTGTAGATTTTGGATACTAACCCTTTATCTGATATGTCATTTGCAAATATCTTCTCCCATTCTGTTGGTTGCCTTTAGTTTTGCTGATTGTTTCCTTTGCTGTGCAGAAGATTTTTATTTTGATGGGGTCCCAATAGTTCATTTTTGCTTTTGTTTCCCTTGCCTTTGGAGACATGTTGAGTAAGAAGTTGCTGTGGCCGAGGTCAAAAAGGTTTTTGCCTGCTTTCTCCTCAAGGATTTTGATGGCTTCCTATCTTACACTTAGGTCTTTCATCCATTTTGAGTTTATTTTTGTGTATGGTGTAAGAAAGTGGTCCAGGTTCATTTTTCTGCATGTTGCTGTCCAGTTTTCCCAGCACCACTTGCTGAAGAGATTGTCTTTATTCCATTGGATATTTTTTCCTGCTTTGTCAAAGATTGGTTGGCCATACGTTTGTGGGTCCATTTCTGGGTTCTCTATTCTGTTCCATTGATGTGAGTATCTGTTTTGTGCCACTGTATTTCTTTGAAACTCTTGTCAACACTTGGTTTGGCCAGTGTTTTTAGTATTTTACATTCTAAAAAGTGTATAATGGTATTCCATCATGGCTTTAATTAGCTTTTCTACAGTGGCCAATGACATTCAACATATTTTCATGCACTGTGAATATTTTAATGTCTTTCCTTCTTGACTTTTTCCTGTTCTTTATATGTATATATCCATCCTTTGCTGTATGAAAAAAAATGCTTTCCCAAATTCTTGCTCATTACTGAAATTTCATATTGGTAGCCAATAATATTCCTTATAATCAGTGTAATAATTGTGGTGTTTTTCTAATGGAAAAGCAACCTCCAGCTTGATTTTATAGTAATATTGACAGTGAGTTACAGCCTTCAGAGAGCTCTAAATTGTGTTGTTTTATGAATAAAGGTGAAAAGTTCTCAAGCATCTGAGAATTTAGCAGTAGTTGCAGCGTTGATGTTTGCTCTTTCCTCATTTTTTGGCAGCTCTGCAAATCAGTGTGATGTGACGGTAACCTTTCCAGTGATTTGGGAACTGCTGTGTCCCAAATCAGAGTGATTTTGGTAGAAGCTAAAACATTTATTTCAGTGTAAGATGGTGGGCTCTGAGAACACAGGGAACATCAGCTAATGCAATCTTATTATATTCTCAGAGGCTCTAACTGCTCATCTTTAAATGGAATACTCTCTTTGGATTAGGCAGTTTCTGAAGGGTGCCCTGTGGGCATAAATTCATAGCGTGGAAGAGCTGGCCCAATTTTCACACTCTGATGAGAACACTGAGGTCCTAGGAAGTAAAGAGATTTGACCAAGGGCACTCAATGAGTTAGTGGCCATGAGAACAGTTTAGGAATTGTGGGCACTGTTCACTGCCATTGTCTTGCCACTTCTCTGAGTGAGATGAATAGTGAATAAATCATGAGGCCATCAAAGGTGAGTGCTGAAAGGAGAATTAAAAATCGCCTATGGAATCCTCTTGTACAATGAGAAAACTGGGACCTGCAGTAGGAAAGTAGGTTATCCAAGGCCATGCTTAGTAAGTTTGTCACAGAACTGAGTTTGAAATCTGGGTTTTCAGAATGGCCGAGCAGGTCTGCTCCTCCCAGACTATGCACAAACATCCATGGGATTTGGGGAATTTCCTTGTGGAGGTGACAGACATTTGAGTTGTTGTGCCATGGGCGAATGGCATCATCCATATGCCCTCTACCAGTGACTCTTCCATGGCAACCTAGTTGAGGCCGAGGCTGCAAGGCCAAAAGGCGAAGGATGCTGTCCACAGCAGATGTAAAGTCATGAGATTCTATCTCTTTCCCTGCATCATTCATTCGTCTGTCCATTCCTCCATCCATTCTTGCAACTGTTCAACAAAACTTGCTCTGGGCATGATCCCTGCCATCAAGGAGATCCCTGATTATTGGGACAGACAGACATGTAAAAAGCCAATTAAGGTACAAAGTGTAATAAAGAGATAGCCAAAGTTTCATTGGAAAACCTAAAAGGTAGTGTCTTATCCATCTAGGGTGGAGTAAGGCCATGAGGGCAGAAAAGGTTTCCCAGAGGTGGGATCCTGTGCTGGATCTAAACAGTTGAGCAGGAAATATTGAAATGAAGAACAATAAGGAGGAAATGCGTACCAGGATGAGGGAACAGCCTGAGGGATGACACCACTAAAATTCTATGAATGATATGACCATTTATTTAAAAAGCATTTGTGTTTATTTACATGTGTATAGATATAAAAGAGGTTAGATGTTACAATGTTAACAATAGTTACCTATGGTGGGATTATAGGTGACCTTTAGAATGTCATTTTTTATTTTCCTCCAGTTTTACTATGTTTTTTTTTTAAAGTAATGAATGGGTGTCACTCATGAAATAAAATAATAATTAAAAAAATTTTAAACCCTTTTCATAGAAGCTGTTCTTCCTTTGTGACTGAAAGTCCCCAAGATGGTAATGAAGGTTTTTATCAAGAAAGACTTTCTGCCATGTTTGGGAAATTTTATTTCACATAGGTTTTCAGAAAAGGCTTTATATTAGATTTCTATATATAAACACATATTTCCTACAATTTAAAGAGGCACAAAAATTCAGGAGCAAGGGTGTTAAAACACAGCTATTCCTTCAGACATTTATTTACCAAATATGTATCATGCGTCTCTTTGAAGGTCCACAGATGATTCAGGCAAGGAGATCCCTTCAAAGATAGGCCATACAGATAAAAATGAGAGTAAGACAAGGCAGAGAAGGCCAAGGGCAGGAAGAGAGGTCAGCTGTGGCCCTGTGGGAGAGATAGGAGTCAGAGAGGGAGTGATAATGGGCTTTCATGGATCGCTACCACTTTTTTTTTTAATGTTTATTCATTTTGAGAGAGAGAGAGAGAGAGAGAGAGAGAGAGAGAGACGGGGTGTGTACGTGGGGTGGGGAGGGACAGAGAGAGACAGAGAGAGAAAATCTCAATCAGGATCTGCATAGCGCAAAGTCCAATGTGGGGCTCAATCTCATGAATTGTGAGGTCATGACCTGAGCCGAAATCAAGAGTAGGACATTTAACTGACTGAACCACCCAGGCGCCCTCCCCTGCCCCACTATTCTTGCCAGCATTAGTCCAAAAGACAGTGAACAACCACAACACTCAAAGTATGAATTGCAAACCATTAGCAGGTCATGAAATCAGTTTTATTTTATTTTATTTTTATTTTTTAATTTTTTTAACGTTTTATTTATTTTTGAGACAGAGAGAGACAGAGCATGAATGGGGGAGGGGCAGAGAGAGAGGGAGACACAGAATCAGAAGCAGGCTCTAGGCTCTGAGCCATCAGCCTAGAGCCCGACGCGGGGCTCGAACTCACGGACCGCAAGATCGTGACCTGAGCTGAAGTTGGACGCTTAACCGACTGAGCCACCCAGGCGCCCCTATTTTATTTTATTTTATTTTTATTTTAGAGATAGAGAGAAAGCAAGGCAGAGGGGCAAAGGAAGAGGGAGAGAGAATCCCAAGCAGTCTCCTTACTCAGTATGGAGCCAGTTATGGGGCTCAATCCCATGATCCTGGGATCATGACCTGAGCCAAAATCAAGAGTCAGATGCTCAACTGACTGAGCCACCCAGGTGCTCCTTGAAATCAGTTTAAATGGTTAAAGCTAGAAAATTTGAGGCCCTTTTTCTCCATGTTTATGTAGGTTTATTTATTTATTTTTTTATCGAGGTATAATTGACCTATAACATTATTAGTTTCAGGTGTGCAGCATAATGATTCCATGTTTGTATATATTGTACAATGGTCACCATAATAAGTCTAGTTAACACTCATCCCATACATAGTTACAAAAATTTCTTTTTTCATGGGATGAGGACTTTTAAGATTTACTCTCTTAACTTTCAAATATTCAATATAGTATTTATTAACTATATATTCCTTACGCTACATATTACACCCCCCCGACTTATTGTAACCAGAGGTTTCTGTCTTTTGACCCCTTCATCCATTCTGCCACACCCTTCCCCCTGCATTTGGTTTGTTTTATTTTTTATTTTATTTTATTAAAAATTTTCCCCATGTTTATTTTTGAGAGAGAGTGAGAGAACGCAAGCTGGAGAGAGGCAGAGAGAGAGAGACACACAGAATCTGAAGCAGGCTCCAGGCTCTGAGCTGTCAGCACAGAGCTCGACCATGAGATTATGACCTGAGCTGAAGTTGGAGGCTTAACCAACTGAGCCACCCAGGCACCCCGGTTTGTTGGTTTGTTTGTTTGTTTGTTTTTGATAAACTTTTTATGTTGAATAACTTCAGATTTATAGATAAGTTGCAAAGATACTTCAGAAAGTTCCTGCATATTCTTCATTCAAGCTTCCCCTAATGTTAACATTGTCCATAGCCATTATACATGAGTCAAAACTAAGACATTAACATCAGTACAATATTATTAACTAAACTATAGATTTTATTTAGATTTCACCTGTTTTTCCACTTATGTGCTTTTTCTGCTCCAGGATCCAATCCAGGATACACACTGCATTTAGAAAACTAGTAAAAAGTGAAGTTATATAGAATATAATGGAAAATATCAGGGTACATTTCACAGGCTAAGGATATGTATTGTTGCATGAAACTGGTTTCCATTAATGTGTAAGTTCTATTTCTTATTGAAGGTAGCAGTTAAAAAAAACCAAGAGAGATACACTCTTAGAAGGCACCTAAGATTTATGCATTCTTGCCATTATGGAGATTAATATTCTAGTGAAAAACAAAAGAAAACATTTGCATACAACAATGTGAACACTAGTACAGAATCCAGAAATGCAAAATAACACAAGACAGTAGGTCTAAGAGTCAGAAGACACAGCAAGGTAGAGATCCTTTTGTTCTCCTCATACTGATGTATTGAACAGCCTTGCCCTTTGGAATAGAACAGAACTGGCCCCTACACGTCGCTGAGTTGGATGGAATTCTTGGATCAAGCAGCTGAATGGAATGCATCATAGGATAGAATGCACCACACACAGGACCTGAGCCCAGCACTACTCCCCTCAGGCTCCTCTCCTAGGCCCAGCTGTGCCCCTCATGAATGAATTAATGATTGTGGAAACAGCTGGTAAAATGCAGTTGGTATATGCACCTTGAGTGAGTCTCTTTCCCTCTGGACCTCAGTTTCCTCATCTGTAAAATGAGGACATGACTTTTACCCTGGCTCCCTCATAGAGCTGTTGAGAGAATCAAATGGGAAGAAGAGAAGTGTTTTGAAAATTGTTAAGGGCTATACAGATCTATAGAAAAGTGATGATTTCAGATATGAATCCTCATTGATATTATTGTTCTTTGGACAGTAAACATTTTGAGAACAATGATTATATTATTTACCTTCATAATTCTGGTGCCTATCACCATGCCTGGCCCACAGTAGGCCCGCTTGGCAGACTCATCTATACGTAGAGATAAGAGCCTAGGCACACCTTCCCCTCCCTGGACTTGCAGATGTTCACACAGTTCCCAAAGGTATCCCACCCCATTGTTTTCTCTTCCACCCAGCAGGGCAGAGTCCCCGCATGCTGATCCTGCACGTTTGGATCTAAGCATGAACCCTCTACCTTGCTCACTGGAGCAAGTTCTAGTTCTGGGTTCAAGCTAGTTCTGGGTTCAAACCACCCAGTTCAGTTTTTGTCTTTATTTCTGGTTTAAAAATAAACATCAGGTTATCCTTTAAAATAGTTTAAAAGACACACTATATAGTTATCCTTTAAAATAGTTTAAAAGACACACATATGCATTATATATACTGAAAATACTGAAAATTACAACCAAGAAAAGCAAATCTTACCATAACACCTGGCTTTAAAAAATTATATAAAATAGGGGCGCCTGGGTGGCTCAGTTGGTTGAGTGTCCCAACTTTGGCTCAGGTCATGATCTCACAGTTCATGAGTTCGAGCCCTATGTCAGGCTCTGTGCTGACAGCTGAGAGCCTGGAGCCTGCTTCAGATTCTGTGACCCCTCTCCCGCTCGCACTTTGTCTCTGTCTCTCTCTCAAAAATAAACACTAAAAAAAATATACAAATTAAACCATAAAAAAATTTACCTTTTTACCTTTACCAAAAAACCTTTACTTTTACCCTTCCAATCCCTGAGAGTAAACACTATTAACAACTTTTCCTATACTTACACTGATATATTTTTACCTCCACTTTAAAAAACATATACAGGGGTGCCTGGGTGGCGCAGTAGGTTAAGCGTCCGACTTCAGCCAGGTCACGATCTCGCGGTCCGTGAGTTCGAGCCCCGCGTCAGGCTCTGGGCTGATGGCTCAGAGCCTGGAGCCTGTTTCCGATTCTGTGTCTCCCTCTCTCTCCGCCCCTCCCCCGTTCATGTTCTGTCTCTCTCTGTCCCAAAAATAAATAAACGTTGAAAAAAAAAATTAAAAAAAAAAACATATACAAACTACAGTGGTTACACCTCAGGTTTTTTTGGCCTTTTTTTTTTTTTTTTTGCTGTTGTTTCTGTTTTTGTTCATCTGCTTTGCACTCAGCAACATAGAAAGAACATCTTTTTCAGGCCAATGCATAGAGATCCATTTAATTCCCTTTAGTGCCTGAATAGTATTCTGCTGAGTAAATGTATCATTTACTCATTTAGTTAGTCAAATATTGATGGATATTTAGTTGTTTCTGGTTTTATGTAGCTACAATGCTGCAATACACAAACTTGAACTTCATGTATTTGTCTATTTGTTTTTCTTGGTAGGATAGATTCCTAAAAGTGGGTCATAGTGAATACATGCCTTTAGTATTATTAGATGCTGCCAAAGTACCTTATATCAACAGTGTATAGAGTGTCCACTTCTACGCATGGTAGGCATTATCAATCATTTTAGTGTTTGTTGAGTGAATATTCCTAAGCCCATCAAACTGAATGTGGCAGAAATGATGAATTGGCTCACTCAGCATCCAGTCCAACTGCCTTCTGGTATGTCTTCCTGTACAAGAAGGTGGAAACATAAATCACTTTTTCCAGACTTGTTTCCAGGCAGTGTCCACAAACTAGATGTACCCTTGCAGGACCTGAGTTTGAAACTGAGTTAAGTGGGGAGAGGGGCAGGGCACAAGGTGACCGTCTATGCTGGTGTGAACTGTGGTGCAGATGGCAGGGTTCTGGAGCCAGCAGCCTTAAGAGAGGCTTTCCTATTGTGGTAAGGGCACCGCTCCCCTGGTGTTCCCACCGATAGGCCTTGGGGAATCACTTCTGAAAACCCAGTCTGGAGTCTTTACTTTCAGCACTCCCAATGATTTCTCAAGCAATTTATACCCTCAAATGTATGTTTTTATGCTTACACTGTCTAGAGTGGATTCTATGAGCTTGTTTCCTATTATATCCAATTGTTTGACATTGTCAAAGTATTAACCTCACTGAGGCCCAGCTTCCTTATTTGTAAAAAGGAGATAATAATACCTATCTATGGGGATGTTGTGAGGGTTAAATGGAATGATGTGTTCAAAGTGACTGACTCATTCTGGGTCCAACAAGGCTTGTGGGAAGTGGGTCCTTTTTCTCTTCCTTCTTTTTAAGCTCAATAACCCTGTAATACCTAGCTACAATGTCATCTCCTTTTTAAAAATTTATTTATTTTGAGAGAGAGAGAAGGGGTGAGGCATAGAGAGAGGGAGAGAGAGAATTCCAGGCAGTCTCGGCAGTCTCACCCCTGGAAGGCCGTCTTCTCTGGGTTCCCACTACATTTAATTAATTCCTTTTACAGGTCATAAAATGTTGTACTGTGATTTCCTTAACGATGTATTTGTGTTCCCAACTAGCTTTTGAGCTCTTTGAGGGCAGGGGTGTTCACGATCCATCTCTATTTCTAGGGCCTGACACAGAGCAAAGGATGAGTGAAATATGTTGGTTGAATGAACTAGCCCTAATTCTGCCTTATTGAACTTCTCAGTTCCCACCCCTTGTAACAGTCAAGTCGTAAGGTCCCCATTGTTATCTTAGACTAGGATCACTTGGCCACAAGAAAGAGGAAGCCTTTTAAACTAGCTCAAGCAAAGGCGGTTATGTCTGTTAAGCTTTAGGTGAAGGAAACAGAAATTAACTCTAGATGCTCTAAGTACAAAAAGATTTAAAGAGACACGAGGTACTCACAAGGTTGTTGCAAATATAGGAGAATTGAGTTGTAGGTTGGAATAACGACCCAAATAACCCTGCCAAACTGACTTGCCAGTGGAGCTACCAGCTCTGGCACAATTAGGGAGGTGGGGGATCAGAAACCCACCAAAGGAGCTATTGATGTTCAAGAATACGCAACACAGTTGCAACTGAGGGATCAGGATGCTGCTGCTGCTGTCATGACAACTACCTCTAGACTCCCACAATGTTAGTGGCTGGCCGCTGAGATATGGCTACAGAAAAACCCAGTCTCTATAACTGTTGTTCCCAGCAGCAACAAAGCAACAGGAAGATGGTCTCTGTCTCACTTCTGCCTTTCCAAACTCTCACTAGTGCCTCTAACTCATGGAGCCTTCTCTCCCACCTGACCTCTATTTGTTTTCTATTGCTCAGTCACAAATTACCACAAAGTTAGTTGCTTAAAAAAATACGTATTTATTATCTCAGGTTCGGTGGGCTAGGAGTCTGGGAATGACTTAGATCCTTTACCCAGCATCTCCCAAGTCTACAATCACTGTGCTGGTGGGTTCCCTTATTATCAGAGGCTTCTGAGCTCCCTCAGTTGTTGGCAGAATTCATTTCCTTGTAGCTGTAGGACTTATGGTGGTATGCTTTTTACAGACCAGAAAGAGAGAGAGAATGAGTCTGCTTGGAGCCTTATATACCCTGAGGGCACCAAGGAACAGTGACACTCCATAGTAATGAGCTCACCTAGTACTAAGATCTTGCCTTCTACATACAAGTTTTCAGTGAAAGGAACCAGAACTCTTCGGGAAATGTCTGGTTTGAGGGTTGGGTCAAAGAAAGTATAAGAAAAGTCTAGAACATCTTGAGGCAAAAAGCAGGGAAGTGCTCAGAGAATGATGGGGGCATGTCAAAAGGACACTGAATGACACAACTACTTTAGAAAACAGTTTAGCAATTCTTATAGAGTTAAACATAAGTTTACCCTGCAACTCACCCATTTCACACCCGAGAGAAAGGAAAACCTATATCCACACAAAGATTTGTACATGAATGATCCTGGTAGCTTTGTTCATGATAGCCCCAAACTTGAAATGTCTGTGAAGAGTTGAACGGAAAGTGTGCGACTCTTGATCTTGGGATTGTGAGTTCAAGCCCCGTGGTGGGTGCAGAGATTACTAAAAAAACAAGTAAACTTTAAAAAAAATATGAAAATTGAGCAAAAGATCTGAACTGGTACCTCACAAAAGAGGATATCCAAATGACCAACAAACTCATGAACATGTTTTTACCCTCATTAGTAATCAAAGGAATGCAAATTAAAATAATAATGCAATATCACTACATACCTACTTGAATGGTTAAAATAATAAAGATTGATAACATCGGGTATTGGTGGGGATGTGGGCTAATTGGAACCCTCATACACTGCTGGTGAAAGTGTACATTGGTTCAATTATTTTGGAAAATAGGTTTGGCATTATCTACTACAGTGGGTTTGATAATGCGAACCTATAAATAAAACCTGCTTAATTTGTCAGCAGACATCTCTGGTGCCTGTTGTCACATTTCCTTAGCCTCCCTCTGATTTCAGCCACAATTGTGGTAGACAATTGCAACTTTCCTCCTGCTGCCAGCTTCTCACCTCAAGTGTTCCGTATTCTGCCTCAGGACCTTCTCCAATATCTGTAGTTGCTTGCTGGACCTCCAAGCAAAGCCACAGAACCCAGGGGAGTCAACAGCCCTGGGGACAACCCTCACCCAATGAGACATGGAAGTCAGTAGGACAAAAAGTTCTTGTCTTTCAGGTGGTTTATTCTGGGAGGCATTCTGTATGCTTCTCTGAGGTTCAGGCAGAAATGAGACCCTTACGGACACGCTCTACATTGGCTTTCCCTATTCCTAATCTCATTCCTGTTTCCTAGGGTCACCTCCCAAGTAAACTACCTGCACCCAAGTATTTATTTCACACTCTATTTTTTGGAAACTGAAACTTAGGTAGTTGGGACCAAGACTGACCCCAAAGTGAACACCCACAGGATGGAATGATGAAACTGAATTACGCATTGATCAGATGGCAACAAGGACTCAGTTGTTGGTGATAACCCCTGATATGCTACGCTTTCACGACCGAGTCCTTCACCTGTGGTAGACTGGAAGTACAAATGGAAGAAGTACATTAGATCATGCAGTACTTCCAGTATAGGGATTCTCAACCTCAAAGAAAGAAATTGCCCTCCTAAGGAGAAAAATTAAAAGAATCTTGGGTAGGGGGTGTGCAAAAGGGATAAAAACAGTTAAAAGGTACAAACTTCTTGTTACAAGACAAAGTCTTGGGGATGTAATGTACAGCATGGTGAATATCGTTGACAATACTGTTTTGCATATTTGAAAGTTGTTAAGAGAATAGATTTTTTTTTTTTAACATTTATTTATTTTTGAGACAGAGAGAGACAGAGCATGAACGGGGGAGGGGCAGAGAGAGAGGGAGACACAGAATCGGAAGCAGGCTCCAGGCTCCGAGCCATCAGCCCAGAGCCCGACGCGGGGCTCGAACTCACGGACCGTGAGATCGTGACCTGAGCTGAAGTCGGACGCTCAACCGACTGAGCCACCCAGGCGCCCCTAAGAGAATAGATTTTAAAAGTTCTTATCACAAGAAAAAAATTTGTAACTATATGTGGTAATGGATATTAACTATATGGTGGTAATTCTTCATAATATATGCATGTATCAGATCATTATGTTGTACACCTAAAACAATCTTATATGTCAATTACATCTCAATAAAAGTAAAGTATCCCTAGCCAGAGAAATTAAATACTAAGGAATAAGACTTGTCAAATAGGGTTGATCTTTGGAGGCTACAAACCATTGTTATACTAAAATGCTTTTTTCCCACCTAAAAACAAATTTTCACATTGAATCGCTGAATTGTACACCTGAAACTAATATTACACTGTATGTTAACTAACTGGAATTTAAATAAAAACTTAAAAAAGAAGAACAAATTTTCATTTCTTTGGGGGAGATATTGCCCCTAATTGAGAATGCATGCTCTAGTGCTTGAATGGTATGGGGTAATGCTAATTCTAATTTCAAGTAGTTGCCTGGATTTTACTATCTTAAAAGCCTTTAAGAAAGGGGCACCTGGGGGCACCTGGGTGGCTCAGCTCAGTTGGTTAAGTGTCTGACTCTAGATTTCAGCCTAGGTCAAGGTCTCACAGTTTGGTTCATGAGTTCAAGCCCCACATCTGTCAGTGTGGAGCCTGCTTGGGATTCTCTCTCTCCCTCTCTCTCTGCCCCTCCCCCGCTGATGTACTCACACTCTCTCTCAAAATAAATACATAACTTAAAAACAAGGAAAATTAAAAAAAGAAGAAAAAGAAAGGGGCACCTGGCTGGCACAGTTGGTAGAGCATGTGGCTCTTGATCTTGGGGTTGTGAGTTCAAGCCCCACACTGGGCACAGAGTTTGCTCAAAAAATGTTTTATTAAAAGAAAAGCCTTGGGGCGTCTGGGTGGCGCAGTCGGTTAAGCGTCCGACTTCAGCCAGGTCACGATCTCGCGGTCCGTGAGTTCGAGCCCCACGTCAGGCTCTGGGCTGATGGCTCAGAGCCTGGAGCCTGTTTCCCATTCTGTGTCTCCCTCTCTCTCTGCCCCTCGCCCGTTCATGCTCTGTCTCTCTCTGTCCCAAAAATAAATAAACGTTGAAAAAAAAAATTAAAAAAAAAAAAAAAAAGAAAAGCCTTGAAGAAAGGGAATATCAGGGTCAGGTCATCCACCTATCAATTCAGGACATGGTATGAACTCTAAAAGATCTCCACGGAAGATTTTTAAAGAACCCTCCTCTCCTGCAACTGGAGAGCAGACTATGCTGAAAATGAGGCTCACAATAAAACAGTTAGCGTGGCAGCGATCCCTCGAATGTTCCCTTATGCTGAAGTCAGGGGTTCTATAGGTAGGGAGTGGGACCATGAAGCCTGGGATGGAGGCATTTGGGTGGATGCAACTAAGAATTTTGTACCTCTAGCAAGTAGCCCCCTCCAATTGTTAGCAGAGAGCAATCACCTTTGATTTGACATTGCGTTAGTTTCTTAGTGCTGCTGTAACAAGCTATCACAAATGTAGTGGTTTAAAACAACACACATTCATTATTTCACAGTTCTGTGGTTCAGAAGTCTGAAATGGGTATCACTGGACTAAAATCAAGGTGTCAGCAGGGCTCTGTTCCTTTCTGGAAGGAAGGATCTTTTTTCTTCCCTTTCCCAGCTTTTGGAGTTTTTATTTTTTAGTTGGTAGCTCTTTTCTGTATTCAAAGGGTGGGTAGAGTGTTTTGCACGTTGAATCACATCTCACATCTGGCCTCTTCTGTAGTTGAATCTACCTCTTTTCCACTCCTCCCCTTTTTTAAATTTTTAAAAAATGTTTATTTATTTTTGAGAGAGAAAGAGAGACAGAGTGTGAGTGGGGGAGGAGAAGAGAGAGGGAGACACACAATCCAAAGCAGGATCCAGGCTCTGAGCTATCAGCACAGAGCCTGATGTGGGGCTTGAACTCAGAAACTGTGAGATCATGACCTGAGCCGAAGTCGGACGCTTAACTGACTGAGCCACCCAGGTGCCCCATCCCCCCCTTTCCATTTTTAAGGATCCTTGTCATTACACTGAGTCTGCCTGGATAATCCAGAATAACCTCCTCATCTCAAGATCCTTAACCACATCTGCAAAGTCCCTTTTGTCATGGGGGGTAATATATTTATAGATTCTCGGGATTAGAATGTGAACATTAGAATGTAAGCCATTATTCTGCCCACCACAGAGACCAAGCAAAAATAGTTTAGACTAAAACTAATTTGCTAGATTATGATCTTGGCTTAGAGTAACTCCTCTACACCTCAGTTTTCTCATCAACAAAATGGGGGGATGACAGTAGTCTGTCTCAAAGGGTTATTGGAGGTTTAAAGGAGTGCTTAGAACAGTACCTGGCACACAGTGAAGCACTGTGTGAGCATTTGTTACATTTTTATAACATATTTATTCTGTGTGTCAGGCACTGTTCTAGATACTGGGAATGAGGATAGTATAGGTAGGAGTAGGACTTGCTTTCAAGGAGCTCAGGAAGTTAGGTACACAAATACAGTTACTAGACTGTGGTACATGCCACAAGAGGCATGAAAGTAATGTAAGATTACAGCATCGTGAAGGCTCAGGGAAACTGAAGAAATATTAGTTGAATGAACAAATGAACATGATATTTGAGCTGGGCTTTGTAGAATGGATAGCTGTTGGCCAGTGAGATAAAGATTGAAGGGCTCCGAGACATGAAAAAATGTGTATTCAAAGAACGTTAAGCACCATTTCAGTGTGGCTGCAACAAAAGATATTCCATGTGAGATGAAGCTAGAAAGGCTGCTATAGGCACCTAGGTTGCACAGTGCCAAGTTAATGGGTTTGGATTTCATCCTGAAAGCAACAAAAGCCGTTCAGAGTGTTTAAACAGGGTAAGGCATCATCAGGTTTGTGGTTTTAAAAGGCTTCTCTGATCACTAGCAAGAATGACTGGATTTGGAGGGACTGAAACTGCTCCAGTTGTCCAGGTGATGGTAGTGAAGAGAAGGGCAAGGACTTGAGAAATATATAGGAGACTCCAAACAGTCTCCTAAAGTTGGCGACCAACTTGGTAAGAGTGTTGAAGGGATAAAAATGGGGGCTATGTCCTGGGCGATGTTAAGACCAGGAAGTAACCTGAGTAGTAAGTTTGGGGAAAAGTGGTAATAGGAATGGCCAACATTCCAAAGGGCTTAATATAAGCTAAGTTGTAGTTACTATTATTATGGTAAAACAGGCATAGAGAGATGGAGTTAAGGATACACAAGTACTATTTATTACGGATTAATCTGTGGCTTAGAAATGTTAAGGTCCTATCGCTAACAGTACAGCTGGGAATTGAAACAAGGCACTCTGATTCCAGACCCTTAGTCGCCAACGTTGTTTCAGTTCTGGCATATAGAATTTGAGGTACAGTAGGGTATGCAAGTGATGCTATCCAGGAGGTATTTGGAAGTATAAAATCTGAGCTCAGGAGAAAGGTTCCGGTTGAACGTAGCCTCCGCCGTAGAAGAAAAATGGGAAAGGAAACCCATTCTCTCTTTCAGTTCACAATAGTTCAAACCTCCATTATCATTTCGGGGTCTCCCCGCCTCGCGCCTCTCCCCACAAAGAAAACAAACAGTATAATAAAGTGGCTTTGAGGTCACAGGAGATGGGATCGTTTTCAAATTCACTTCTTGGCAATGAGCTAGCAGACGCAGCGGTGCTTTTTAACTTGAAGAGGAGGACCACAAGATCAGGGGGTCAGTTGTCTTTTTCGACCCTAGACTACTACACCATTAATGCCCCCAGAAATCATCACAAAACCTTCCTGGAGAAAGGCAGCGCAGAGGCTGCAGCCGCAAGAGGGTCAAAGGGGAGAGGAGAGATGCCGGCGCAATGACATCACGCAACAGCCGGGTGATTCCCCAGCCTCTGGCGTCATGCGCCGATGACGTCATCCCAGGCGCTCGCCCCTCCCCCCCCCCCAGCCCGGGTTGGCCTCGTTCACGTGGGTCGCGCCTGTCCTCCCCGCCCCCTCCCACCTGCGGGAGGCGTGGCGGGCCTGGCTCGGCCGGCGCCGCTGCCTCGCGGGGGAGGGGGCGGGGGCCCGTGGGAGAGGCGGTCGGGCCTGGCTCGGCGGCGTACAATAGCGCGGCTGCGGGCGGGGGAGGTGGCCGGGCTGTGGCTGCAGCTGGAGCCCTAGGTACCGGCGGCACTGTAGACGCCACCTCCCGGATTTCTCCCCACGTCCCCTCCACTACGTTCGTCCCGCGCGCCTCCCCGCAGTCGCCCTCACCGGCTCTGCCGTCCTACTTCACAGACGCTTTCCCCTCAGAGTCTTAACCCCCTCTTTCACGGAGCCCCGTGCTCTCAAGATCCCCTCAAACAACTCCGCACCTCATTCCCCAGAGGCCGCCCGAGTCCCCTCACATTCCCGCCCCTCACAGCACCCCCTACTCCCGCGTCGCCTGCCTCCAGCCCTCTCACGGTCGCTGACCCCCGCCCCCGTCCTGAGGGGACTCCCCGGCTCGAGCAGGGTGGGGGAGGCGCCGAGCGCGCGGCGGCGGCGGCGGCAACGGGAGGGAGAAAGTGAAGCGGCCCCTCGCGCACACTCGCGCGCTCACTCCCCGGCTCGGCCGCCGCCACCAGGGTGGAGGAGGAGGAGGAGCGGAGTCGAGCCGAGCGAGCGCGGAAGGTGAGAGCCGGCCTCGCGCGCGGCCCCGCTGGCGTCGCAGGCTGCCGGGCTGGGGCGCGAGGGTGGGGGCGGCGCGGGGTCAGGGCCGGGGCCCATTCATTCCCCGCGGCCGGGCCGGGCGTGCGGGCGGGGGCGCCAGGTAAGGTGGGGCGGGGCGCCGCCCGGCGTGGCCGGCGGCCCTCGGCGTACCAACAAAGGCCCCCCGTGCACTCCCCGGCGCGGCTGCCGCTCTCAGAAGCTGGGGACCCGGGGGAGGTCCGGGGCGGGGGAGGGGCCCGGAGACCCGACAGGTCCGGGGCTCGGAGCCGCCTCCCTTGCGAACTTTGCGGTCCTTCGGCGCTAACCCTGGCGGGCCACCGGGAAGCCTAGCCGAGCGGCGTCCGATTCATTCTGCACGGAAAAAACTCCCTCCTGTCCAGGCCGGGGCAATCACCTCTAGGGTTCACCTCCTTGAAAAATACGGCTGGATGGAGCTTGACTTGGGCAGCCCCTCCCCCACCCCGGGAATACTCTTAACTTGTGGAGTTAAAAACAAACAAGGAAAGGAGACCTACGGTTACTTTACGCTTAATATTCCATTTCGAAAGACATGGTTATTACAGCTTTTACTGTCTTGAATGGTTAAGCAGCAAATATTGCTGCGAGTATTTTGGAAAAATACTTAAGAAGTTTTGGGTATTTGTGGGTGTCGGGAGCAAAGTGCTTGTTGTTTGTTAAACCTCTTTGATAACTGTCTTCTGCTTTTTTCCCCAGTACTGAAAGGTGAAGGGAAGGGTTGGTACTATGGTTACCAGTAAAAATTTAAATTCATTAGTGTAGCCCATGTTTTAAAACTTGTTTCTGAGAAAAAGCTGTAGTTTTGCCTTGCTGTGCCTTTGTTAGGAGAAAACAGGAATCAACAATATACAGATGCCTCATTGGTCTTACCTTGTGACTTCACCTTAGTGACCTTGAGCAGTTCACTTCCAGCCTGAAAATTCCAGGACTTTGCTTTTATGCCCTAGAAATCGGCAGGTATCAAGCACCTACTCAGCTTTGAAGAGTCTACTGAATAATCCCGCCAACATGCCTCATCCCCCAAGTCTTTGCTAGCCTCCGTCCTCAAACTCCTCTCAGGCAAAATAGACTTCTCTTTGGGATCCCCAGAGGCCCAGCAGGATTTTTAGGGCACTTGTAACAATTTTTTTGTTCCTATTTGGGAAATCCTATATCGGGTACACATCACTCGACTGGAAACTCTATTTGTCAAAAAGGGTTTTGGGAACATGGACCCTGAAAGATTCCCTGAAGCTTATCCATATCCTTACCTGTATGAGCTCATGGGTTTATCTGGTAAATTTGCTTACTCAGGCATTCATTTACCCAACATTACTGGAGTCTGGAGAGCTCCTATGTTTTGGGTCTTCTGCTAGGACTATGGGGATTCAGATTCTATTAAGACATTCCCTGATTTCGAAGAGCTCAAAGTCTAGCGGGTGAGGTAGACATGTAAACAAGGAAGGCCTGCCCTAATAATCTCTGGGGGGCTCCAGTTGTACAAGAAGTAGTGTGCAATAATTGAGGCTGCAGGACCTGTTTTACAAGTCTTGTCCAGGCCAAAGTGAGTCTTGTGGGGAAGGTGGTGACCTGCCTCTCATTCATAAGACAGCACTTGACAGAAAGCTTGTTCAGTTCAGTTAAATATACATTTACTAAGCTCCTGTTAGGGGCCTTGTGCTAGGCTTGGCGAAGGCAGTGCCTTGTGAAAGAAGGGCACTCTGTATCCGGAGAGACCTTTGTAAAATTAAACCAGATCACATCATGTCTCCCTCCCTCCCGACTAGTCATTGTCTAAAGACGAACTCTTTAACATGAATAAGAAACTCTCAAAGATCAGATTACTGCTTACCTCTGCAGATTCACTTTCTATAGCTTCCCTGCCATACTCTTTCTCATTTCTGCTTTTCCCTGGTGCTGTTCTTTCCAATGGAAATGCTGGCCTCCCACCCACTACCTGCCTGTGGAGAAGTGCTTGTTGGACCTCTGGGAAGCAGTCCATTTAGTCATTCCTCCTATTACTTCCATGGAATTGGTTGCTTTTCCAATCTCTGGCTCATGTACATACCACCCTTATAGCTCTCTATAGTACTCTATTGCAATTATTTGAGTTTATTCCCCCCCCCCCCCCCCGTAAATCTGTGAATTTCTTGAGGGTAGGATCTGTTTAATTTTAGTTCCTAGTAAAGTTCCTGGCTCTGAATATGTTTTTGAAATGAATGGATGTATGAAGAAGCAAATCAAGACCAATGGGATAGAGGCTTCTTAATCTTCTGGGTTACAACAATTAGCTCCAAGTGTGGTCCCTACATGAACAGCATCAACATAATCTGGGAATTTTCTAGAATGGCAAATTACTTTTCCCATCCCAGGATCTACAAATGAAAAACTGTGGAGTTGCGCCCCCGCCCCCCCACCTCTGCTTTAACAAGTCCCCTGGGCAATTCTGACACTTGATAAAGTTTGAAAACTACTGAGTTAAAAGATCTGCTTTTGATAAGACGTCTCCTTGCCAGCTCCCTCACACTCTTCCCTTCTCTCTCTTCCCCCACTCCCTTCTTTTTTCTTCCTTAGCACTTACTGCCTGACATTCCATCCCAACCCATCCTATCCTGTCCTATCCCATCCCATCCCATCCCATCCCATCCCATCCCATCCCATCCCATCCCATCCCATCCCAGTCTGTCTTGTGTCTTTTGCCACTAGATGGAAAGCTTCCTGAGAGTGTTTTGTCTGTTTTTTTTTTTCCTGCTACTTTATTCCCATAGCCTAGAGTAGTGGCTGCATATAGCAGGCTTTCAGTTTTTGTTAAATGAGAATCATAAGATGATTTACTCCTATATATCGCCAGCTGTGACATTGGGGTTTTATTAAAGAATAGTTCTCAGAATGAAGAGGAACCATAAGCTAATATGCAAATCCAAGTGGATTCTAGCATTTTTGGGGATTTATTTTAGACTGAGCTTATCTTCCCTTCCCTTTTACATCTGTCTTTCTCCACCAAAGCCTGCAGTTTTTTCAGCTATCGTTCTTTTAGCCAAGACCTGAAAACTGCTGTCAAAATATCTTAGGCTAGGATTATTTCTTGGGAATTTTCAACTTGGTTTTGCAAATCTAAATAAGCACCCTAACTTTTGAGTTTTTGGATTTCAAACTGTCTCTTCCGGATCTTCTGTGGTTTTTGTCTTTTTCTAGAGATACTTAAAGCCATACAAGGGCCTGTTTGACTCCACACAAAGGTTTCTCTTCCTTATGAAGCTCTTAAAATATTTTGTTTCTTTCACTTTCCTATTAGCCCTAAGATACCATATCCAGTTTTCTCCTTTCCTAACTTACCTCTGAGAGATTGGCTTCATTTGCTCATCTGTTTATTTATAAACAATTATTGAGACTTTCTCTACCATGTGCAAGGCCCCTTGTTGGGACAGGATGTTCAGGTACACATAGGATGCGGTTCAAGTCCTCAAGGTGTTAAAGATACTACAACATGGTATGATAAGAGCTGAAATGAAGGGATAAAGTAGAGGGGTAAAAAAGTGATGTGTACTTTGGAAGATGGGAGAAAGCTGTCTTTCTAATTTTTTTTATCAGTTTAGGAATAGTTTATCAAACAAGTGTCATTTTGATAAGCAGACTTTTAAAAATACCTTGATTAAGAGATCGATGGCTTTGTTGGGGAAAACAAACAAAAATTAAGGTGGAATCAGTAGTTGCTAATTGAGACAATTCTTAATTGTGTTGTTGCTGGTTATAATGAATTTTTCTCCCCTCCCTCCCTTTTTGAAAGTTTATTTATATTGAGAGAGAGAGAGAGCAGAGGAGGGGTCAGAGAAAGGGAGAGAGAATACCAAGCAGGCGGTGCAATGTCAGCATCTTAGCACAGAGCCCAGTGCAGGGCTCAGTCTCACATGAACTGTGAGATCATGACCTGAGCTGAAATCAGGAGTCGGACACTTAACCGATTGAGCCACCCAGGTGCCCCTTGCCCCCTTTTTTATCTTTCTAAACCATAACCAGAAAGTAGGGGAAAACCCTTTTTTTTTTTTTTTTTGTAAAGAGAGAAGTTGAAGGTTTTCGAAAGCATGTTCTATTTCATAGATATCATTTTAATTCCTAAGGATTAATGTTGTAATTTGGAGTGGGAGGAATGGTCAGGCAACCTTAGTGTCTTATTACTGCATGACCTTATGGAAGTAGTTTTATTTGTGTACCTTTTGTCCAGCTGTAAAATGGGGATAGTAACAGTTGCTATGGCTAGCTTACAAGGGTACGAAGCAACTAAATACAATATTGATTATAAAGGAACCTTTGGAAAGTATAGTTTGTTAACAGTTATTAGGTGGTGATAAACCTTATTGAATACCTGTTATGTACCAGACATTATGTGAGTTGTTTTCTGCAATCTTCAAAATAATGTAATAATATACGATGATTGCTAGTATCTCTGTTTAATGGATGAAGAGCTTGAGGCTCAAACTGGCAAAGGGAATTTGTTCAAGGTTTTGCTGAAAGTAAGTGGTAGACCTCTGTTCCAGTTCATATTCACCTAATCCAGCAATTATGTGTTATGTTCATTACCCAGGCTGCTTTAATTTTTCTGTATAGAGGATATAGGAACATTTTGCAAGTATATTGCTGTGAGAGTTAAAATAAATTTTTTCTTCATTTAGCTTGCTCTCTTTTTTTGTGCATAGAAAGATTGGTGAAGACAGATTTACATGCATTTACATTTATCATTCATACAGAGAAAAGAAGAACATTTTTGCTTGGTGTTTTTTGTTTAGTCTTCACAACAGCCCTGTGAGATAGGTATTTCCATTTTATGAGTTAGGAGACTGGATTATAGAAGTCTTGATTTGCTCAAAGGCACATCATTAGCAAATGACTGAATACTGATTTAAAACTACATTTTTTGAATCTCAATGCAATACTTCACTTTTGCCACTGTATCATATTGCCTTTTAAATTCTGTCAAACTAAACTTTGGAGCACTAGAAATATCCTTGTAGATTGCTTCTTACTCTCTTTAGCCTTTTCCTTCTAAGAAAATCCTGACCGAAGTCCACGGTATGAACCACAAAAAAAAAAAAATTGCTGGTAAAACTGTCAGATATTCATGATATTGCAGACTTATAACACTTCCCTACTGAAGCTGAGAAATTAGGACTTTATCCAGCATTCTGTGTCACCTGTGTCTGAATATTCATTTCCCTTTGCCATCATAAGTTTATTAACATAATGTCATACATTTTTCTGCTCCTGCATTAAGCTTTATCTTTCACAAGTAACTTCTTCCACCACTCTATCCTCCCAGTCTTTGAGATGGGGAAATGATCTACATGCTAGGATCCTCCAGATTATCCCCTCTCTAACAATAGTGTGATAAGTCTAGAAAGAACCAGAAGTTCATTGATCCCTCATTAATACGATTTTGTTTGGTATTAATTCCCTAAAATTGATTTAAGTTTTAGTTATAACAAGCCCCTTATATCTTGGCCCTTATTCATGGAGTCAGGGTGAGGTAATCTGCATGCAGCATTGGGAAGTTCATTCTTGTTTATGGGACTTTCTTATTCCATTTTCTACTTTCAGCCCTCTCTCATGTCCCTTTCAGACTGTGTAAGTACCAAGTGAGGCTGGCAAGAACATTTTTCTCCTTTACAGAATCTGCTGTTTGAATCTTTTGAGGTGACAAATGACAGTGACACAATATATATGACTTCCACCTTCATCTCCCTGCCTGTATCTTCAAGGCCCAGTTTTCCTTATTCTCTCACTGATTCCCTCAAAGCTGGGATTAATGTCTTTTTCATTTGAACCCTTGTCTCCATGTACTTTGTATGTTGCTGCAATATTATCACTTTCTAGGGAAGGAGATAGATGTAGGAGGGAGAGCACTAAATTTGAAGTTAGGCAAAGACCTATTTGGACATTTATTTAAATATGTTTCTTAGTTTGGAAAATAGAAATAATACCTAACTCACAGAGTTGTGAAAACTCAGTTAATAATACATGTGAAAATGAATGTTGTACACCTGAAACTAATATAACACTGTATCTTAGGTATACTGGGTTAAAAAAATAATGTATGTAAAAATGAATTGTAGGGTGTTAGGTAGAATTGTTGTAACTTAATGACCTCAATTATTTATAGCAGTGGTTTTTAATTTTGGTTATTCATTTGAAATACTTGTGAAGATGTAAAAAAAAAAAAAAAACAACAAAAAACAACAGAACAGTTGCCTGGGCTCTAAAGTCTGCTTAATTAAAATTTCTTGGAATCTCTATTTTTGAAGGTTTAAGGTGATTCTGATATGCAGCCAAGGTTGAGAAGTATTGCTTTATATTGTAATATTTTGTATAAAGTCTTTGGTAAATCCTATATGAAAATTAATGTTTTAATTGTTATTTAAGGTTGATTTGCTAGACACATATTGAGCATCAAGGCATTGTCAGGGGCTCTGAAGGAGTAGATGAATAATACCTGGTCCCTACCCTTAAGTTTATAGTTGAGAAACAGACATGTCCATAGATAATTATATTGAGACAAAAATGGCATGTGAAGACATATGCTATGTGAAGACAGAGGAAAGGCATCTTCTCTACCTGAAATGGGGGTGGCCTGGCAAGGCTTCTTCTTCTTCTTCTTTTTTTTAATGTTTATTTTTGAGAGAGAGAGGGAGAGAGAGAAGAGTTTTTTGTGTGAGCAGGGGAGGGGCAGAGAGAGAGACACAGAATCTTAAGCAGATTCAATTCTGTCAGCGTAGAGCTTGACGTGGGGCTTGAACTCATGAGCCATGAGATCGTGACCCAGCTGAAATCAGAAGTCAGAATCTCAACTGACTGAGCCACCCAGGTGCCCCATGCCTGGCAAGCTTCTTAACGGAAGTGACAGCTAAGTTGTGTTCTGAGAGATGAACAGGGGTTAACCAAACACAGTTGGGGAGGAGTAGGAAGAGAGGAGAGAGGAACAACCTTCTTGAAAGAGAGCAGTGTGAGTGTTAGAAGTCTTGAGAGTATGTTTGGGTATCCCTAAATATTTTAGTACATTTACAGGATGGGGTGCAAGGTAGGGAGCCATAAAAGCAGAGAGAAAGACAAGGCCTAGATGATGAAGGGCCTCTTGTATAGTGTATAAAGTATTGTCACTAATATTATCTCACTTTATTCTTTCAACAAGTATGTGGATTAGCTAGCTAGGACTGTAATTGTTTTATCTCCATTTTATAGAATAGGAAACAGAGGTTAACTGAATTGCCTGGACTGTACAGCATCACAGCTATGATTTGAAGCCAGGTCCTTTTGACTCCAGAATACAGAAGAATAAATGAAAAAAACCCAGAAAACCAAAAAAAAAAAAACAACCCCAAAAACCCAAACCAACAAACCTATCAGTTTTATTGTGGAAATGTAACCAGTAATATCATTTATTTTCTTTTAATCTTCTTAAAACATGAGTTTGGGTTGGTGATCTCCCTGCTTCCCAGCCACCTGCTTCCCCCAGCCTCATTGTTCACTGGGGATAAATGAGATCAGGAACATATGAACATCAACAGCCTCATTACAACTGACCTCTTACCAAGGACTTTCAAGGTACCAAACACTTTACATTTGATTTTTACTTTACTCTTCAAAATAATCCTATAAGAGAAATGCTGTTTTATACTCATTTTACAGATGAGAAAATTTAGGAGCAGATAGATCAAACTGGGATTTGGAGACATTTTTATGATTGTTACTCTATGACCATGGCAAGTCACTTAACCACGCAGAGCCTCAGTTTTCCTGAGCTGTTTTATAGATGCATTAAATCTTAGGCTAACTTCCCCAGCTCAAATATTGTATGACAGTGATTTTTTTTACCTTTACTCTTTCTCCTCTGCCCTCACTTTTCTTCTGTAATACTGTAAGACATAATCCATCAGTGACAGTGTTTTAGTATGGAAACAATTCTCAATGGTGGGGAATGGCTGCAGAAGGACCTCGTATAGTGGAAGGACTTTTAGCCACTACCCGCCTCCCCAACACCTGTTGGAGAATTACTATTTTATAACATTTTCTTCCATTTAAGATTATTTTCCCATTTGGAGTCATCTGATCAGTCCTGAGTCAGATTTTTATTTGGTATCAGGATAGATTTTGCTTGGTTAGTTTAAGAAATTATTGGTGTGCCTGGGTGGCTCAGTTAAGTGTCTGACTCTTGATTTTGGCTCAGGTCATGATCTCATAGTTTGTGGGATCGAGCCCTGCATCTGGCTCTGCTTGGGATTCTCTCTCTCCCTCTCTCTCTGTCCCTCCCTTTCTCTCTCTCTCAAAATAAATGAACATTAAAAAAAAAAGTTATCTATATATAATTTGCAAAGTAACTTAAAAAATTTTTTTTAACGTTTGTTTATTTTTGAGACAGAGAGAGACAGAACATGAACGGGGGAGGGTCAGAGAGAGAGGGAGTCACAGAATCTGAAACAGGCTCCAGGCTCTGAGCTGTCAGTAACAGAGCCCGATGCGGGGCTCGAACTCACAGACCGCTAGATCATGACCTGAGCCGAAGTTGGACGCTTAACTGACTGAGCCACCCAGGTGCCCCAAATCTGCAAAGTAACTTAAAACAAGAAACCAGATAAGCAAAGGAGAAAAATTCATAATGATAGACCTTTGAAACTCCAAATTTTCTGAGCAGCCTAGAGACAATTTATATGTATTTAGATATTACTATTTTCAAAACACTTTCATATACAATCTCATTTCATTCTATCTTTAAGGCATCTTATTTTTACAGGTGGAAAGAAGGTAACGGCTTATCTATGATAACATGGCCATGAGTTTGGAAATTTGCAATCTCCAAATCTAGTGTTGGCTCCTGATCATTTGGGTGTTGCTTGCAGTGGCACTTCCTTCATTTTCTCTTGATTTCTAAAAAATTCCTAGTTCCTTAGAGAATGGTAAAGCTTTTTTTTTTTTTTTTTTATGGGGCGCCTGGGTGGCGCAGTCGGTTAAGCGTCCGACTTCAGCCAGGTCACGATCTCGCAGTCCGTGAGTTCGAGCCCCGCGTCGGGCTCTGGGCTGATGGCTCAGAGCCTGGAGCCTGTTTCCGATTCTGTGTCTCCCTCTCTCTCTGCCTCTCCCCCATTCATGCTCTGTCTCTCTCTGTCTTAAAAATAAATAAACGTTGAAAAAAAAAAAATTTAAAAAAAAAAAAAAAAAAAAAAAAAAAAAATAAAAAGATATTCTTTTGCCTTCTGTGAATAACTTTCTTTGCCTCCTACCTCTGATCATTCCTTAGTTTATTTGTTGCCTTTTTTCTATTTTGATTTTAAAGTTTATTTTCAGAGAAAGCATGTGCATGCACATGTGCACATGCATGAGTTGGGGAGGTGCAAAGAGAGGGAGGGAGAGAGAGAATCCCAAGGAGGCTCCTTGTTGTCAGCTAGAGCCCTCTGCGGAGGTCGATCTCACCAACTGTGAGATCATGACCTGAGTCAAAATCAAGAGTCTGATGCTTGACTGACTGAGCCACTCAGGTGCCCCTATCTTGATTTTAAATGTTGAAATTCCTCAAGGGTAAGATCCTCTCCTCCTCTTACATCATACTCTCTTTCTGCTTGATCTCATTCATTGTTCTGCCTTTGAATACTGTATATATGCTGATAACTCCCATATTTTCCCAGATAGCTCTAGCCTAACCTCTGTCCTTAACTCTAGACCCGTATATCCTCTTATCCACTGGATATTTCCACTTTGAGATCTTACAACATTTTCTACTTAATATGCTCTAAAAATGCATTCTTTTTTTTTTTTTAAGTTTATTTATTTTGAGAAAGAGAGAGAGAAAGTGTGTGTGCACATGTGGGGACGAGGGGCAGAGAGAGAGGGGGTGAGAGAGATTGAGAGAGAGAAAGAATCCCAAGAAGACTTCTCGCTGTCTGAGCAGAGACTGATGCAGGACTCAGTGTCACAAACTGTGAGATCATGACCTGAGCCAAGATCAAGAGTCAAAGCTTAACCAACTGAGCCTCCCAGGTGCCCCTAAGTCTGCATTCTTGATCTTTTCCCACAAATTTGGTACTCCCTAAGTTATCCCTGTTTTAGTGGCATCTTTGTTTACCTAGTTACTCAAACCACAAATTTAAGATTTACCCCTGATACTTCCTTCTTTCCTATCCTTCATATGTACTCCATCCCCAATCTTGTCAATTTTACTTCCTGTGTATTTCTTGAGTCCATCTACCTCTCCCCATGTCTGTTGTCACCTCTCTAATCCAAGCCACAACCATCTCTACCCTAGACTATTATAGTAGTCTTTTAACTGAGCTCTTTGCTTAAAGCCTGTAAAAGCTTTTTGTTTTATTTGGGAGAAAATATAAAATCTTAAACATGATTTATAATGTTCTGAGAGACCTGACCTTTGTTTTTGTTTTTCTAACTTTATCTTGTGCCATTGCCCACTGCACTGACTGTGCTTTAGAGTGATTGGCACTTTTCCCCCTGTTCTGCAAAATTTGAGAATGTCTTTTTTTTTTAAGTTTATTTATTTATTTTGAGAGAGAGAGAGTGTGTGCATGTGTGCACGTGAGCATGCAGGAGAGGGATAGAGATGGTCCCAAGCAGGCTCTGCTCTGTCAGCACTGACCCCCATGTGGGGCTTGATCTCATGAACCATGAGATCATCTCATGATGAACCAAAACCAAGAGTCGGATGCTTAACCACCTGAGCCCGCCTGAGAAAGTCTTTCCTGCCTCAGGGTCTTCATACCTGTTCTCCCCTGGTGTGTTCTTCCCCAATTCTGCCTTCTTCACAAGTTTGGTTTCTCTCTCCCCCCTGTATCTTCTTTTAGAAAACAAATATTAAGTAGCTATTGTGAGCCAGAACCTGTCTAAAGAAGATTCCCCCCCCCCCCCGCCATTATCCTTTGACAGTACTTCGTTATTTTCTGTAATGTCATTGGTAATGATCTGTAATTCTATACTTATCTGACTCTTTGTTATTGGCTAGACTTCCAGCTCCATGGAATCAAAGATCATATCTTTTTTATCCACCATTATACCTCATCACCTAATACAGTGTGTGGAACATAAGTGTTGTAAATCTTTGTTGAATGAGTGAGCTCACATTATCAAGGATTACTAAGCCTTGGCAGCTTTATTTCTGAAGTTTTTTCAAATTTGTTTTTATTTTTCTATCTCCTCTGCTTGGTTTACACCTTAATCTTCTTTTCTCTAGGCTTTTAATTACCTCATAACTAGTGTCTTGGCCACCAGTCTTTCTCTTTCATTCATTCATCATTCTGCCTGGAGTAATGTTTCTGATCCTGTTACTGTTCTGCCCAAAAGCAATCACTGTGTCCCCATTGCTTGTAAGATAATATGTAAACTAAGTTGTTTTTCAGGAAACTTTATAATTTGACCCCACCTACTTCTTCAGCCTCATTTCTCTTGACCCTATTTCATCTCTCTAAAAAGACTATGTTTCATTCACTTTGAAATGTCATATGACCCTGTTTCCTCAGCCTAGAATTCCTTTTCTCTCTGCTATTAAAACTCTTCATTCGGGGCGCCTGGATGGCGCAGTCGGTTAAGCGTCCGACTTCAGCCAGGTCACGATCTCGCGGTCCGTGAGTTCGAGCCCCGCGTCGGGCTCTGGGCTGATGGCTCAGAGCCTGGAGCCCGTTTCCGATTCTGTGTCTCCCTCTCTCTCTGCCCCTCCCCCGTTCATGCTCTGTCTCTCTCTGTCCCAAAAAATAAACATTGAAAAAAAAAAAATTAAACAAAACAAAACAAAACAAAAAAAACTCTTCATTCTTCAAGATCCAGCTTGGATGCCATGTCTTCCATGTAGTCTTCGAGTCCTCATCCAACCACTCATGATTATAAATTCCTGAGGGTGTGCTATACACTGAATGTTTATGTTTCTCTCAAATTTATATGTTAAATCTTAATACCCAATGTGATGATTGGGGAGGTGACACTTCTAGGAGGTGATTAGGTCGATGGAACCCTCATGAATGGGATTAGTGTTTTTATAAAGGAGACCCCAGAGAGCTCCCTTGCCCCTAATACTATGCAAGGACATAGTGAGAAGAGGGCATCTATGAACCAGGAAGAGAATTGTCACCAGACATTGAATCTTTTGGTGCTTTGATCTTGCCTCTAGAACTGTAAGAAACAAATTTCTGTTCTTTGGAAGCCACCCAGCCTATGGTATTCTGTTATAGTAGCCTAAATGGACTAAGGCAGTATAGTACTTTTTTTTCATTCCTTACTGTATACTTAGAATCTCGAACAGTGTGTGGCATGTAGTAGGCTGTCAATAAATACTTGTTGAATGATTGAGTAAAATAATTTACTTATCTGCTCACTTAACAAATATTTATTAAACATTTTGAATGTCCATAGCACTCTGTCTTTCCTTTGCACTATAATTAGGAGTTCATTTGTTATCTATTGGAGCTGATCACTTGTAAAATTAATCCCCACTCAAGCATCCCTCCCTGCTCACCGTTGGGCTCTGTCCTCTTTACCCTTTCTCAGTAAGTGCCTTTCTAATGGTGGGTAATTCACATCTGACAATACGATGCAAATAGATTCTAAAATGAAAACTGGCATTTCTGCAGTTTTCTGAAGACTTTTATGAATTTTATGAATTTGAAATAAGGCAATATTGGAGAATGGTTTGAATCATACACACAAAAAAATCATTGACAAGTGAGGATTAGGTAGAGTTAGACCAGTTTAAAATTGAAGGGAAAATTAACATGAGTAATGACATAATAGGAGATTCAGAGGACAATGATTTGAGTAACAAAGGATTAAGAGAGACCCTTGGGAAAGATTGGTGAAGCTCTTGAATATTTTTACAAAATTGATCCTCTTAACGTGTTTTAAAAGCCAAATGTGAAGTGACAGATGTTCTTTGGTATAAGTATTACCTTATAGGCAATTATAACAAAGTTTTGTTAAATATTAAGAATTAGAAAAATTTGTTTTATGTTTGATAAATTGAAGTCCCAATCATTTAAAAAAATTTTACTAGGCAATTTTGGTACCTCATCAGTTAACTTAAATGGCAGTTTTTGATATTAGTTATACTCAAGATAGTAAGAATCCCGCTGTATGTACTTGTTTCTCTATTAGCTTCAGTTCCCTGATGTTGGGGGTTATGCTTTATTCATTATATTCCTGTGGTGCCTAGCTCAGAGTCTGGTACTTCGGAGGTACCTAATAAATGCATAGGGACAGAAAGAAGTAAATAATTGTAAATACTTACAGACAGAAGTAAGTAAATAAAAGTAAATGCATAGGGACAGAAAGAAGTAAAATAATTTGGAAGGGCTTCTTGAAAAGGTACTATTTGGGACAGAGCTTGTATGTCAGGTGAGTAGGGTTTGACTGTTACACTTTGTTAGGTCCAGAAGGAAAATCTCTCACTCTTTCTTTTGCTGGTTCCTGCCTAGTGTGTACTTAAATATTCAGAGTCCGTTCTCTGCCTCAATAGCTCTTGTTCTCATTGTAATTCTTCCTGGAGATTGAGATGGAAATGAGGAAGGCTTTGGGCTGCTGCCTGGGCATCCACATTCATGAGAACTTAGAAATGCAGAGGGGCCAAATGCCAAACCTGACCTAGACGGATCCAGGTCAGCCAATCATTGCTTTCCTGCCTCTCCCTTTGTTCTCTGTGCTTCCAGTCTCCTATCTGCTGGAGGTGCTACAGCTGTTTATGCCAATTAATATAATGCTAATGTGCTCCTTAATGAAAGCATGGAAGCACATGGTCCCAGCTGGTAGATAAGAACTGTATAGGATCGACCTTCAGAGTACCTTTTCACTAACAATTGGTCAAGATACCTGAATACCTTTTCACATTGTTTTTGAAACCATGGAAACAAGCTGGAAGTGAACATAGTTTAGGGAATCTAATTCCTCATTTTATGGGATAAGGAAAAAAAAAAACCCTCAGAGATGATAAAGCTCATGCCAAATTAATAATTCCTTGCCTCCCATTTTAACAAAAATCTATCTGATGTAAATATAATTTTGTCCTCTCTATTATGCAGCATTTAAAACCTCTGCCACTGACCTAACTTTGAATCTTGTGGCCCTGCCACTTCCTTATGTGATCTGGGGAGAGTTAAGTAAGCTATGTAGTTTTAGTATTCTTATCCTTAAAATGGTACTAATAATAGTACCTGCTTCATAGGTTTGTTACTAAGATTACATGAGGCAATAATTGTAAAGCACTTAGCAGATTCTGGCACATAACAAGTGATCAGTAAGTGTTGTCTGTCATTATGATTACAGCATAAGGAAGCTAAAATGAGTCTAATGACCAGTGCTTTAATTTCCAATTCTGTCTTTGAAACCTTTGTTGCTAATTCGTCTTCAGTTAGAATCCGAGCCTTGTGAAAGCAAGGATTTTTGTCTACTTGCTTCCCTGTATGTATCTTCAGTGTCTAGAGTATTTTTTAGCACATAGTAGATGCTTGATAAATATTTAGTAAATTAATGAATTCTCTTGGGGAATATCCTTTCTGAAAAACACCTACTTTTAGATACTCCAATGACTTGAATCTTTTTTCTTTACACCTGTTTATATGAATTTGCACTTGTTTTTATAGTATTTATATTGTGTCCTTGATCTTTTCAGATATCTTTGTTTCCCTCTACATTGAAAATCTTCATGGGTAGGAAACTGTGATCTCACTATGGGAATTTCCTTGTGGCTCCTAGTATAGCATTTAAAAAAAAATACAGTTATTAAGACTTAGTAATTACTGACAACTGACTCTAAAAGTCACTTGTATTCAATACTAATTTACTGAGCAAACACCAGTATATGCTGCAGCATCAATCCCAACTCTAAGAAGTTGTCAGTTCATGGGGTCAGTCCTTGGTGGCAAGAGGCACTTTAATGCTTTTGTGAATGTTGTTCTTTACATATGAAATACCCCTCTCCTTCCTCCTTGCCCCTTCTCTGCCAGATGTCATATTGCTAGTTCTTTAGGGCTCAGTCTCCTCTGTCAAGTCTATTTACTTCCTTTCCTCTGTGATTAACTCCTTTTTATGTAAATCTCTTCATGGAAGAAGTAGATAGCTTTTGCAAATGAGACACTTTTGAGGGAGAGGACATTCCAGACTAAGGAAAGAGTTGCTGCAAAGACAAGGAAGGAAAGGGTTAGCTGTTATGAGAACATGATTTTAAATAATATAAGTTATCTTTAGTGTAAGGCAGTTTAGTGGTCAGGTTTCTTATTAATAGGGGCAAGTAACAGAATCCACTCTAGCAAGTTCAAGGAAAAATGATTTACTAAAGGGTGCTAGAGAGATTAAAGAGCCTTTGTGAGAGTAAGAAATGGACCTAGGCTGGACTTCCAAGAACAAATTCCTTAAACCACACTGAAGAACTGAGCTCTTAAGGATGCCACAGTCTTTGCCATAATCTAGAAGCTGCAAAATCAGGAAGCTGTTGCTACAACTGCTAGATCTAGAACTCTGCTACCTCTGCGCAGTTTGCTCCAATAAGAGGGATGTCCTGTGTCTAGTCTCTCCACCCATCTAATTTCATTCCAAATCAGTATCTAGTGTGGAGCATCTGATTAGCAAAACTTAAATCATCCTTAGAAAGGAGTCTGGGAAATGCGCACGTGTGTGTGTGTGTGTGTGTGTGTGTGTGTGTATTCCCCAAGCTGCTTTCATCATGGTGATAAATTGGCTGATAGGAACAGTTAAGGAGATAAGTTTTTTTGTTGACCAATGGGTGAGAGAGATACATAGAGAGGAAGGGGAAGGGGAGGGAGGGAGAGAGATAGGGAGAGAGGCAGAGAAAGAGACAGAGATGGACACTGACTTCATCTCCCAAAATGGGAAAAAAAATTATTTAGTCCAACTGGATCAACTTAGGCTACTTGCCCGTCCTGGAACCACAAGAGTTTCCAGGGGTATACCAGAAGCTAATTGGTTAAGGCTGAGTTCTTGAACTAATGGCTGTCAAGAATGGTTTAAATACTATGGTTTGAATGTAGAATCAAGACCTCTCCCTGGAGCTAGGGGTCAGCATTACTTTAGGACAGTGGTTTTCAAAGTGTGGTCACTTGGGAACTTGTTAAAAATGCAGATACTCAGGGCATGTACCAGATTCACTGAATCAAAAACTCTGGGTGCGGGGCCAGGAATCTGTTTTTTTTACAAGTCCTCCAGGTGATTATGATGCTGACAACAGACTAAAATTTGAGAAATGCCTTAGTAACACACGCTGCTGAGGGATGAATACTGGATAAAAATCAGGGCTGTATTAGGAAGGAGAAAGTAGAGAATGAATGCCGGGTAGGCTGACAACAGCATCCGTTTCAAAACTGTAGAGGTGGGTAGGGGGAATTAATGAGGAATCTTGAATTTCTACCACACAAGGTTGTTGTGAAATATAAAACTAGATAACGTATGTGTGAAGGACCTGTGCAGTGAAGGAGGTAGATTCTAATGGGATGAGATAGAAAGTACATTGGGGATGCCTAGGTGGCTGAGTCGGTTGAGATCAGAATCTCATAGTCTGAATTCGAGCCCTGGATGGGGCTTGCTGCTGTCAGCTGTCAGCGCAGAGCCTGCTTGAGATCCTCTGTCCCTCTCTCTCTCTGCCCCTCCCCTGTGCTCACACACACTTTCTCTCTCTTTCTCAGAAAAACAAAAAACAAACATTCAAAAAGAAAGTACATTGAACTTGGAGTCAGAGATTGGGTTTTCATCTTGGTCCCTTCTTTGAGCTTCAAACTCCTGTAAAATAAGGAATATAACTACTAGAGTGTTGGAAGAATTAAATGAATGAATATATGTGGAAGTGCTTAGGTAATTATTTAGCAATATTAATGAAATAAATAAATATTAGTAAAATAAATAAATATTAGTAAATATTTACCAAAAATACTTGGCCAAAGTCCTTTGAACTTTATTCTGAGGACAAGGGAAAGTGTACTCCCTTAGGACTGTCTTTCCTCCTAAGACAATTACCTCGTTCTCAGTGATTGTTTCAGGTCTCAGATTCTTGACCATATTTAGATTAGCTCTGATTTAATTTCATGAACAATGGTTTCTGCCTCTGCAGTCTTTTCTTGGGGCATTATGTGCATTATTTACTCTGGCTGTCACAGGGATACAGGGATTTCTTTTCACTCTTATAACTAATATGTATTAATGGTGATGTGACCATACATATTTTATGTTTTCCTTGGCAGAATAACTGATTCCTTTTTATTTTCTTCTGTGAGATCATTTTAATTTGTAACACTTTGCCCTCTTCGTCCTACTTTTTGTTTTTTGCACATTTCATGTTTTCTAAATATAGAATATTTATAAAATTCTATTATGTTACAGTGGGAATGGTGTTCAGGATTGGCTTGGACTCTTTCCTTTAGTTTTTTTTTTTATGTGTATTAATTTTGAGAGAGAGAGAGACAGTATGAACGGGGGAGGGACAGAGAGATAGAGGGAGACATAGAATTTAAAGCAGGCTCCACGCTCTGAGCTGTCAGCACAGAGCCTGATGTGGGGCTTGAACTCAAACCCTGAGATCATGACCTGAGCCAAAGTCGGACACTTAACTGACTGAGCCACCCAGGTGCCCCACTCTCCTTTACTTTATATAAGAAATTAAGGGAAGTAATTTGCCTAGTCTTGTATTCTACTTCTTGCCCTCTTCCTATCTCCTGCCATGGAAGAATTTATATCTGGGGTTAAATTTCATTTTTCCCCTATTAGTCGAAAGTCTGTCTTAACTTGTTTATATCTAATGGGATTTAATTAAAGTCATTATCAGGTCTGCTGAAAATGAAGCAGAGCTGATGTCCCAACCTAGGAAATAAGATTACCTAGTGAGTAGAAGTGTTGTGGATCCAGCAGTGGAAAGAAGGGCCTACCGTGGACATACTCTTCACTCCTAGGCATACTTGGCATGTTATTAGATGTGCTAGTTATTGGGTGTGCCAACATTGGATTATTAGTGGTCTTTTCTGTGTTTACATCTAGGGTGTTTGAGGAAGGAAGGAATAAAATCGAATGAACAATTATTACTCTGGTGCTGAGCACTTCTAACTTTATACTATAACAATTAATATTTGTTTGTTTGCGTTAGAAAGCTACTGTTGGGTGGCAAGGAAACCAGAGACCCTTCTTCTCATAGACTTGTTGGTACTAATTAAAACCCAGATTGCCAGCTGGAGGGCAACCTAAAAGTTTTCCAATTCAACACCTTTATTTTATGAATGAGAAAACTGAGACCAAGAGAAGAAAAAATAACTCACTCAGTATTTAAACAATTTTTTTCTGGCTACAGATTTAATCAACACAAAACAATCTCTGGCTGACCACATCCATGACTAAATCCACCTGTAAACTGGAATTCACTTGCTGACCCAGCCCCAACTTCACCTTTCTTGTTGGCACCAGGGGGCACAGTGCTTTGTCTGTAGGTGTCTCTGTCAGCTTCCCCTCATGTGAGTCTTACAGGTTGCTCTCCCCTCACACCTTTGGGCCATGGCCTGACAGTTTCAGGATGGATGTGGTGCAGAATGGCAGGCACAACCTCAGGGGGCAGATGGGGGTATTCACAGAGATACTGGATAACCTTGTTGATAAGGTACTTGTAGAAATGTCTCCAGGCAAACTATTCCTTTATGTAGCCTTATGATTTGAGACACTGCATAGCCTTGATAATGTTATGATTGGGCACATTCTTGTCTGCCAGCTCAGGATGTTTAGGCATGTGGACTTCCTTCTTGGCCACCACTTTCCCTCCTTGAAAAGGAGTTCATAGATGGCTCTTCTTGGGCATCAACTTCTCAGCTGCTGCTGTGTATGGGGCCAGAACTGGAAAGGAAAAAACAACTCAGTATTACGCAGTAAGTTAGTTACAGAGTCAGGACTATATCTCAGCACTTCTGACTCCCTGTTAAGTGCATTTCACTACACCCCTCTGCAGGGCAAATGTAAGAGGAAAGGTCAGGTAGTGGAAAGAGCATAGATCTGAGGGCAGAAGATCTGGGTACAAACCATGGCTCTGCCATTTACTGACTTGTTCGTGAGAAAGTAATAGCACTTCCTCAAGTATGAGTTTCCTCATTTGTAAGATGGGATAATGCTGATACCTCTTTTACCTGCCTCGTGGGGTTATTGTTAGGATAAAAATGTGAGATGCAGTGGAAAAAAAGGCAGATGAAAGTGGACATGGCTAATTTGCCTATGGATTTTGGCCCCATCACCTATTAACTGTGTGATTTTTGGGCAAGTCATTTAGTTTCTGTGAACACAGGTTTTTTTTTTTTTCCTTTGTAAAATTGGGACAATAGTAACTCTCTCACAGAGCTGTGTGGAGAACATTAGTGTATGTAAAGCATTTAATTTGGTGCCTGTTGCATAATAGCTGTTCAGTAAGTGAGATCTCAGAAGACTTAATTCTGTCTTCTCAGAACTGTTCCTTTAAGACTTAAAATAGATATAGCAGAACTCATTCTTCTGTAGCTTTAAAACTATTTTGAAAAGTTTGATTCAGAGGCTATAGGCAGGGTAAGGTATGGGCTTTGTGGTTAGGTTTCTGCTTTAAACTGTAGTGGCCCGTGGTCAGGTTCTTTCTTCTATCTTTCTTCTGTCCAGGGAAGGGCCTGTAGAAATGGCAGGCATTGCATATGGTGAATTGATTGAAGAAGAGATAGAGGAAATTTGGTGGCTGGGAGATTTGGAAGGGAGAATGGAAATGGGAAAAGTAGTGCTACTTTTCATCACCACTGTCTACAGGCCACTGAGTATCAGTATGTGAGAACCTTTGTGGTGAAACCTTTTCTCATTGTGATCTCAGTCTCTGACAATATAAATGTCTCAAAGTGTTGGGACCATGTCTAAGTCCTCTGTTGCCCCAAATACCTGACCTACAGTAGATATGTGTGTGTGTGTGTGTATATATATATATATATATATATATATATATATATATATATACACACACACACACACATATACACACTCATATGTATGCATATATTTGTATATGTATTTATTTAAACATTTATTTATTTATTTTGAGAGAGAGAGAGAGAGGGAAAGAGAGAATCCCACCCTGATGCAGGGCTCCATCTCATAAACCATGAGATCATGACCTGAGCTGAAATCAAGAGCTAGATGCTTAACTGACTGAGTCACCCAGGTGCCCCAATATGTAGTATATTTTTATTGGAAGAATGACTACTTGAAGTGGAGAAGTACTGTGGCCCATAGGGATCCATGAACCCCTGTGGCTCCTAATTTCTCATCCAAGCTCCACTTTGCTGAGATATTTGTATTTAAATAGGCTTTTATAGTCTTTAGCCTGATGGATTTGTGGGATTTCATGTCTTGGTTTTTTTAAGCTTTGTTCTACTGCCAACTTCCCTTTATCACCTTGGTTCAGGCCAGACAACTATTTCCTTCATTCCTAGTCATTGTGTGGCACCTGCCAGGTTCCTCTTTCTGGTTTTTAATTCTGGGATGGAGCTGGTTGGTCTAAGGCACATGAGCTGGAGAACATGCGATTTGCATGATCAAGCAAACAGCATTTCCTTAGAAGTTCCAAGATTATGGGAAAGCATAATGCTGATAGGTTCTCTCCTTCTTTCCCCCAAAATAGGATACTCTCATATAAGCTATTAATTCAGTAAATATATACTAACCATGTATACTATAGATTAGATATTAGTCTGGGCACTTTGAATATATTATTTCACCAAATGCGTAGTAACCCTTTGAGTTAGGCTGATGATATTGCCCTCAATTCACAGATAAGGAATATAGAGTTTAGATAAAAGAAATGACTTGCCTTAGCTAGTAAAGGGTAGACCCAGGATTTGAACCCACGTCTTTATGACTCAAAAATCATCACTGATTGCCATGTCTGTTTACCTTACTAGAATGGAAACTCCTTGAAGGTAGAGGTCTTGTCTGATTCAAATCTGTATTTCCTATTCTCAGCACAAGAACTGAAATAGAACCTTTTTTTTTTTTTTTTTACATTTTTTGAATTTTCTATTTAAAGTCCAGTTAGTTGGGGCGCCTGGGTGCCTCATTCAGTTAAGTGTCCGACTTTGGCTCAGGTCATGATCCCACAGTTCGTGGGTTCGAGCCCTGCGTCGGGCTCTGTGCTGACAGCTCAGAGCCTGGAGCCTGCCTCGGATTCTGTGTCTCCCTCTCTCTCTGTTCCTCCCCTGCCTTCACTCTGTGTCTCTCTCATTCTCCCAAAAATAAATAAAGATTAAAAAAATTAATAAAGTCCAGTTAGTTAACATACAGTGTAATATTTAAAAAGTTTTAAAAAAATATTTATTTATATTTAAGAGAGTATGGAAGCCACAGAGAGGCAGAGAGAAAGGGAGACAGAGGATCTGAAGCAGGCTTTGTGCTGACAGCAGAGAGCCCAATGTGGGGCTCGAACTCAGAAACCAAACCGTGAGATCATGACCTGATACAAAGTTGGATGCTTAACTGACTGAGCCACCCAGGCAGCCCAACATACAGTGTAATATTAGTAACAGGTGTACAATATAGTGATTCAACACTTCCATACATCACCTAGTGTTCATCACAAGTATACTCCTTAAACCCTATCGCTTATTTAGCCCATCCCCCCCCCCCTTTTTGGTAACCATCAGTTTGTTCTCCTTAGTTAAGAGTCTGTTTCTCAGTTTGCCTCTCACTCTTTTTTCCCCCTTTGCTTATTTGTTTCTTGAATTCCAGATATGAGTGAAATCATATGGTATTTGTCTTTCTCTGACTGAATTATTTTGCTTAGCAGAATATCCTCTAGCTCCATCCATGTCATTGCAAATGACAAGATTTCATTCTTTTTGATGGCTGAGTAATATCCACTGTGTGTGTGTGTGTGTGTGTGTGTGTGTGTGTGTGTGTGTATGTATCTCACAACTTCTTTATCCATTCATCAATCGATGGATACTTGGGCTGTTTCCATAGTTGGGCTATTGTAGATAATGCTGCTATAAACATTGGGGTGCATCTGTCCCTTTGAATTAGTATTTTGGATTCTTTGAGTAAATACCAGTAGTGCAATTGCTAGATTGTAGGATAATTCTATTTTTAACTTAAAAAAAAAACTTTTTTTAATGTTTATATTTGAAAGGGAGAGAGAGACACACAGTGTGTGAGTGGGGGAGGGGCAGAGAGGGAGACACAGAATCTGATGCAGGCTCCAGATTCTGAGCTGTCAGCACAGAACCTGATGTGGGGCTCGAACTTACGAACAGTGAGATCATGATCTGAGCTGAAGTTGGACGCTTAACCGACTAAGCCACCTAGGAGCCTCTATTTTTAAATTTTTGAGCAGCCTCCATACTGTTTTCCAGAGTGGCTACACCAGTTTACATTCCCACCAATGGTGCAAGAGAGTTCCCTTTTCTCTGCATCCTTGCCAATACCTGTTGTTTCTTGTGTTGTTGATTTTAGCCATTCTGACAGGTATGAGGTGATACCTCACTGTAGTTTTGATTTGCGTTTCCCTGATAATGAGTGACATTGAGCATCTTTTCTTGTGTCTGTTGGCCATGTGTAATTCTTGACATAGACTAATTTTTATTGAACATAGGATACATTGGAAGATCTAGACTTAGAGAGTAGGGCAATTGGGGTGAGGTGTTGAGAAACTGTTTTTGTAGTCTATGTTATTTGTGTGGGGGAACCTCAGTCCTCAAAGTGAATTTTTTTAATAACCCATGGGGTCAAAAAGGAAAGAAAGTATCATTTACTCCAGAAATCCACAAGCGTAACTAACACAAACATTAGAATGCTTTAAAGAACTTAGAATCTTATTGGGAGAATAATACCTACTTCCTCCTACTTGAGGAAAATTGAGATAATACCAGTAAACGAGCATACCTGCAGTGTAAAGTGTGTAAGTTGTTTTTAGGCCTGGCTCTTCCTTCTTTCCCTTCTCTGGGCTTCAGTTTCTCCGTATAGTGTGTTGGCTTGGATGCCCCTGTGACTCCTGACAACTCCGACATTTAGGTAAGGGTATTGCAGTTGTTCTGTTGCTTACTTCCTCCATTACAGAGTAGCACATACTTGATGTCTGTGATGTTCTGCAGCCCTATAGCCCTTCTGTCTTTAAGCCTAGTTTCCTCTAAAGTCAGTTGCCTTCTTTAGTTTAGTTTTCTTTTTTAGGCTGTTTTTGTGTGGGTTAATGTTCCCTTTGGAGGTTGAATTGAATTGTGTAAGTATCTCAGGAAGTGGCAGAAGCACCTTCCTCAAACGTGGTTCCGTCAAAAGCCCATCAAGTCAAGTCCTGTCCCTAAAGAGGAAGAGAAAACCTGGGCTCCTTAGCCAGTAGATAAAGAGTTTCTTCCTTGAGCTCTCTGGGCTAATGTCACCACTTAAAGAAGGGACATTTCCTTTTAAATTCCAAATACCCCACTCTGTATGTGATTAATATCCCTGGGTTGTTAAAAAAATGATTTATTTAAGTAATCTCTACACCCAATGTGGGGCTCAAACTCATGACTCTGAGATCGAGAGTTGCATGCTCCTTTGACTGAGCCAGCCAGGCACCCCATTGCTGGACCATTTTTATGCCACTCTTCATTTCCCTCTACCTTCCTAAGTCTGACCCTTGGGTCATACAAAGTAAATTCAAGTTCTTCTCCATATCACAGTCCTTTATAATCACAGTGGTGATTTTATTTCTTTTCTTTTCTACTAAATATTTTCTTCATGAGTTTCTCACATGATACTTCTTCTCCTTCTCTCTCATATCACTTTCCTCTCCACAAAAAATTCGTATGGGTAGGCTCTTTATGCTAATTTTCTGGTCTTGTGTAACTCATTCACTTCTCTCAGGTTTTCTCTCGCTGTTGCTTAAATAAGCCACATATACCTCTTTCATGTCTCCCTAACTTGTTTCTCATAGTTTCTTTTGTTTAACCTGTTTTTCATTGCTTTGTTGTACTTCTGCTCAACAACCTTCAAAGCCCAGTTAAAATATCTCTGTCTCTGATACCTTCTCTGACACTGTCCTCCTGTTCCAGACAGAATATCCTTTTTTTCAGTGTTTATGTGATACTTTCTTCTAAAAGCTATGACAGCATTTATTGTATTGTACTTTATTGTATTGTAATTATGCGTGTTCATGTATCTGCCCTCTCCCTAAACACTTCCTCAGTTATTCCAGTGTTGGAAGTACCTGTCATATGCCAGGTGGTCAACAAAAGAAGCAACTAACATTACTGAGTGCCTTACTGCTGTGCAAGTTGCCATATACTGTCAATTAATCCTTACATTGGGTCTCTCATGTAGGTATTACACCCACTGTACAGATGAAGTAATTGAGACCCAGAGATGAGTGATTTATTTATTATCTCACAGAAGACTGGGATTCAAACCTGCTTGCTGACTTCAAAGCTTGAGCTGTATTTAGAACTATTCTTCTGACTTCTAATTCAGTATTCTTTCTGTGTACATTAGAAAAACACAAATTGAGTAAGTAGATGTGCTTAATGCGGTGATAGATAAGAGTTCAAATGGGAGTAGGGTGCAAACAGCGGTAGCACTCACATAATTGCTGTGTATTAAGAAATGATCCTGGAGTTGTTAATGCTTTAATCGGTACTGTAGGCAGTCCTAAAATTTGGCACTTACAAATGAATCTGTTTTAGCTGGTTAGCAGATGTAACAACACCTACCTTAGGGCATGTTCTGTTCTAAAAAGGGATGAAAAGCTTCTTCTCTGTCACTATCGTGGGTAATGTGGATGAGCTCAGCTTTGACCTGAAACAGTGGTAGTGCTTCTGAAATCTTTCACTTCCAAGCTTTGTCATAATTTTGTCAGGTGCTGATAACCTACTGTTTCAGAGTTGTAGAATCAGACAATTGAAATATGAATTGGAATATGGGGTTCTTACTCCAAATGTTTGAATAGCCTAAGCTCTTACCAGGGAGAACCTAAACACGAAGGACTTTTATGGAGTTAGTAAAGGAGGCCAAATTGTAGACCTTGGGAAACACTCCTGTCTCCTTGTTTTGTGATGTGGGCTGTTGAGTCATTCTATATTTTCTTAAGTTGATTAATAGCAAATGTGTTACAGAAAGGTAGCAAAAATAAGACGAGGGTTCAAGCTTTTGGTAGCCTTATGTGATTTGAGTCAAATGATTACTACTTCCTAAGCCTATTCTTGTAGGTGTTTAGTGGTTTTTCCAGGGGATGTGATCCTTCTGTCTAAGGACCACACACCTCTGTTGCCCAGGGACCATGCTACACTGTAGCTTCTTTTACCTTTCTTTTTAAAAAAAGGTCACAAATCCTCCATTCACTCTGTATAGTCTAAAAATTTGTTGAAATCTGACATCTTCTGATGTCTCTTACCCATTCTCTTCCTTGTTGAGGTTTGTTTATACCTTTTAAAATATCTTTATATTGGGGTGCCTGGGTGGCTCGGTCGGTTGAGCGTCCGATTTCAGCTCAGGTCATGATCTCACGGTCCGTGAGTTCGAGCCCCGCGTCGGGCTCTGTGCTGACAGCTCAGAGCCTGGAGCCTGCTTCGGATTCTGTGTCTCCCTCTCTCTCTGACCCTTCCACGTTCATGCTCTGTCTCTCTCTGTCTCAAAAATAAACATTAAAAAAAATTAAAAAAAAATCTTTATATTATTTTAGTGTGATTTTGGGTAGGAACATAGGTAAATGTGTTTTTATTCTGCCAAATTGGACTACAAGCAAACTTCAAAGAATTTAAAGGTCAAGAAAATGAAGTTGCATTTATATCTGGAGTCACAAAACTTTGACATGAAAGTAAGTGAGAGTTAGAGGCTAGACCTTCCTAGGAGATGTCCTAGGTTTAGATTTTGACTTGATCATGTACTAGGTATATGACTTTGGACAAATTACCTCCCTAATCCTTGTTTTTTAAAAAGTTTATTTACTTTCAGAGAAAGATAGAAAGCTCCAGCAGGGATGAGGCAGAGAGAGAGAGAGAGAGAGAGAGAGAGAGAGAGAGAGAGAGAGAGAGAATCCCAAGCAGGCTCCACATTGTCAGTGCAGAGCCTGACGCAGGGCTCAGTCTCATGAACCATGAGATCATGACCTGAACTGAAGTCGAGAGTTGGATACTTAACTGACTAAGCCACCCAGGTGCCCCCGCTAATCCTCACTTTTGAGATTGGATTTTTTTTTTAAAGAGAAAAGATACATCAGAAACTGCACTGAAATAATCATCAAAACATGAGTTTGCTTTTAGCAAACTATGGAATCTTGACCAAATCCTTTCTCCTTTTTGGGCCTCAGTTTCCCTCTATAAATTAGGAACTTTTCCTTGATGACCTCTAAGTTCCTTACTATTCTAAGGAGTCTGAGATTTTCCTGATTCCTGAAGAGCACTGACCCTTTAATGCTAATGTCTAGCCCCTTGTTCAGGATGATGAAGGCCTAGGATTTAGACAAATAGAATTGAGTGCTCTGAAGTCTCTGTGTGTGTATCTGCCTACCATTCTGACTAGAGCACAATACTTTAAAAAAGGAAAGGAAGTGGGGCACCTGGGTGGATCGCCTGAGTGTCTGACTTTGGCTCAGGTCATGATCTCGTGGTTTGTGGGTTCAAGCCCCACACGGGGCTTGCTGCTGTCAGTGCAGAGCCTGCCTCAGATCCTCTGTTGCTCTCTCTCTGCCCTCCCCCACTCACACTCTCTCAAAAATAAATTAAAAGAAAGGAAGGGAAGCAAAAATAAGATAAAAACAGAGAGGGAGACAAACCGTAAGAGACTCTTAAATACAAACTGAGGGTCACTGGAGGGGTGTTGGGGTGGAGGATAGGCTAAATGGGTATTGGGCATTAAGGAGGGCACCTGTTGGGATGAGCACTAGGTGTTATATGTAAGTGATGAATCACTAAATTCTGTTCCTGAAATCATTATTACACTATATGTTAACTAACTTGGATTTAAATTAAATGTGTGTAAATATAAATATGTGTGTGTGTGTGTGTGTGTGTGTGTGTGTGTATACATATATATAATAAACAAAAAGGAGAAAAACCCAACATAGTAGCAATGACAATGAAATGTTCTCCATCTTGGAATTTCTACCCTATAGTGTTAAAGACCACAAGAACATCTGCAGTATAAAAAACCCCTTTGACTTTTTAGTTTAGTATTTCATTAAATTTGTTTGAAAACTAATTAATTTGGTGTGTGTGTGTGTGGTGGAGATGCAAGATATCTATGAAAATCCTTTGGGAACCACTTTGGGAGTGTCTGTCTAATGCACTGTGTTATTAGGAGTATTGTGCTAATTCATATTGATGTATCTAGCACGATATCCAGAATATATAAGGTGATGAATAAATGCTGCTATTTAAAATATTTAAAGGGGTGCCTGGGTGGCTCAGTCAGTTAAGCCTCCGACTGTGGCTCAGGTCATGATCTTATGGTTTGTGAGTTTGAGCCCCATGTCAGGCTCTGTGCTGACAGCTCAGAACCTGGAGCCTGCTTTGGATTCTGTGTCTCCCACTCTCTCTGCCCCTCCCCCACTTACGCTCACACGCTCTCTCTCTCAAAAATAAATATCTTAAAAATTTAAAATATTAAAAAAAAAGAGGAATTGCAGTATACAAACCCATGGCTCTTAGGCAATACATGGTAAACAGGCAGGTATTTTAAAACATTTCACTTTTTTTTGCTTTTTCTCCCAGAATTAAGACAAGCCAGGGTACCTGAGGTCTTAGCATGGAAAGGAGCAGCAATTTTGTTTTTTTGTAGTTGTGATTATTGTGTGTCTGCTCTAGCAGGAGAGAAAGACACTAAAATTATTATAACATTCAATGATGAATGTATAATAGAGGGATGTACAAAGTATTATCTAAGCAAGGAGTGGAAAGGGAGGAGAAGAGGCACTGAAGACTCCAGAAAGGAGGTGACATTTATGTGTGGAAGAATGAGCTTCCATTGAGCTTCCACTGAGCTTTACCAGTTTGAAAATGTGTTGAGGTCTACCATTTCTCTGGGCTTCAGCAGAACCTAGAGGACTCCTTCTTTGGGAAGTCGTTGGAGCCTATTAGGAACTGAGAAGTTCTTTCGAAGTCTGATTTAGTGTTTTTCTGATGCTGGCTTGGACTTCTCTTTATACCAGTGGAGATCTGGAACAAGACACTTGGCCAGGCTGTTGTTCTTAGTCTGGTTGAGGTTTAGGTACTGTTGTTGTTGTGTTTTTAAAAAATTAATTAATTAATTAACTTACTTATTTTTGAGAGAGAGAGAGAGAGAGAGAGCAAGCGAGCAGGGGAGAGGGGCAGAGGGAGAGAGAGAGAATCTTAAGAAGGCTTCACGCTCAGCATGGAGTCCCACACGGGACTCAATCCCAGGGCCCTGGGATCATGACCTGAGCCAAAATCAAGAGCTCAGGTGCTCAACCAACTGGGCCACCCAGGCACCCTAAGATTCAGGTACTGTTAATGGATGTATGTTAGGTAAGCAGAAAATTATGTCTTTCGTTTCGAGAGCTGCCCGAGTGAATTTTTCAAGATAATTGTTTGGAATCTCTACTTTGTGTCATCCCAGGCAGCTGTGGGTCTTTAGGACCTAACCTATTTAAGATACCTAAACATTTAATTCTCTTTAAGTATCTCAGCAATAATTTTTCCTTTTGGAGTAGAAGTTGGCTCTATTTTGACTTGCTACTTTTTGTTTTTTGGTTATTGGGTATCTAAACTTCTTAGTAAGTTCATAGGCTAGAATAGTCTAGCACAGAAATAGTGAGTAAAACATTTTTATTACATGAACAACAAATATTATTGTATTTATTTTATGCTACATGCTGTGCTAGACCCTAGGTATATAAAAGTGAGTAAGATCCAGTTCCTCTCTTGGAGAAGCTCATAGACTTGTGGCAAAGAAAGAGAAAACAATACTTTAGGAATTGTTGGTTGACCATGTACCATTAATCATGATAAGCACTGGGGATGAATGAGAAAATCTCAACCCTTGATGTGCTTATAGCCTAGTGGGAGGTGGTAAGGTGAGAAGGAGCCCTATAAGCCAGTAACTAATACAATGGACAAGGGAGGATGTGGCATTTATCATAAAAGAGAGAGGGGTATGTGGCTGGCTCAGTCAGTGGAGCATGCAGCTCTTGATCATGGGGTTGTGGGTTCTAGCCCCATGTTGGGTGGAGAGGTTACTTAAAAATAAAATCTTTAAAACTTTTTTTAAAAATAAAAGAGAGAAATGGTATTGTGTGCCCTGAGGAAGGTATCACTTTAGAGTTGCACTAGATGGTCTGTTAGCCCTCTCTGAGTCTCAAACAGTATAAGATTCTATGATTTTGTGAATTTTTCACTTATGGGTATCAGAGAGTAAGTGGTATTTTATATACAAAAAACTCATGAAGAAGAGTGTTGGAGAAGACATGAATAGACACTTTTCCAAAGAAGACATCCAGATGGCCAACAGACACATGAAAAAAATGCTCAACATCACTCATCATCAGGGAAATACAAATCAAAACCACACTGAGATACCACCTCACATCAGTCAGAGTGGCTAAAAGGAACAACTCATGAAACAACAGATGCTGGCGAGAATGTGGAGAAATGGGAACCCTCTTGCACTGCTGGTGGGAATGCAAACTGGTGCAGCCTCTGGAAAACAGTGTAGAGGTTCCTCAAAAAATTAAAAATAGAACTACCCTGTGACGCAGCAATAGCATTACTAGGAATTTATCCAAAGGATACAGGAGTGCTGATTCATAGGGGCACATGTACCCCAATGTTTATAGCAGCACTTTCAACAATAGCCAAATTATGGAAAGAGCCTAAATGTCCATCAGCTGATGAATGGATAAAGAAGATGTGGTATATATATACAATGGAATATTACTTGGCAGTCAGAAAGAGTGAAATCCTGCCATTTGCAGCAACATGAATGGAACTGGAAGGTATTATGCTAAGTGAAATAAGTCAGAGAAAGACAGATACCATGTTTTCACTCATATGTGGAACTTGAGAAACTTGACAGAAGACCATGGGGGAAGAGAAGAGGAGAAAAATAATTACAAACAGCGAGGGAGGGAGGCAAACCATAAAAGACTCTTAAATACAGAGAACAAACCAATGGTTGGGTGGGGGGGGGCTGGGGAGAGGGAAAATGGGTGATGGGAATCGAGGAGGATACTTGTTGGGGTGACCACTGGGTGTTGTATGTAAGCAATGAGTCATGGGAATCTACCCCCAAAACCAAGACCACACTGTATATACTGTATGTTAGTATACAACTTGACAATAAATTATATTAAAAAAATGTTAATAAATGCAACTAAAAATGTTAATTAGCAAAATAAATAAATAAAATAAAATAAAATAAAATAAAAATAGCTAATTCCAGTGTAACAGAATTATGGAAGTAGGAAAAGTGATTTTCTGGTTGTTCAATTCTTTTTTTTTTTTTTTTTTTTTTTACAAATTTAAAGTGTTTTTATTTACACACACATGCACACACACAGAGGTTTCCTTTCATTATCTATGACTCAATGTGTTTTTTCTCATAATGATGGCAAATTCATATTAGTTTCTGTTGTTTTCCTCTAGGATTAAATGTTAAAGAAGATGGGTACATGTGTACTTTTGTTTGATTTTAGACACAAGAGAATTTGAAATAAGAAAACAAGCATTACTTAGATATTTGATGACCATGACTGTTTTCTCTTCGCCACATTACCCTAAAAGTTGCCACTTTCACTTAGCACAATTAAGCCAAATATCACAAGAAACACACTTGTAGTTGAACAAATTAATCACTCCTTGTGGTAAGGGGGAACATATCCTATGGTGAACCATGGGGTATCTCTGTAAGAAGGTGCTAGAAAGGACCTGTTATAGGATTTGGGGCTTTGGTTGGGTAAATTTTGTGAGGGTGTAAGGAAGCTGGTTGTTCAATTCTAAAACAATAGTAGTGGCTGCAGAACATTTTCCAGAAAGTGATCCAAGTGAGCAAATGTTTCCTCAATACTTTTTCTGAGACCAGCCTCTCCTTAAGAGTTGTAGATAAAAAAAAAATGTATAAAATGGTGTTTCTGCCCTTGAGAGGCTTTGATTTTATTAGGACTGTAGGATTTCTATGCTAAAAAATTAAACAGTTCCACCAAATAAGCTGGGTAGAAACTTGAAGTGTTTAGAGAAAGGTGAATCATTAGTTTCCTTGACCTCCTGTAACAAAATACCACAAACTGGTTGGCTTAGAACAAAAGAAAATTATAGTCACACAGTTCTGGAGGCCACAAGTCCAAAATTAAGGTGTCAGCCAGGGCCATACTGCCTTTGAAGGTGAAGGAAGGATCTGTTCCAGGCCCTTCGCCTAGCTTCTGGTAGCCTCAGGCATTCCTTGGCTTGTAGATGGACATCTCCCTGTCTTTTCATAGACTCTCTCTCTCCTTGTGTATGTGTGTGTGAACTTCTTAGTAAGCATAGACCAAAATAGCCTAGCTGGAATTTGGAAATTTGTGTCCAAATTTCTCCTTGTAAGGACTCAAGTCATATTGCATTAGGGCCCCCCCTTAATAACCTCATTTTAACTTGATTACCTCTGTAAAGACTCTATTTTAAAATAAAATCACATTCTGAAGTACTAGGGCTTAGGACTTTGACATATCTTATTTTGGGAGACACAGTTCAAACCCATAACCATAGGCTTGAGGATTAGGGGAAAGAACTCAGTCAGCTAGGAGTGGAATTAGCAGAGAGAAGTGGAGATACTGTGAGACAAATCTGTACAGTATCTAAATCCTCATAAGAGGACACTCCAGGTAAATTCATCTTGGTAGAACCAAGGAGTTCTGAGATCCCCAAGCAGGGATATTTAGAGAAAAAAAGATTACTTCAATTTTCTTCTTAGTTGTTTTTGTTCATAGTGTACTTTTGTGGGCAACTTCTTTCTTTTTCTATAAGCACTTTTATTGCTCATGCCACATATCCAATCTTGACCATTAAGATATTGATTGCATGTTGAATAAAAATTTATTCTTAGGTAACAAAAATTAAATTATTTAACTTACATAGTCATTTTTAGTAATAGAAGACATTTTCTTTGTAAATGTGATGAATTTATACCAAAAATGGATGATTTCAAGGAATTTGACATTAGAAAATGAGAGTGGATCATGACATTTCTTAATCTGTGACTCCTGGGGTTAGGATAGTAGTTCTCAAGTTTGGCCACTCCAAGAAAGCTTAAAAATGTATTGACACTTAGATCCCACTCAGGACCAAATAAATTAAATTTGGGGGGGGGGGGCGGTAAAGGTAGGTATGGGGCCCAGGCATCAGTGTTTTAAAAAAGCTGTCCTGGGGGCGCCTGGGTGACGCAGTCGGTTAAGCTTCCGACTTCAGCCAGGTCACGATCTCGCGGTCCGGGAGTTCGAGCCCCGCGTCAGGCTCTGGCCTGATGGCTCGGAGCCTGGAGCCTGTTTCCGATTCTGTGTCTCCCTCTCTCTCTGCCCCTCTCCCGTTCAAGCTCTGTCTCTCTCTGTCCCAAAAATAAATAAACGTTGAAAAAAAAAAAAAAAGCTGTCCTGGTTTGTATACTTGGTTGTAACACTGGCTTAGGGGGGAGTAAGAAAGAAACCAGATTCTTGTCCTTGCTGTGACCTTTGAACATTCCCTAAAGCTATTGAATCTTAGGTACCTCTGAGAATAAATCTAGGTATATTATCTCTGACATGTACCAGCTGTTTAAAAACTACGGGCAAGTTACTGGAATTCTTTTTGGATCTCAGTTTTCTCATTTGTAGAATGGAGACAAACTACCTTTGAGGTTTGCTATGACAATCAAATATTTGCAGATACTTCAGAATGCTTTGTAGATTAAAAGTACTATGTAATATGAGGGTTTAAAAATTTTTTCACTGGTAGATAACTTGCCCAAGATGTTATAACTGCTTGGTGCCCTAGACAAGACCAAAATCTACATCTCCTGAATCTTTTTATTTCCCCATTAATTTGAAAGGTGATTTTTCTTCCTTTCTCTTTCATGTTTTCAGTTCTTTTAAGTTGTATCTGAATGCCTTCTGTATTAGATACTTTCAGGCTACTGGGTATGGTGAGCAGCATGTTGGTTTAGTGGAAAGGACATGGTCTTTGGAGTTGCATGGATGTGAGGTTCAATTCTGACTCCATTACTAACCAAATCACTTTAACCTCTCTAAGTTTCAGTTTCTTTGTATGTTAAACGGAGTATTAAATGAGAAAATAATGTGAAAGCACTTAGCACTGTGCTTGGTATATAATACCAAACACTGATAATTGTTGCTTTTGTTATTATGAGAAGTAGTGATAGCAGAGAATTCATTCATTCATTCATTCATTCATTTATGAGAAAGCACACATGCACACCCCTGGGGGAAAGGGAGAGAGAGAGTCTTAAGAGGCTTCATGCCCAGCGTGGAGCCTGACGAGGGGGCTCAATCTCAAGACCATGAGATCAGGATCTGAGTTGATATCAAGAGTTGGATGCTTAACCGACTGAGCTATTCAGGTGCCCTGAGGGTAATACTTTTAATACAGTTGAATAAATGGTAAAAAAGAAGCTGTTCCATTTGACTTCACTGAACAGGGTCATCTCCTTTTGGTGGCTTTTGGGAGTGGGCTTGATGGGATACCTTCCAAAGTCTTTATTATAACAATTTTAATCAGTATAGTTTTATACTGTTTTAAAGATAATTTTACAAGCTATTCTCATTTAATCCTCACCATCATGTGCAAAGAAAATATCCCAATATATTTAACGAGGAAACCACAACTAAGAGAGATGAAGTGACTTTCAACCAGTCACCTTATGAGTAAGCAATAGAGACAATTATTGTTTAAGGGGAAATTCCAACCCTAGATGCCTTGGGTTTTGTTTCAGATGGACTTTTGGTTTCATAATGGGCTTTCGGATGTAAACCCAGAAGCCTTAGTTTTGTAGTTGTATTAGTTATGTACTGTTGCTTCAATAAATTGCCTGTAAAATTTATCAGCTTAAGAAAAAAATAAACATTATCTTACAGTTTCTGAGGGTGAGGAATTTTAGAGTGGCCAAGCTGGGTGGTTCTGGCTGTTATGTCTCAACTGAGATTACAGTCAAGCTGTTGCCTAGAGCTGCAGTTTTCTAGAGGTTCACCTGGGCCTGGTGGATTCCCTTCCACACTCACTCATCTGGTTATTGGCTAGCTTCAGTTTTTAGCTGGCTGTTGACAGGCTGGTAGCATCAGTTCCTTGCTCACAACATGGCAGCTAGCTTCCCCACAATGAATGATCTGAGAGAGAAAAGAGCAACCAAAACAGAAGCTGCAGTGCCTTTTGTAATCTAATTTCAGAAATGATATATCATCACTTCAACTGTATTCTTTTGATCACACAGACCAACCCTTCTACTAGGTGGGAAAGGATACACAAAGGTGTGAATACCAGGAGGCAGGGATCATTGGGTACTGTCTTGGAGGCTGGCTACCATAGTTGTAGAGAAACTGAGGCCCAGGCTGTATAATACATAGTTAAGGAGCTAACTTTAATATGCAAGTTTAGATTCTACTCCATGTTCCAGGTATGGTGGATATCAGGAAAATCCCCATGTCTTTAAGGGATGGTTTCTTAGGACACAGGGAACAGGGAATCTTGCAGAAACCTCTTGAGTCTCATGTATTTACTATTGCTCTTTCTAAGTTGGTAACATAATCATGCCTGTTTTTACAAATAGACACTTTATTGATCGGTTGGGAGCATGAGAGGGTTTCTTTGCCATTGAGTGCTACCTGGTGAAATTAACCTTGGAAATCTTTACCTGTTGAGAAAATTACCTGAGGGAACTTTACAAGCCTCCAGCACTTAGTGCTTTAAAAACCCCTTTCACATTCACTTTTCATGTGATCATCTACAAGGAATAGTGTGATGAGATGGGAAATTGACTGCCATTTAAGTCAGTACATCTGAATTTGGGTTCCAGCTTAGGCACTAACTGTGATTTTGACAAAGTCACGTTCTCCCCCTTGACCCCAGTTTCCTTAAGTAACACAAGGAGGTGTAAACTAGAGTCTCAGGGTTTGGAAGTGCAACTTCACAGGCTATTGTGGTGAGACTGGGAAGTGGGAAGACTCTGAGGAAGGGGAACTTCCCCACCTCCTTTTCAGCCAGAGCAGCTATGCATTTACCTGTTTACATATTGTTGTTTCTGTAAGATTTGACTGGAAAAAAGAGTTTGAGAGGCTTTAAAAAAAAAGCTTGGAAACCATTGGATTGAGTGATTGCAGAAGCCTTCTCCGTGTAAAGACGGAGTTGGTTTTTCTGATGCCATTGGGCAAGCAGTAGCCTGGGGGTCCTGGCCTCTACTATCCTTTCTACATCTCTATAGATAGAACAGCAGAGCAGTGGACGTAGATGTCTTCTAAGAAATCTAGATGTTTTTCTCACCCTTTTCCCCTTAGATTTTTTTTCTTTAAGCCAGTAGTGGGAGAGGTGGGCAGTTTTCTTTAAGCCAGTGGTGGGAGAGGGGATGGCTAGTTCTCCATTTTTAATGTGGCATAGCTTCTTCTGGAATTAGGATCCAGATCTGGAGGAATGAATGAAGGCCTTTCTTGGAGAGGCAGAAGTCACTGAACAGGCTTCCTGGGAGAGGAGGGGGCTGGGTGAATCAGCAGCAGGTGAGAAGAACTGGTCTTAAAAGTTGGCCTCTGCCTCTTTAGGATTATATAGATGTAAAAATGCTTTCTCTAGCCTATTCTTGGTCCCCAAGCCCATCTACCTTTTGGAGACTAATAGAGAAGATAGAGGTGGGAGGAATTTCAGATGAATCTTGCTTACAGCAGCTTGGGAGGGCCCTTGTCCTTTGGTGGCTCCAATAGTTTTTATTATTTCCTTGTTGGCTATAGAAAGCAGATCTTTACTAGCAGATTGAAGTTAGTCTTTAGCCATTTTTTCCGTACTCTGTTCTTTTATTTTCCAGGTAGTATTCTTTTTTTGGGATAGAAGCCTGGAAATGAATAGATTAGTGGAAGGAGGATTGGATTTAGAATCAGTAGGTCTGGACAAAGCTCTGGCTCTCCCACTTACTTGTGTGACCTTGGGCAAGTTTCTTAATCTTTCTCAGTTTGTTTCCTCATATGTAAAATAGGATTGCTGTGAAGATTAAAGGAGGTAAGTATGTAAGGTACTGCATCTGCCCATAATATGTGCTCACTAGGTGATAAGTATTTACAATTATTTTTATATTTACCTTTTTGAGAATTTAGGATAGATGCTAGTTATAAAATTACTATTTTATATTAGAGTAACAATGTCGGTACTGGAAAAAGTCTTACAATTCATCTTCTATATTCATTTTACAACGGGTGCATTTTATAATTGGAATTATTCAGGCTCCACGTCAAGCAGTGAATGGCCCAAGACCACCAATAGAGGCAGCAGGGACTCAGTTTACAGTACATCATTCTCCAATTACAGGAGTGTCTTAGACTAGTCTGGGCAGCTGGGGCTGGGGTAGACATCCGTATAGGTTCCTAACTTTATGCTTTGAGGGCCATTAATCTATGTGTCCTGAGAAACCAGAGGCCACCTTGAGTTGGATACTGCTGGGTAGAGCCAATGTCTTAAGTTTCCATTCTCCTGAGAGGTATTCCCTGGTGTGGACCTGGGCCCTTGAAGAGGTACTTCATGGTTCTTTCCTTGGCAACTAAACCTGTCCTTCCCTCTTCATAAAATAAAAACAAATCCTGAAAAGAGTAGACAAGTGTAGCCATGATGTCTCTGGCTGTGAATGACCCAGTGTGCTGGAACTGTAATATGGAAAGAAGGAGGGAAGGAGGCTGGAAAAGTTCAGAAAACTTTTTGAGTATTTTTTCCCCTTCAAAGTGTGCTAAGGGCTATTCCTTCTGTTTCTTTGTGAAGAGAAAATTGTAGAATTTTAGGACTAAAAGTTCCTTGTAAGGATGTCTAATACAGCTTTTACCTCATGTTTGAATTTCTTCTGCAAAGTCCTTCCAAGTATTTTGCCAATATCTGTTTGCATATTTCCATGATGGAGCGCTCTGTATTGATAGAGACCATCATTTTCATGGTTTGACATTTTGGCTCTTAAAACTAAAATCTACTCCTGTGTGGCTTCTAATAACTGGCCTCTCACAAGAAATTTAGGCTCTGGTGGATGAAATGGTGATGTCAGATCTGTGGGTGTACATTGTCAGTTCCACATCCAGCTAAGAGGATTAGGCAAGACAGAGACCTAGGAGCTTAGTTCCAGAGCCTCAAATTCATCCTGATGTCTTTGTGAGCAAATGGACTTTATTATAATTATTTATTCTTTTTCATGGACTTGCTAAATTTGTTAGTACTAGAGTCACTAGAATTTATTATTAGAATTTATTAGTACTAGAAAGAAACTTGCTGATCATATGGCCTGTTTTTATCATTTTACAGATTAGTAACTGAGTCCCAGAGAGGTAAAGTTATCTGCCCAAAGACACACATAAATTCTGAGATTAGGATCCTGGTCTCCTGGTAGCAAGTACTGGATGTCATTTTATAGACAGCTCTTCTAGAAAAACTGTTATCAAACTCCAGAACTTTTTTTTTCAAGTGCCATGTGGCAGGTGTTCCTTGAGATTTCTATTAGGAGAGAGAGCATCAGTTAAAAATTTCATAGATTTCCATGTAAAAATAACATGCTATTTTTCAGTATCACAAGAGAAGGTTAAGGATTCTATCCACAAATATTTGTAGAGCACCTACAGGAGTTCATGTGCCAAATTCTTGAAAATTTATACTTCAAGACACAACTCAGAAATCTTCACTTTTGTGAAGTTTTCTGAGTATTCCCTCCCCCCATCCCCATTTCCTCATGGAAATGTTCCTCATTATGGTTCTCATGCTGTACAGGCAGTGTGGTATGGTGAAAAGAATATGGACATTGGATTCAAACAGGCAGGCTGGGTTGAATTTTGGATCCAAATAATTCATGTAAAGTGCTTATCAGAGTGCTGGACACACAATAAGAGTTCCTGAAATGTTAACTACTGTTATTGTAATTTTACTATTACTCATATCTTATCTCCCCCTTTGACCTGGGAGCTCTCAAGGGCAGTGTTTTTTTTCAAACCATGTAAGTCATAACTCATGGATTGTAGATTTAATGTAGTACATTGGACCACATTTTTAAAAAGCCAAATAGAATAGGCCAGAAAACAAATCAGAACACACGGTATATAGAAAGAGCAAAGGCTGTTTTGTGAAACTTGTATTTCAGTTCTATAGATTATGTGTGTGTGTGTACTGTGTCTCCATATAAATTGCATTCTTACTGTAGGTTGTAGTCAAAACAGTTTGAGAAACCCTGCTTTAGAGAAGGGACTGCCTGCTATTTATATCTTTTATTCACCGGAGCTGGCACAGTGTCTGGAACAAATCTGATGCCTGAAATTAATTGCTTAATATGTGATATAGATAGTAAATGCAATATAGGTTCAAAGAAGGGGGAAATTGTCTTGAGAATCATTTTAGTAACTTAGTTGAGAGCTTAGTTTTCTGATGTCTGAAAGATCTGGGGAAAAGTTGCAGCTCTGCTACTTATTGGCTAAGCAATAAGGCAAGTTACTTAACTTCTCTTATCATTTTCTTCATCTCTGAAATGGGGAAAATAATTATGTCAGGTTGTGAAGATTAAATGAGATAAAGTTACTAGAGTGGCCGGCACATTATGAGCACTTGCTTAATATTTTCATGGGCTGAAGCAGCCGTGGGAGGCTTTCTTGAGGAGCAGGCATTTGTCCTCTAAGTACTGGTATGAATTAGACATGAGAAATGTTTGAGATGTCCTGTATGTGGCTGAATACCCTGTGAAAGCCATCCGTAGTCTTTTTCTCTTACATACTCTTTTTCCATGTTTTTTTCTCACCAAGGTAGTCATAGTCTTTTTTTCTCTTCAAAACCACTTCCTGGGAAGAAAGTCCAATGTCAGCTGTTACAACTTGCCTGTGGCCCCTCCCTAAGGCTAGTTCATTCCCATAGACAGAGAAAAGGAAATACCCCAGGTTGTCTGACTCAAGTTATTCTTTCGGGAAGAATGCCTGCATCACCTTGGGAGAGAGTAGAGAGTGGTGGCCAAAGCAGCTGAGCTTGACCCCTGTGAAAAAAGGTAAATAGGAAGGGTTCTTGGCCTCTGGTCCAAAGCCCAGACTGGAGCTCCAGAGGGCAGGTCCTTCTAAAGGTAGGCAACTGGGAGGGTGGGGAGAAAGGTCACCCCTCTCTCTGACTTCTGATGATACTAGAAAAGAAATAGATCCAAATCTGGGAAGGAGGGATAGGGAGAGGAAGAGGGAGAAGGGTAGAAGTAGTAGGGAAGGGAAAGAAAGTGCTTGCAGAGTTATCTGAGTTAGCTCCATGGAAGGATAGCTAGTCTGGGAGTTAGGAGACCTGCATTCCAGTTCAGGCTTTCATCCTGAATCTCAGTTCTTTTGTAAAATACTTGCCCATTTTAGCCTTGGTAAAGAAAGGGCCTCTCTAAAACCTGTTTCAGGTCTGAAACTTTTGTACCTGTTTAATAAAACCTAGCAGAGAGATGCAAGGGGCTCCTGGGTGGCTCGGTTAAGCGACCAACTTCGGCTCGGGTCATGATCTCACAGTTCATGAGTTTGAGCCCTGCATCATCAGGCTCTGTGCTGATACTTCAGAGCCTGGAACCTGCTTTGGATTCTGGGTCTCCCTCTCTCTCTCTGCCCCTCTCCCGCTGGCACTCTGTCTGTCTCTCAAAAATAAATAAAACATTAAAAAAAACTTAAAAAAAAAGAGAGATCCAAATAAAATAGCATTTCAGAGGAGGAGGAAGAGAGAACTGTTTGATTTCTTTAGCTATATTGAAGTTTTTCCACCTTGAGACTTGATATTTTGGATCATATAAGTCTGTGTTTGGGCTGGGGGATTGTTCTGTGCCCTCTAAGGTATTTAGCAGCGTTCTTGTTCTTTACCCACTGGATGCCAGTAGCATCTACTCTTCCCTCCAGTTGTGACAAACAAAAAATGTCTCTAGGCATTGCCAATGTCCTCTGGGGTACAAAATCAACCCTGATTGAGAACCAGTGGTCTATATACATGCAAACTGTAGAGAAAGCTCAAAGATAAAATTATTAATAATAACAGTAATAATATAATTTTATCCTTGTATAGTACTGTTATAAGCCTTCAAATATATTAGCTCATTTAATTTCCATAGTAAACCTAAGAATTAGGTACTATTATTGTTCGTGTTTCACAAATGAGGAAACTGAGGGGAAGAGGTTAAGTGAATTCATGGCAGTTGATGTTTTTATCAGTTGTTATGTGTCAAGGACTCTGCTAAGTACCTTACATATATGTTAAATCATTTAATCCTCACAACCTCATTTAACCCACCTGTGAGGTGGATGCAGGGCTACCATAACTTTACAGATGGGAAGCTACAGTGTGCTTAACTCTGTACGAAGCCCTGGGGGTATGCTGGAGATTAGTTTCTAGAGTACTTTTTCCTATTTTATCTCCCAAAACGATACTGTGGAGTAGATAGTATTACCTCCATTTTGTAGCTGAAGAACCTGAGACTAAGGGACAGAAAGGGGGAGAAACTGGTGGAGCTGCCTGGCATTTGTTATATGTATGTTTTATGTTTTTTGTGGTTGACCATGATGCTTCCAGCCACACAAAGCAGCAGGCAGTCAGGTGACATGTGCAGAGAATCCTGAGCCCCTGTTTGTAATGGAAAGAGTTGAGAGGAGCTCCTTCTGATTTGAGGTTTTCTTTTGCACATGTGCTCTTCTAACCCACTTCTTACTTCCTGATTGACACTGGCTGTATGTCACAAGTTGTAATTATGAAATAATTGGCCTGTTTATATTTTTACTATCTGTCTTCTGCAGTGTTCTATTCTGTAAGCTCCATAAGTGTAGACTTATGTGTAAACAGACTGTTTTGTTCACCACAATATCTCAGCACAGTGCCTTGCATGCAGTAATTACTTTTATTTGTGAAATTTCTGAATCAATAGGCATATAGGAAGGGAACTGAGAATCAAATTGATTTATTCAAGATTAGACAGCAATTTGGTAGCAATTTTGGAACTAGGTTTGATTTTTCCTATCCTCAGGCCTAGAATTCTTTGTAAGACATCGTGTTTCTTGCTATATACCTATCATATGATTGGGACTGTATGGTCTTGCTGTGTGGCTGTAGTCAAATCCCTCAGTTCTCCCTTCTGTAAACAAAACTATTAAACAACTATTCTTTTCTCAATTTCAATCTTGGTTTCCACTAGTGATGTCCTGGTGTGGCCTCCAATCACAGGATAAGTATCTAGAAAAAACCAGGGAAGCCTCATTCTCCTTGCCAACCCAGAACTTCTGAATCATATTGTCTCTCTTGAACAACTACTTCCTATTTCAGTGGTGATGTGGTAAGGGTATACTGATTAAAACAGAAAGTAGGTTTGAATGCAGAGGAAGAAGGCAATTAGAGTATCTACTTATACCCCCTTTTTTATTCAGGACTGCATGCTGAGTGCCTGCTTTTAAACTCAGGTTTGGGGGTCTGTTCATTTTCCTTTTAGCTTATGGGAAAATGCCACAGAGTTACTTAACTTAGATGAGAAAAATGTCCTTCTCTCCTTGTTTCATTCGTTTTGGTCAGCAAGATTATTTTGGTCTAGTGACAAGAAATATTTATGAAGAGAAAATAAGTATCTTAGGAGATCAGCTGTATGCAAAGCGCTTTCATGTCTGTTTTCTTACCTCATTTCCCAGCCATTTTGTAAAGGTAGTAATTGTTATTATTATCCTAATCTTACCAATAAAGAAAATAAGATTCAGTGAGAAGTCATGGTCATGCAGGTAGTGAGTAGTGGAACCAGGGTTTGAACTCCGGTCAGACTCTTAAGACCAGTGGGTGCTCTTGCCATTTTACCATACTGTGTATGTATGTGCGTGTGTGTGTTTAACAGCTTTATTGAGATATAATTAACATGCCGAAAAATTCACCTACTTAACGTGTACAATTCACTGTTTTTTCAGTATATTCACAGACTTGTATCCTCATCACCACAATCTAGTTGTAGAACATTTTATCCTCCTAAAAGAAACCCTGTATCCATTAGCAGACTCTTAACCATTCTTCTCTAGCCTCATCACCCTCGCCCTAGGCAGCTACTAATCTATTTTTTGTCTCTATAGACTTGATTTGCCTATTTTGGACATTTCATATAAATGGAATCATACAATATGTAGTGTTTTGTATCTTGTTTCTTTCATTCGTGGTTTTAAGTTTAATGTATGTTGCCTTTTTTCTTAAGTTTTATTTATTTTGAGAGCGCATGAGCATGAGTGGGGGAGGGGCAGAGAGAGAGAGAGAGAGAGAGAGAGAGAGAGAGGGAGAGAGAGAATCTCAAGCAGGCTCCACACTCTTAGTGGGAGCCTGATGTGGGGCTTAAACTCACAAACCATGAGGTAACAACTTGATCCAAAGTCGGATGCTTAACTGACTGAGCCACTCACATGCCCCGAGGTTCATCTGTGTTGTAACATGTATCATTTCTTGTTATTGCTGAATGATATTTGGTGATTTTTTGGCCAAATAATATTCCATGGTTGGATATACCACATTTTATTTATTCACTCATCATTTGATGGACATTTGGGTTGTTTCTAATTTGTTGTTGTTATATATAGTGCTACTATGAGCATTTATGTACAATTTCTGTGTGGATGTATATTTTCATTTATTTTTAAAAATTATTCATTTTTCAATTTACATCCAAGTTAGCATATAGAGCGACAATGATTTCAGGAGTAGATTTCTTAATGCCCCTTACCCATTTAGCCCATCCCCCCTCCCACAACTCCTGCAGCAACCCTCTGTTTGTTCTTCACATTTAAGAGTCTATGTTTTTGTCCCCCTCCCTGTTTTTATATTATTTTTGCTTCCCTTCCCTTATGTTCATCTGTTTTGCATCTTAAAGTCCTCATATGAGTGAAGTTATATATTTGTCTTTCTCTAATTTCACTTAGCATAATACTCTCCAGTTCCATCCACATAGTTTCAAATGGCAAGATTTCATTCTTCTTGATTGCTGAGTATTACTCCATTGTATATATATACCACATCTTCTTTATCCATTCATCTGTCGATGGACATTTGGGCTCTTTCCATACTTTGGCCATTGTTGATAGCGCTGCTATAAACATTGGGGTGCATGTGCCCCTTCAAACCAGCACACTTGTATCCTTTAGATAAATACCTAGTAGTGCAATTGCTGGGTCGTAAGGTAGTTCTATTTTTAATTTTTTGAGGAACCTCCATACTCTTTTCCAGAGTGGCTGCACCAGTTTGCATTCCCACCAGCAGTGCAAAAGAGATCCTCTTTCTCTGCATCCTTGCCAACATCTGTTGTTGCCTGAGTTGTTAATGTTAGCCATTCTGACAGGTGTGAGGTGGTATCTCATCGTGGTTTTGATTTGTATTTCCCTGATGATGAGTGATGTTGAGCAAATTTTCATGTGTCAGTTGGCCATCTGGATGTCTTCTTTGGAGAAGTGTCTATGCATGTCTTTTGCCCATTTCTTCACTGGATTCTTTGTATTTTGGGGGTTGAGTTTGATAAGTTCTTTATAGATTATGGATACTAACCCTTTATCTGATATATCATTTGCAAATATCTTCTCCCATTCCGTCGGTTGCCTTTTAGTTTTGCTGATTGTTTCCTTTGCAGTGCAGAAGCTTTTTATTTTGATGAGTTCCCAATATTTCATTTTTCTTTTGTTTCCCTTGCCTCTGGAGATGTGTTGAGTAAGAAGTTGCTGTGGCCCAGGTCAGAGAAGTTTTTGCCTGCTTTCTCCTCAAGGATTTTGATGACTTCCTGTCTTACATTTAGGTCTTTCATCCATTTTGAGTTTATTTTTGTGTATGGTGTGAGAAAGTGATCCAGGTTCATTTTTCTGCATGTCGCTGTCCAGTTTTCCCAGCACCACTTGCTGAAGAGACTGTCTTTATTCCATTGGATATTCTTTCCTGCTTTGTCAAAGATTAGTTGGCCATACGTTTGTGGGTTCATTTCTGGGTTCTCTATTCCGTTCCATTGATCTGAGTGTCTGTTTTTGTGTCGTGTTTTCATTTATTTTAAGTATATATTTAGGAGTGGAACTGCTTGATCATATGGTAACTGTTTTTATCCTTTTGAGGAACTTATAGACTTTTTGCAAAAGAACTGCACCATTTTACATTCCCCACAGCATTATATGATGGCTTTTATTTCTCCACATCCGCACCAACACTTGTTATTATCTTTTTTTTAATGTTTATTTATTTTGAGAGAGAGAGAGAGAGAGAGAGAGAGAGCGAGTGAGCAGGGGAGGGGCAGAGAGAGAGACAGGGAGGGAGAGAATTCCAAGCAGCCTCTGTACTGTTAGCACAGAGTTCAACTCAGGGCTCAATCTCACAAACTCTGAGATCATGACCTGAGCAGAAATCAATAAAGTCACTCAACTGGCTGAGCCACCTAGGCACCCCATCTATCTTTTTTATTATAGTCATCCTAGCGGGTATGAAATCTAATTATGATTTTGATTTGAATTTCCCTAATGACTAATGATGTTGAGCAACTTTTCATGTGCTTATTGGCCATTTGTATATTTTTGGACACATTTTTATTCAGACCCTTTGTCCATTTTTAAATTGGGGTGTCTTTTTACTATTATAGACTTACCTTGGAAGGCAGCTATGCTCACCATGATACCACCAACACTACTGTAGGCATACCTTGGAGATACTGTGAGTTTGGTCCCAGACCACTGCAATAACATGAGCGTTACAATAAAGTGAGCCAAATGAATCTCTTTATGTCACAGTGCATATAAAAGTTATGTTTATGGGGCACCTGGGTGGCTTAGTCGGTTTAGCATCCGACTTCGGCTTAGGTCATGAGCTTGTAGTTCTTGAGTTCGAGCCCTGCATCGGGTGCTGCGGTGACAGCTCAGAGCCTGGAGCCTGCTTCAGATTCTGTGTCTCCCTCTCTCTTTGTTCCTTCCTTGCTCGTGCTCTCTCTCTCTCTCAAAAATAAATAAAGATTAAAAAAAATTAAATATGTTTACATTATACTGTAGTCTATTAAGTGTGCAATAGCATTATGTCTAAAAAAGCAATGTATGTACCTTAATTAAAAAATACTTTATTACTGGGGCGCCTGAATGGCTCATTTGGTTAAGCATCCAACTCTTGATCTCACCCAGGTCTTGATGTCAGGGGTGTGAGTTCAAGCCCCATGTTGGGTTCCATGTTGGGCTCCACGCTGGGTGTGGAGCCTATTTAAAAGAAAAAATACTTTATTACTAAAAATGTGAACCATCATCTGAGCTTTTAGTGAGTTGTAATCTTTGTGCTGGTGGAGGGTCTTGCCTCCCTGTTGATGGCTGCTGACTGATTAGGGTGATGGTTGCTGAAGGTTAGGGTGGCTGTGGCAATTTCTTAACATAAGACAATGATAAAGTTTGCTGTGTTGATTGGCCCTTCTTTCATGAACGATTTTTCTGTGGGATGAGATGCTGTTTGCTAACATTTTACCGTTGGTAGAATTTCTTTCCAAATTGGAGTCCATCCTCCAAAACGCTGCTGCTGCTTAATCCATTTAGTTTATGTAATATTCTAAATCCTTTCTGTCATTTCAAGAGTCTTCACAGCATCTTCACCAGGAGTAGATGCCATCTCAAGAAATACTTCCTTTGCTGATCCGTAAGAAGCCACTCCTCGTTTGTTCAAGTTTTATCATGAGATTGTAGCAATAAGTACAGATGTGGTGGAAAGAGCAAGAGAACTAGAGTTACAGGTGGAGCCTTAAGATCTGATTCACTAGAATGGTGAATCCTTTCTAGAGGTTTTCAGGGTTTCTTTGCCCAGATTTATCACAAGAATCAGTATCTATAGTAGCCTTACAAAACGTGTATCTTTTTTTTTTTTTAATTTTTTTTTCAACATTTATTTATTTTTGGGACAGAGAGAGACAGAGCATGAACGGGGGAGGGGCAGAGAGAGAGGGAGACACAGAATCGGAAACGGGCTCCAGGCTCTGAGCCATCAGCCCAGAGCCCGACGCGGGGCTCGAACTCACGGACCGCGAGATTGTGACCTGGCTGAAGTCGGACGCTTAACCGACTGCGCCACCCACGCGCCCCACAAAACGTGTATCTTAAATAATAAGAATTGAAAGTCGAAGTGACTCCTTGATATATGTACTACAGAATGGGTATTGTATTAGTGGACATGAAAACATTCATTTCATTGTATGTCTTCATCAGAACTCTTGAGTGACCGGGTGCACTGTCAATGAGCAGTCATATTTTGAAAGCAATCCTTTTTTTCTGAACAGTTGGGTCTCAATAGTGGGCTTAAAATCCTCAGTAAACCATGTCGTAAACAGATGTGGTCTCATCCAGGTTTTGTTCCATTCATGGAGCACAGGCAGAATTGATTTAGCATGATTCTTCAAAGCCCTAGGATTTTCAGAATGGTAAGTGAGCACAGGCTTCAACTTAAAGTCACCAGCTACATTAGCCCCTAGCAAGAGAGTCAGCCTGTCCTTCGAAGTTTTGAAACCAAGCATTGACTTCTCCTCTCTAGCTATGGAAATCCTAGATGGCATCTTCCTCTAATAGAAAGCTGTTTTGTTTATATTGAAAATCTGTTGTTCAGTGTAGCCACCTTCATGAATTATCTTAGCTACATCTTCTGGTAACTTACTGTAACTTCCACACCAGCACTTCATGCTTCACTTAACACTTTTATATTATGGAGATAGCTATTCTCCTTAAACCTCATCAACCAATCTCTGCTAGCTTCAAACTTTATTCTGCAGCTTCCTCACCCCTCTTAGTCTTCATAGAATTGAAGAGAGTTAGGGCTTTTGTCTGGGTTAAGATTTTGCTTAAGGCATAGTTGTGGCTGATTCAATCTTCTGTCCAGACCAGTCAGACTTTCTCCATATCAGCAATAAGGCTGTTTCACTTTCTTATCATTTGCATGTTCACTGGAGTAGCACCTTTAATTTCTTTCAAGGACTTTTCTTTTGCATTCACACCTTTGCTAACTGTTTGGCACAAGAGGCTTAGCTTTTAGCCTACCTCAGCCTTCAACATGCCTTCCTTACTAAGCTTAGTCATTTCTAGCTTTTGATTTAGATTGACAGACATGCAACTTTCTCTTTCACTTGAATACTTAGAGGCCATTGTAGGGTTATTAGTTGACCTAATTTTAATACTGGGAGGCCCAAAGAGAGGGAGAGAGATGGGAGAACATCTGGTCGGTGGAGTGGTAAGAACACATGGAACATTTATCGATTAAGTTCTCCATCTTATATGGGTATGGTTTATTGTACCTCACAGCAATGACAATAGTAACATGAAAGATCACTGGTCACAGATCATCAGAATAAATATAATAATAATGAAAAAGTTTGGAATTTTGTGAGAACTACCAAAATGTGGCACAGAGACACAAAGCAAGCAAATGCTGTTGGAAACATGGCACCAATAAACTTGCTTGGCACCGCATTGCCACAGATCTTCAATTTGTAAAAATTGTCCTCACAGGGTGTATGAGGTACAATAAAATGAGGTATGCTTGTATTGTAAGAGTTCTTTATGTAGTCTTACGGTCCCTTATCAGGTATATGATCTACAAATATTTTCTCCTGTGGATTTTCTTTTTGCTTTCTTGCTTTCACTTGCAGTACAAAAGGTTGTAATTTTGCTGTTGTCCAATTTATTTAGTTTTTCTTTTGTTGTTTGGGCTTTTGGTGCCATATATGAAAAATAATTGCCTAGTCCCAGGTCATGAATATCTATACTTAGGTTTTCTTCTAAGTGTTTTATAGTTTTAGCTCTTACATTTAGAGCTAGGTATCATTTTCAATTACTTTTTGCATATGATATGAGGTAGTAGTCCAACTTCATACTTTTTCAGGTGGATAATCAGTTGTCCCAGCACCGCTTGTTGAAAAGACTGTTATTTTCTCATTAAATTGTCTTGGCACTTTGTCAGAATCATTTGACCATAGATATAAGAGTTAATTCCTGGACTCCCAATTGTGTTTCATTGATCTATCTCTCTGTCTCTATGCCAGAATCACACTGTGTTCATTACAACCACTTTGTAGTAAGTTTTGAAATTGGGAAGTTTGAATCTTCCAACTCTGTTCTTCTTTTTCAAGGTTGTACAAGTCTTACACTTCTTTTATTCTTTTTGATGCTATTGTAAATGTAATTAAAAAATTTTTTTCAGCTTTTGGATTGTTCATTGCTCATGTATGGAGATATAATTGATTTTTGTATTGATCTTATATCTTTTGTATTAGTCTTGTATCCTGCAACCTGGTTGCACTCATTTATTAATTTTAATAGTTATGTGTGCATGTGTGTGTGTATGTGTGGACTCCTCAGGATTTTCTATATATAAGATCATGTGACCTCAAATAGACATCATTGTACTTCTTCCTGTCTAATCTGGTTGCATTTATTTATTTATTTATTTATTTATTTATTTATTTTGTCTAATTGCTCTGGCTAGAACCTCTAATACAATGTTAAATAAAGGTGGCAAAAGCAGATATTCTTTTCTTGTCCTGATTTTGGGGAGAAAGCATTCAATTATTTACCAATTTAAGTATGATACTAGGTGTGGGTTTTGTTGTGGATGCCCTTTATCACATTAAGGAAGTTTCCTTCTACTATTGGTTTCTTGAATGTTTTATCATGAAAAGCTGTTAGATTTTGTCAAATGCTTTTTATATGTCAGTAGAGATGATCTTACACTTTCTGTTCTTTACTCTGTTAGTATGGTGTTTTGACTGATCTTTTTTGGACGTTAAACCAACCTTATGCACCCTGGATCACATTGTGTTTTGTGAGAAGTATTTTTGGGGTACTAACTGGTTATCAAGCCTGTGGAAGTACACACATGACTAAGATGTTTTGGGGCCATTCACTATAGTTTTGGAGATAGAAAAACACGTAGGTTTAAATTTGAAAACACAGGAATACGATAAAGACAGCATCTTGTGTTGATATGTGATGGACAGTTACCAGATGAACTCTACAGTGACCTTATTTTCAGGCCATTCAGTTACAGTAGGGTTGGCATAGTGAAACTCTTTTGTCCTCAAGTATGTCCTTTCCCTTCTCCAGGTCTTAGATTCACTGTCTGTACATGGGAAAGTTGGACTCAGTGGTATGTAAGATTCCCTTTAGTTAAATAGCATGTTGTGAAATTACTTGCCTTCTGTGGGGCTTCCTTTACTTAGGTCCTTCTGAAAAGTTTGCTGTTTTGATAAATTCTAAGTGGCTGGGTAGTTAGGTGCCCCTTCTTATTCTGGTTCCGAGTGGAGCAAAGATGCTTTGCTCTGTTTTAGTTGTCCTTAATCACACTCCCATCTCAGATTATTTCTTTTCATATTATTCCACATTCTGGTGAAAGGACATAGCCCTGAGAAGGGCCATGTCCTTTAGCAACACAAGCTCTGTGAGGGGCAAAGGCTTCTGGAGAGGGATTGGGAGTGTGTTTCAGGCTCACCTGTACATTTAACTAACTGTTAAAATTGGGCACATCAATTCATTCTATTCTTGTTTCCATTGCTCATCTGTCAAATTGAAAGAAGTGTACCACTATTATTACATAACCTTTCAGGGTAGTTATGAAGTGTAAATGATAGCCTAGATGCATTTAAAACTGTGTGTACACATTAGTTATTTGCAAAAGGTGGAGTTGCAAATAATATAGCAAAAATAATGTAAATAAAAACCAGTGTAAATATTAATGGTTAATATTAAACCAATGTAAATATTAATATTATTGTTGTAAATAATAATACAAATAATAGCAAAAAGTTACAAATAATATAGCAAAATGTAGCTACACGATAGGTATGTTTTAAACCCCTACTGTTCATGACACTTTTGGTAGGTACTTTAAACATTATTTCTCCAGCACTTTAAAATAAAAACATTATCGCCATTTGATAGGTGAGGAAATTCCAGTTCAAAAGGGTTAAATAATCAGGTCAAGGTGGCAGAGTCAGGAATCAAAACTGGATCTAATTCCAGAGTCCACATTCTATTATATGTTGCTGCGGTTGTCTCATTACTTTGATGTTCAGTTTGGTAACTTGCTCAAGATGGTGTTTTCTAGTCTTCTCTACTGAGAAGTTACTCTTTTCTCCTTCATAATTAAATAAGTATTTTGTAGGGAGGTACTATGAAATTATGTAAATATCCTTTTCTGTGCCAAGCTTTCCATATATTTATTTGTATCCGTATGGACTCATGGCTTCCTGTTTTATTCGGTAGGTAGTAAGCTATTGCTATTATTATTTATTTTGATGCTCAAATTCTCCCTGATTTGGCCAGTAGGAGCCCTGTTCAAGTTGGCTTCTGTCTACTTTTGACATGTCCCTGCCATTCTTTGACCACTCCCTTGCTTTCTGGCCCAAGAAAATATTCTAGGCTCATCTTGTGCATTCTCAGCCCTAGCCCTGGAATAAACCATTTCACCAAGGAGCCTTTCATTTCTTTTAGTGGTAAGTGGTATTTAGAACCCAAGATCTGGCTGCTAGGTATGGTTGTTTCTGTTGGGCTTATGCTGCTCCCAGGCCCTCACAATAGACATAGTGAGGAATTGAGGTTCTAACTCCCCATTACAGGCTCTCTCCACTGTATGGATGCTTTCCTTATCCTGTGTGGGCTTCAATACCCTAGACCAGGCTGCTCTGTCATGGAGATTTCTTCTTTTTTTTTCCAGCTTGGGTTCTGAAATGCATACCAGGTACCTTCACCCTCATATGGATGCCCTCCTCACTATACTTAGATTCTTATATCCCACACCAGTCCGTCTACCTGCGCTGTGCATGGATGCCCTTTTCACTTTGTTTGGGCTTCGGTTCTCCTTACCAGACTGCTTCTCCTCCACCCCTCTCCCCAGTGCAGATTCTCCTCACCCTGTTTAGGCTCTGATCACGATGTTGGCTGCCCTCATCATTTTTTAACTGGGCTATTATAACACAGTAGCTTCCTAACAGTCTTACTGCTTTTAATCTTCCTGTATCTTTCACAGTTCTGCTAGAGTGATCTTTCTAAAATAGAAGTCAAATCATGCCACTGTTCTGTTTTAAAAATTTATAATAGTTCCCCTTGCCTGTAGAGTGAATTCCAAGTTCCTTAGACTGGCATGCAGGGCTCTCCAGAATCTGACCCAAATGTGCCTTTCCTGCCTCATTTCTTTCTTTTTTTCCCCCTATTTTTTTTAATGTTTATTTGAGAGAGAGAGAGAGAGAGAGAGAGAGAGAAAGCAGGGGCAGGACAGAGAGAGGGAGACACAGAATCTGAAGCAGGCTCCAGGCTCTGAGCTGTCAGCACAGAGCCTGATGCAGTACTCGAACCCATGAACCGTGAGATCATGACCTGAGCTGAAGTCAGACACTTAATCAACTGAGTCACACAGGTGCCCCTCCTGCCTCTTTTCTTATTAACTCCTCTGTGCACCCTGCACTCCAGCCATGGTCATTGGCCATTCCTTATGTACCTATGCATGTACTCTTCTAAGTTTTTGCCTTTGTCTTCTCCTCTCCTTGGCTTAGCTAACTCTTTTCTTTGGTATATGACAAAATCCCTTTGGATGCTTGTTCACGTTTCTGGTGTGGACTATCACAGCCTGAGTACAGTATAGTCAAGAGGGCATCTATAAAGGGAAGAGATTGCCTGGTGAAGCCTCTCTGACCTCCATCCATAGTCAAAATCAATCCCTTTTTTTCCCCCACTTCTGATGAAGTACTTACTTCATTCTTCCTGTTTTCATGATTGACTTTTATCTGTTGCTCCTGATTCATTGGCTGCTCTTTGAATTCACCTAGCACATGGCATGTATCTAGTAGACTCTTAGGGAAAGTCGGTAGAACTTGTTGATGACTTCTGAGTTGTGAGTCTGTTGTTTTTCATCTGAAGTCTTTTTACAGGTCCTGCTGAGGTCCAAGAGGCTCAACTGCATGCAAGCGTTTGGGCTGTGGTACTGCTGGGTCAGATGCCTCCCTGTGTCAGAGCTCATTCTGAGAAAATTAAATATTCACACTGCTCTTCTTTTTTGTGCATTCCAAATATATCCTTTAAAAAAAAAATTCTCTACACTCTCATCCCAAATAAAAGACTTTCTGGCTACATGTATATGGGTCTCTATGGCTGCAAATAATGGCAGCTACACAGCTCTACCAAAAAAGCCTTCCCCAAACTGTATGAAGGACAGTGTAATGACAACATGTGTCTTTTAACAGCCTGTCTATCATTTAGTCTGTTTTTGGAGAGGCATTTAGGCTGAAGTGTCAGCAAATGAAGGTTAAACTTTCTCAATGACTTACTAATCTGTATTGTTCGGGTGCAGGAAGGGAGAAAAGAAGCGTCACTGGTTAGGTTCCTTGCAGAATATGTGGGTGTCTAGGGAGGAAGAAAACGATAGGGGATTGTATTTTCATAGGTCTCACTGCCAACCCCACTTACTCTAGTTGTCGTCACTGTCTTCTCTTGTTCTACTTATTCCCTCCTCTGGGCCTTTGTCCAGGCTTTCTTTTTTCCTTTTTCTTAATTAATTAATTAATTAATTAAGTGAGAGAGAGAGAGAGAGAGAGAGAGCGCGCAGGGGAGAGCAGCAGAGGGAGAGAGAATCTTAAGCAGGCTCTACCCTCAGCATGGAGCCCAAATGGAGGGCTTAATCCCATGACCCTGGGATCATGACCTGAGCCAAAAGAAGAGTCAGACACTGAACCAACTGAGCCACTCAGGTGCCCCCAGGCTTCTCTTTTCTAAGTTTGAACTGATTTCAAAGACTAGTCTTTTTTCCATGCTTTATAATCATGATAATGAATGGCAAAAAAAAAAAAAAAAATTGATTGTTTACTTTGACCTTTCCTGTCAGATTTTTAGTCTAGTTAAAATAATTTCAAAATTGAGGTCAAGGGGCACCTGGGTGGCTCAGTCGGTTGAGTGTCCGACTTTGGCTCAGGTCATGATCTTGTGGTTCGTGGGTTCAAGGCTGGCATCAGCCTCTGTGCTGACACCTCAGAACCTAGAGCTTGCTTCAGATTCTTTGTCTCCTTCTCTCTCTGCTCCTCCCTTTCTCTCTCTCTCTCTCTGTCTCTCAAAAATAAATAAACATTAAAAATATTTTTAAAATTGAGGTCAAAACATTTTCTAACATACGTATTCAGTTTTTAGCTCTTACGGAGGCAGGGCACCACAGGGATTGCAGTCAAGCTTACCTACAAGGTACTTGTACTTACCTAAAAGGCTAACTTTTAGTTTGATTTTGTCTGACAGACAATGTTCCATCTGCCTAGTGGTAATTGAAATTAAAGAAGAAGAAGGCTTTAGTTTCTCTACTGTTGGGGAAGCAGCATGAGAAGCTCTTTAGGATGTGATAGACCTGATTTCTAATTCCAGCTTTAGTATCTACTAGGTTTGCAGTGTTTGGCAAGTGTAAGTTCTCTGTGCCTTATTTTTCTCGTCTGTAAAATGAGGATAATAAAGCCAGTTTTTAGGAGCTGTAAGGATAAATGTGGTTCTTCTAGGCCAGACTCTGATTTTGACTTTGTCACTAACAATGGGAGTCATCACCCTAAGTATTGTCTCTGGCATAGTGTATCATTTCACGCATCTCAAGCCACTTTCCCATCATCTTATGTAATCTTCACAGTATGTTCAGGAAGGGAAAGATAGTGTGATTGTTCTCACTTGAAAAATGGGGAAACTGATGCTCAGAGAAGTGGCCTGTCCAAGGACCAGGACTTAAGAGTCTTAGTTTAGGACTACCTTTGTACACTGACCAGTTCTAGGAGAGAGCATTGTGGTAAAGATTGTCCTGAACTGAAAGTCAAGAACACCCTGATTAATGTCTTTGCTAGGAGAATTTGGGAATATCATCTCAGTTTCTATTTTAAAGCAAATATGCTAACTCTTCTGCCTAACTCGTGTTGGCTTGTTCATTCGGCAGTTACCAAGCCTTTACTGTGCTGTACATTGTGGTAGGCCTGCCCTTCCCTCAAGCTGCTCACACTTCACCGTGGAGAACAGATAATCTGTATCAGTGAGAAGAGCTATAGCAAATGTGTGTGTGTGGTGGGGGGGTGGCACCGGCATTGGTAGTGCCAGTGGTCCAGGAGAGATGGCATTGGGACTGGGCTTTGCTTGTGAGGAGAAATCTCACAGGATTTTATGTAAGAATTAAATTGGATAATGAGTATGACTGTGCTTTGCTTATTGTAACGAACTGCATAAATGTTAGAGACTGTCATATCTTACAGGAAGTACTTCTTTTCTAATACCTTACTAACCTAGTGGAACACCACAACAGGAGTCAAAGCTTAATTAACGTGAGAAGAAAGATTTTAGTGGCAACAAAGATTGGAAGCTCATTTAAAAAAAAAATCTGGGGGCACCCGGGTGGGTCAGTTGATTAAGTGTCTGACTTTGGCTCGGGTCATGATCTCACGGCTTGTGGGTTTAGGCCTGCATCTGGCTCTGTGCTGACAGCTCAGAGCCTGGAGCCTGCTTCGGATTCTGTGTTCCTCTTTTGCTCTGCCCTTCCCTTGCTTATGCTCTGTCTGTCTGTCTCTCTCTCAAAAATAAATACACATTAAAAAAAATTTTTTTTAAAATCTGTATCTAAAGTGTTTTGAGTCTATGATTTCTTAAAATAGGGGTATGCCTATTAAAATGTCTTTTGCTTTGATGACACAATGGACCTTCAGACTGCTTTTGTGTTTGTAAAGAATTTGTTTAATAATCTTAATAATCTTAATCTTAATAATCTTTAATCTTTTTAAAAAAGCTACTTGTGTTGCTGCAGTTTTAAATATTTAAGAGCTATATTTAACAAGCATGTATCCTGGGGTCTAAATGGGAGCAGATTAAGACAGAGAGCAATTGTGTGGCTGGGCCAAAAGATATGTGATACTTTTATTTTTTAGATTTGTTTTGATTCAGTAGATATAATTGTTAAGAACTTTGTATGTATGAGGCTTTGATTGGGTCCTGAGGAAACAAATGAATGAAACATTCTCTAACCAAAGGGACTTCTACTAGTCTGGCTGGAGATAGAAGACATCTGTGGTAAATTTTCATGAGGCACTCTAAGATCCTAAAGGATGAAGACCTACTCAAGCCTTGGGCAGGACCACAGCAGAGATGGCAAGTTTGGAGAGGTTAACACCTGAAGGTTAAAAGCTTGCCAGGAAACAAAGGGAGATAATGAGAGATAAGGCTGTTCCGATTAGAGGTAACAGCATGAACAAAGGCATGGAGGCTTAGAGTAGTACCTGCTACTTAAAGCACTCAATAAATAAGAGATAAATTCCTTAGAATTCAATGCTGGATATTGGAATTGATAAGACTTTGTTTTGTCCTTTTTTGGGGGAGATGGTAAGAGTATTTTTAGTTTGTTAGGGTTAGTGACAATGTGTAAGACGGAGTACTTTTTTTAATTTGCATTTTTGCTCTGCCACTTTTACAAAATTGGTGTATGATGGACGTAGAACATTATATTAGTTTCAGGTGTACAACATAATGATTCAGTATTTGTATACGTTGTGAAATGTTCACCACATTGTCTGTTAACATCTGTCACCATAGTTACAATATTTTTCTTTCCTTTTTCTTGTGATGAGGACTTTTAATATTCACTCTCTTAGCAACTTTCAAATATGTAATACAGTATATTTTACCATAATCACCATGGTAAAATCACCATGTAATGTTGTACATTACATCCCTAAGACTTACTTATTTTATAGCTGGAAGTTTGTGCCTTTTGACTCCCCTCACCTGTTTCACCAACCCTCTCCCCTGCCCACCTGGCAACCACCAATCTGTTCTATGTGTTTATCTATGAGATTTTTTTTTTTTTTAGATTCCACATATAAGTGAGATCATACGTTATTTGTTTTTCTCTGACGTTTCACTTAGCATAATGTTGAGGTCTATCCATGTTGTTGCACATGCTAAGGTTTCATCTTTTTTATGGTTGAATAGTATTTTGTTGTATGTATAGATCACATTTTCTTTAACCATTCATCCATCAATTGATACTTAGATTGTTTCCATATCTTGGCTATTGTAAATAGTGCTTCATCATGCATATATCTTTTTAAATTCATGTTTCTTTGGATAAATACCAGAAGTGGAATTGCTAGACCATATGTAGTTCTATTTTGTTTTTTGTTTTGTTTTTTTTAACTTTAAAAAAATGTTTTATTTACAGGGGCACCTGGGTGGCTCAGTTGGTTAAGCCTCCGACTTTGGCTCAGGTCATGACCTCGTGGTCCGTGGGTTTGAGCCCTGTGTCCGGCTCTGTGCTGATAGCTTGGAGCCTGGAACCGGCTTTGGATTATAAATAAATATAAAATAATTTTTTAAAAAATGTTTTATTTATCTTTGAGAGAGAGAGAGACAGGGCATAAGCAGGGAAGAGGCAGAGAGAGAGGGAGACAGAATCCGAAGCAGACTCCAGGCTCCGAGCTGTCAGCACAGAGCACGTCACGGGGTTTGAACCCACAGACTGCGAGATTGTGACCTGAGCCAAAGTTGGACACTTAACCGACTGAGCCACCCAGGCTCCCCTATTTTCAGTTTTTTGAAGAATATTCATTCACTATGTTTTCCATGTGGCTGTACCAATTTACATGCCCACCAGCAATGGACAAGGGCTCCCTTTTCTCCACATCCCAGCAACGCTTGTTATATTTTATCTTTCTGATAACAGCCATTCTAACAGGTGTGAGGTGATATCTCACTGTGATTTTGATTTGCATTTCCCTCACAATTAGGGATGATAGGCTGTATTTTTGAAAAACTATTTACATATGGGAAGAAAAAGTACAAGGAACAGATAACTGAAGTGAATGGGTATCATTTGTTTTTACTGCATAGCATTTGGTGTTCCCCAACTTATGAGTCTTCTTGGGGGCAAAGATGCTATCCCCTAAAAGTGCTAAAAATGTATCTTATCTTAGATAGTTGCTTTTCAAATTGCTCCGCTTCTAGAGCAGTGACCTAGCTTTCACCAAAACTGCACTTGGATTTAGGATTTAATGACATGAGAGAAAAAGTAATGGGGAACTAACTTTCTGTCTTTGGTGGCAGAAGCAGTAGCATCGGCCTGCAAGTTTGAGTCTCTGGCATTGAAGTGGCATTGATGCTGGTGGCTCTTCAACTGAGGTTGAATTCTCACACTCCCAGAAGTGGCAGAGCTACCCATTCTAGCATCTGATGATCAGAAGTAATGGTAGTCATTTGTACTGACCGGGTTGTCAGTGTGGCTTTGGGCTTTGTGTTGGATTTGATGTAGAGGCAATAGAAAAAGTGAAGTCAAGGCCAAATCTAAATTTTGGCTAACTAACTGAAAGAGTTGAGTTGCTATTTACTGAGAGGAGGACGATTGAAGCAGGAACAGATTTTGGATCTGTTAAGTCCCACTGTCAGTGACACAGCTTCGTCTGTTCTTATATTTAAAAATGCTTTTTTTCTAAGATGTAGGTCTCCTAATGTTTGCATCCCTTATGACTAGCACTGTGTCTGGCATGTAGAACATATTCAGTAAGTAGTGAATGAATGATGAGATTATTTGCTCTTTTCTTGAATTATCAGACTATTTACTATTGTCTAAACAGAGTGAATGCTTTTTCCTCCTTTGAGTCTTTGCTTTTGTGGTTCCCTCAAGGGAATTCTCTACCCTTATCCCCAATCTCAATACCTCTATCTATAAAAATTCTCCTTCTTCAATATCCAGCCCAAATGCTATCTCCTCCATTGCTTCTTTCTTTTCTTGCAGTATTTTTGTAAGCTGTTATTTTTATTTTTAATTGTTTAAGTTTATTTATTTATTTTGAGAGAGAGAGAGAGAGGGAGAGAGAGCACATGAGTGGGGTAGGGGCAGAGAGAAGGAGAGAGAATTCCAAGTAGGCTCCATGGTGACACGGTGCTGAACCCAATACGGGGCTCAAACTTACCAACCATGAGATCATGGCTTGAGCCAAAATCAAGAGTCTACACTTAGCCGATTGAGCCACCCAGGCATCTCTATTTATTTTATACTGTACCTCATTTCATGGTACTTAATAGGCAACTGGCCTTGCCATCTAATTACAAGAAAGAATAGTATGTTCGATGACTACTTTATAAGCAAAGTCATCATTATTGCCTGACTTCCTCCTACATTTAACTGGTGATATGGGAAAATTGTAATTTTCAATCAGTAAATGCGTTGTTCTTAAAATTATTTGTGGTTGCAAAATAATCAAATAAAAACAATCTTTCTTTTTCGTATGGGCTGTATAATCACTATACATAAGCCATTAGTTAGGTTGAAACCTGTAGTGTCTAAAGAAAATTTGCTAATTATTACCAATCATTAGCCTTTATATAGTGTTACCGAGGGTCATAAACTCATATGTGTATACAAGCCAGGTAAGTGACCTAAAAGGGCCTGGTCAGGCCTAAGGTGATTACATGGATAGAACATTACTGGTCAAGGTCCATGACTCAGAAGAATAACTTATGAATTATTTACTTTGTGAACCAAAGGACTATATAAATGTAAGGAGTAATTGCACCTAAAACAAGTTAACTGCCAACTTGTGTAAACTTGCACAAATTATTTTTTATCTCTAAGATTTAATTTCTCTCTCTGAATGTACAGTTTTGGCTTTAAAGTCCCTTCTACCTCATTTGAGTCTGCTTTTTTATTTCTTTAGCTTATAGTTTCTTCCTTAATCATAAGTTTGATTGGTTATTAGCCCTCAGTAATAAAGCTTCCTTCATTATTAGCCCTCAGCAATAAATAGAATTCTGGCTTCTTACCAGTATGCCTCATTTTCATGAGTCTTATGTTTTATCAGAGGGAGCCAAGTTTAGCCAAGCTTCCTATAGTAGCACCCACCATTGAAAGAAACACCTAGCTGACTGGCTGGCTAGGAGTGAACCAGCTAGCCAGCCTTCTATAACTGAATCAGCACCTGGTTTTTGAGAACTGCAATCTACAATAGAAAATGCCTAAATTTGATCTTTCCTGCTGAAAATATTAGTGGGCCTGCTTTACATTATATGATAATGTTGTTTCTTCTACCTTATCTAGTTTATTTTGTTTATTCAGTTTTCTAGTGTGGGACTTTTCATTTTATATATGCTTGCCTCCACTATTAGTGGTGATTAGTGGAGACATAGGCCATTTCTAAGTTGTCTTTAATCCCTGAAGCCTACTATAGGCAAAGACACATGGTAGATGTTTGATAAATTTTTGAAGAGATAGAATACTTATTAGATTTACAGGTGATAAAGACTGGAAGGGAAAACTATTCTAGATGGCAGAGAGAGAGAGAGAGAGAGAGAGAGAGTGCAAGTGAGCAAGTGAGCTTGCAAAGATGGGTTGAAGCCAACAAGATGGAATTTAAGGAGGATGACAGAGAAGTTCTACATTTTAAGTCTCAAAGAAATAGCAACATATGGGCAGGCTGGAGAAGACCTAGCATGATGCTATTCTTATAGAAATGGTGGTTTTGGCTGCCTAAGCTCAATGTCAGCAAAGACATTGCAGTGGCTAAAAACTAATGCAGCTTCAGACTAAATTATTGGAGGTAAGTAGAGTTAAAGGAGGTGATAGTCCAACAATGTTCTGAAGGAGACAGACTGCACTTAGAGTATCATGTTTATGCATAGTGGAAGATGTCCTAGATCACCACTACTCAAAGTAGAGTCTGACCTATTCTCAGTCTACAATGAGATAAGCATAAAAATTGAGAGTGTTAAAAATTTTTATGGCCATTTGACAGAGTAATTTTATGTTTAATGAATCTACTAAAAAAGAAAATGAGCTTTGTCTTGTATGTCCTTTATATTGCTTGAAACTTTTACTTTTTATTTTATTTTAATACATTTTATTTTTAGATAAGTTTTAAGGCTTACAGAAAAATTGATCAGAAAGTACAAAGAGCTCCTACGTACTCTCTTTCTACCACTCTCCCTTGCACTTTGTCAGTGGTCAACATCTTGCAGTGTTGTGAATTAGGTACAATTGATGAACCAATATTGACACATTATTACTAACTAAAGTCCATAGTTTATATTAGGGTACACTCTTTGTGCTGTACAGTTTTGTGGGTTTTGACAAGTGCATAATGTCATGTATCCTATCCACCATTACAATATCATATAGAATAGTTTCACTGTGTTAAAAGTGCCCAGTGTTCCACCTGCTAATCCTTACCCCAACCCCCTTCTAAACCCCTGGCAGCCACGGATATTTTTGCTGCTTTTATAGTTTTGCATTTTCCAAGAATATCATGCTTTTCAGCCTAGCTTTATACTTGACACTCTTTCACTTCAGGTTTTTCTGTGTCTTTTTGAGGTTTGAAAGTTCATTTCTTTTTATTGTTGAATAATACACCGTTGTATGGATGTTTGTTTACCCATTGATCTATTGAAGGGTATCTTAGTTGCTTTGAAACTTTGACAATTAAGAATATGGCTGTAATAAATATTTGTGGACAAGGTTTTGTGTGGACATAAATTTTCAACACACTTGGATAAATTCCTAGGAGTGCAATTGCCAATTGTATGGTAAGCCTATACTGTATTTAGCTTTATAAGAAACTGCCAAACTGTCTCCCAAAGTGGCTGTTCCATTTTGCGTTCCCATCAGCAGTGAATGAGAATCCTTGTTGCTGTATATACTCACCCACATTTGGTGTTATCAGTGTTTTGGGTTTTAGCCATTCCAATAGGTATGTAGTTGCACCTCATTATTGTCCCTAATGACATATGATGCTGATTGTCTCTTCATATTCTCTGTATCTTTTTTGTTGGGGTGTCCAGATTATTTTATCCATTTTTTTTGATTGGGTTGTTTTCTTGCTGTTGAGTTTTAAGAGTTCTTTGTACATTTTGGATACAAGTTCTTTATCAGATATGTGTTTTGCCAATATTTTTTCAGTCTATGGCTTGTCTTTCCATTTTCTTAATGGGTATCTTTTGCAGAAGTTGTACATTTTAATAAAGTTCAATTTACCAACTTTTTATTTTATGGATCGTGATTTTGCTGTTGTATCTGAAAAGTCATAACCAAACTCTTTTTATTTTTATTTATTAGAGAGAGAGAGAGAGGGTGCAAGTGAATGAGAGGCAGAGAGATAGAATATCCCATTATGGGCAGAGAGACAGAGGGAGGAAAAGAGAGAGAGAGAGAGGGAGAGAGAGAGAGAGAGAAGTGATGCTCACCTGGGACTCACGTTTTTACCCGAAGCAGGGCTGGAGCCAAGCAGGGCTCGAGCTCACCCAAAGTGGGGCTCGTGCTCACCTGATGTGGGACTCGAACTCACCCACTGTGAGATCATGACCTGAGCCGAAGTCAGATGCTTAATGACTGAGCCATCCAGGCGCCCTTCAGTGTATATTTTTAAAGTTTCCCAGGTAATTTTGATGCAAAAGGAGAGTTGAAAACCATCATATTAAAACCGTAAACCATAGGGGCGCCTGGGTGGCGCAGTCGGTTAAGCGTCCGACTTCAGCCAGGTCACGATCTCATGGTCCGTGAGTTCGAGCCCCGCGTCAGGCTCTGGGCTGATGGCTCGGAGCCTGGAGCCTGTTTCCGATTCTGTGTCTCCCTCTCTCCCTGGCCCTCCCCCGTTCATGCTCTGTCTCTCTCTGTCCCAAAAATAAATAAAAAATGTTGAAAAAAATTAAAAAAAAAAAAACGTAAACCATAAAGGTTGGTTCTGTTTACTGATGTTTCTATCCCTGGTGGCTTATACAAGATCTTAAGTAGTTATTGAATGAACAGGTGATGAATAGAACATGGGAGTATTTATCCTGGAGAAGAGAAGTGCGGGGACTTGATAGATTACCATAACATATATCTGAAAGCCTTTAATATTTGCTCTGAAGGATGTTTTCCAGGAGGCAGAATTGGAAGTTTACAGAGAGGCACCTGGCTGAATGTTAGGAAGCATTGTCTAATAGTGCTGTTTTCAAGGAAGCTGTCTGTTCCTACATGTATTTCAGCAGAACCTAGAAAACCATCTGTAAGAGGGGGGATGCTACATGGGGTGGAAAGTTGGGTAAGATCAGATGTTATGATTATTGATCATTACTTTGAAAAACTATGTCCAAAGCAGAAGACTGTTCCTGACTTTAATCAACTCTGTATAAGTTGATACAAGGGTATATGGTTAAAGGAACATCCTAAAACGACTTTGAACCTGAGTTCTCATAGTGTCGTAGGTCCCCCAGCCGGTGTTACTGACCAGTTCTCTATAATGTGGGTGTCTTCAAGAAATTCCCTATCTCCTCCATCAAATTTGGGACTTCTGGTAAGTGGACTAGTATGGGTGCTCAGGGTCTGCTGGGAAAGATGGAAGATACTTAACATAAGAGCTCTTTCTGTCCTCATGGAATTCTTCCCTTACATCCTTCTGCAGTTAAATAATTTGGCCACATTGAATGGAGGTGTAGACATCTGACAAGGAAAATGGATAAATACCATAAAATTTCTGTCTAGCATCCTTAAATTATTGATCAGGCATAATGCTGGTTATCTGCTCTTTGCTAGGCAGTAGGGACAGGGGTTATGGCAGTTGATCTAAAGATGACTAACATGGCAGAGAGAAGTAAAGCATAGGAGTCAGACCAGAGTTGGGACAACTCAGCCGTTTTTTGGCTGTGTGGTCTTGGGGAAGTCACTCTCCTCTCTCATCCATCACATTCTATTTTCACTAAGTTCTGCTGCAGCTTCTTCAAGCTGTATCCTTAGAAAATGCTTGTTTTGTTTCAGCTCGTCTTCCAATATATTAGTCAAAATCATTATTATCTTCTCTTGCCTGGAGTTCTGAAAGAACCTACTAACTTGTTTTCTTGTTTCTATCATCCTCCCCTTTATTCTCCATTCAGCAATCAGTGATCTGTTAAAGATGTAAATTAGATCTCATTATTCTGCTTAAAATTATCCAAAGTCTTCTGATCGTTAAAACGGAACAAAATGCGAACTCCTAGTTCTGACCTGGAAGAGACCTTGCATAATCTGACTCCTGCCATATATCTCAAGAGCAGGGTGTAGAGGGGGGTAGTTAGCGGCATAATATTACCTCTTAGGGAGCATTTGGAAATGTATGAAGGCTTTTTTGTTTGTTTAATGTTAAATGATTGAGGGGGCACTGGTGGGGTTTAGGGGGTCTGGGCTAGGGTTAATGAATGTCCTGTAATGTGTTGCTCAGCTTAGGGCTCATTACAATGCCTGATTCACAATATGTGCTTAAGAAATACCTATTGTATGAAACCACGTTCTTCCTGGACCTCAGTTTTGACATGTGATTTGGTAGAGTGCCTACTTCATCGGGTTGTGGTGAGACAGACAAAACATTTTGTTTTTTTTTTAAAATTCTTTTTAATGTTTATTTTTTGAGACAGAGAGTGAGTGGGGGAGGGACACACACACACACACACACACACACACACACACACAGAATCTGAGGCAGGCTCCAAGATCCCAGCTGTCAGCACAGAGCCGGTTGAGGGGCTTGAACTCACAGACTACTGGATCATGACCTGAGTCACAGTACAACGCTTAACCGACAGAGCCACCCAGGTGCCCCTACACAAAACGTTTTGTAAAGCGTCTGGTACACAATAGCACTTAATAAATGGTAGCTGCTGCTGAGCTTTCTTTGCTTAGAAGCAGCTGTAAGTGCCCACCTAGTTTCCCCTCGGGCATTAGAATTAGAACCTGACACCTTGGTGGTATAGAGGGGTGGGTGCATCTCTTTCCCTGAAGGCTGATCTGATAAAATACCTGGTTTGACCTGAAGTGCCCTTGAGTCCTTGTACAGATGCAGAAACTAAGGTACAGAGCGGGTCTGGTTCTCTTCCTTGACTCTGGGGCTCAACCAGGACTCTGACAGGCCCTGGAAAGCCTAGCCCCAGCGAGAAATTACCTCCTGCTAGGTAGCGGGACTAGGTGGGGGAGAATAGCTGAGAGGGTGGTAAGGTAGCAGTCTCCCCGCCCTCAGAGCTTCTTCGGGGGAGGGGGAGGGAGAAGCGCCGTTTACTCCCGCCTCCTTCCCTCCCTTCTTCCCCCGCCCCTTCTGCTTCACCAACCCCGAAGCTGCGCCTTCGCTGAGCCCTGCGAGGGCGGGAGCGTGCTGCAACCGAGAGCGGGAGCTGGGGCGGCTGAGCTGCTGGGAGCTCGGCCCCAGCTGAGTAGAGCAGCGCGGGTGGAGCCAGGGCGTTGTGCCGTTAGCTGGGCGGGAGAGGTGCGGCTCTGCGACAAAAACAGTAGCCAGAGATGCCGGGGCCAGCTCCCCCCACCAGGTAATGCTGGCCCACCCTGGGGCACGCCCAGCTGGGCACTGCTGGGAGGGGGAGGGGTCTCCATTGGCTTCCGGGGAGTGGTGCCGCACAGACCGGTGGGTTTAGGGTCTCTTAAGGAAAGAGACTCAAAGTGAAAGAAAGGGCTGAGGGCGGAACCCTCAGATGAGCCGGCCTAGGGCTAGGCCAGCACCTGGAATCAGCTCTGGCTAGGAAAGGTTGGGAAGGGGAAGCTGGTTTGGAGGAACTGCTGTGCCTCAGGAGCCGTTCTCTTTTGCTGACACCCTCTCTTTGGTGGTTTGGGTGGTGCTTTCTTCTACCTTGGCTTAGGTGCTGGCCTGCTGGGACCCTGGGGGTTTTCTCTTGGGTGCTGGGGAGGGCCATTATATTATAAGTGACCTGTTAAGAGGTGGAGTAAACCGGGAGATAGGAGACCCAGGCTGGTCCTGTTCTGGTAGCCTCTGTGGGCCTCAGTTTCCTTATCTATGCAGTGAAGAGCTTGATGTTCTTTTTGTAACTCTGGCTTCCCTAGATGTAACTGCCTTTTGGAAAAGTAAGCTGGTTAAACCCTAGAATGGGCTGCAGAGATGTCCCCTTCAATCCTGTAGAAGACAGGGGAACTTGAGAGCAGGCCTTTGTATCCTGTCCTCCAGCCAGCCTTTTGGATGACATCTTGCTGGTCTGCTGAGGACACAGAGACTTCATGGGCAAGGCAGAGGCTGATTATTTTAGTGTTGAGTGTAGGTATGTTGGATGTAGGGAGGTGGGGTTGGAAAGAAACAGGTCAAGGCATGTTAATGGTTTTTCTGTGAACTGGCCAGTGATTTGATACTTGAGTGTAAAGCTGCTTTAAAGTAGGCTATCTTCGGGGTGCCTAGGTGGCTCCGTCAGTGGAGTGTCTGACTCTTGATTTCAGCTCAGGTTGTGATCCCAGGGTCATGGAATCGAGCTCCGCATGGGGCTCAGTGCTGAGCCTGGAGCCTGCTTGAGATTCTCTCTTCTCCCTCTATCCCTCTCCCCAGCTTGCTTGCATGCTCTCTCTCGTTCTCTCTAAGAAAATAAAATAAAATGTTAAAAAAAAAATAAACTAGGCTATCTTTTCTGGAGCCCCCTCCTTACTCAGCCTAGTTAATGACAGACCTTGGGGGCTGTGCAATGTCTTACTCTGTATAATTCTTTCCTTCTTAATCATCTGGGACCAAGAAACACTAGGCCTGATACTAACTTACCTGGATGATTTTGATCCCCTACCTCCCCCCAGTTTTTCTGTGACACTGCCTCGTCTTCCTCGCCCCATTTTTCTATTTCCTACTCCTGTTCATTTTTCCTTCCCCTGTTTTTTCTCCTGCCCTCCATTTTCTTTCTTCTTCTTGCTCTCCTCGTACTTCCCCTTCTTATCCTTTACCCTCCATAGCTAGTTTTTCCTTCCCTCTCTTGGGTCCTTCTCTTCTTGGTTAGGCTTTCTTCTCTTTTCCTTTTAGAACTGTTGGTTAAACTTTCTCATTATTAATAAACCTACTGGTTTGTATGGACCTTTTTGTGGTGTTTGAGGTCCAAACGCTCTCCGTTTCCTACCTAATTCCCTTACTTTGAGCTTTCATCTACAAATTCTGTGCCAGTCTCTCTCCTTACTTCATCTGTGCCTTGCTTTGGGTTTGCCAATAAGCAATCTTTCTTCCAGGATTTGACCCCTACCTCCTTCCCAGAGGGGAGGGGGTAGCATAGGGAGTAAGCAAGATGGAAAATGGACAGCTTGAAGACTAGAGTGGGAGTAGAGCAAGGTGTCCAGTAGGGCTGGGCCCAGACTCTCTTTTGTGAGACAAGTGACTGGGAGAGGAAGAAAGGCTCTGTGGCAGCTTTCATTGTTGACCTGGAGGAAAAGAGGTGGACTTGTGAGCCAAGGGAAGAAGAGGGGATAGCAGGGATGGGGTAGAGGGAGGAGGGTGGGGTACTGGAGAGAAGAACAATGGTCTTTTGAAGAAGAAGGTGGACTGGAAAAGTTAGGGGTTATTTGGGGGTTGAGGTAGGTATGGTGGGAAAGACTATAGTCTGGGAAAGAGGACCATATAGGTTAATTTCTTTCCCTCCGAAGGCCGGCTTTTTGGACTGTCTTGTTTCTCCTCAACAAACTCTTCTTGAGCAGTGTCCTCAAAGTAGGAGAGGTGAGAGAGGAAGCAGAGATAAGAAGACAAGGTTGCTATTTTCCTGGCACTCCCTGGGTAGACTATAATGTGGAATGCATATGTATACAAAAAACTTTGAACATGACATCTATCATCACACATTCTCTGGATCATCTATTCAGTGTTAGTTGTGGTGCCAGGTGCTGGGGATACAAAGATGGAAATTGGACTGAGTTGCTACCTTCCATTGCAGGTCAAGGAGTATGGGTGTCTATAACCTCATGTGATAAGTATATGTGACAGGAGCACAAGGGGCTATGATAACACAGAGGGAGGGAACTTTTTATTCAGCAAGTCAGTGGCAGAGATTGGACCTAAATTCAAGTCTTCTCTAAAGGTGGTATCTGTTCTTTTATGCCATGTTGTCTTCAGACCCTCTGTATGCAGTGTACAAAGAGTGTTCTTACATTTTCTTTTCTGGGGCTGGACTCAAGGTACTACTGAAATGAAAACAGAGCAGTTCCACGTGGTAGGTCACTGTGCCATGGCCAAACGCCCATTACCTTGGAAGGGAAACTGACATGGTCCCAGTTAATTTCTTCTGGCTCTAGGCCACTTGGGTGAGCTTCCTCAATGAGTCATTTGCTGTCTTCATCCCCTTCCGCACCCCTCTATTTTCTTAAATTCAATTTCTGGTGGGCTTTAGAGGCCAGAGACCTGATAGAGCTAGGCTAGGCATTTCACTTCCATTGGCCTCTGTAAAATAGGGATTTAACACCTCATGGGGTTGGTGAAGATCAAATGAAATAATGAATGTGTGAAACTAATTTGTAAACTGTGAACTGATCTACAGATGTTACTGTGGTTATTTGTGAATGTATTTTCACCATGAAAAATGCTTAGATGCTATAGCATGAAAGAAATGCCTAGGGTTGCTCACTGACTATTTTAGAACTGAGCCTCAATCTTTTTTTTTTTTAATGTTTTATTTATTTTTGAGAGGGAGGGAGAGAGAGAGAGAGAGAATGAATGAGAGAGAATGAATGAGAGAGGATGAGCAGGGGATGGGCAGAGAGAGAGAGGGAGACACAGGAAGCAGGCTCCAAGCTCTGAGTTGTCAGCACAGAGATGGGCACAGGGCTTGAACTCGTGAACCGCAAGATCATGACCTGAGCCAAAGTCGGGTGCTTAACCGACTGAGCCACCCAGGCACCCCTCAATCTTTTTTTTTAAGGTTATTTATTTTGATAGAGAGAGAGAGAGCTAGCACGAGTAGGGGAACAGCAGAGAGAGAGGGAGAGAATCCCAGGCTGTCTGCACAGAGCCTGATGCGGGGCTCAATCTCACATGAATTGTGAGATTATGATCTAGCCGAAATCAAGAGTCTGACAAGTAACGGTAACCTACTGAGCTACCCAGGTGCCATGAGTCTCAATCTTTAATAACAAAGGAAAAGGAGGGAGTTAGAATGAGGAGGATTTAGAGACTGACTGGTAATTGAACCCGATGCTAAAAACTGAAGTCAAGAGGTATAGTGATTTCTTTTAGGTCAAACAAATAGTAGGTGGCAAGTATAAAAGATATTATTTTTGGTGATGCCTTGTGATACAGGGAAAAAAAAGGAAGAGTAAAGAAAAGAAAGAAAGGAAGGTGGAGGGATTGAAAAGCAGACTGACCTCAGTTCAAATTTTGGTTCCACTACCTACTAACTACTTGGTTTTTAATCTCTCTAAGCTTCATATATAAAATTGAATATATTTATACCTACCTTGAAGAGTTACTATAAAGCTTGAACATAATTATATAAAAAAGAAAAAGTGTATAGTAGGCACTGAATAACTATGCTTGCAAAAATAAACTCTTAAGTTGTCTTCTTAAGAAAGCCTTCCTTGGGCACCTGTTGGGATGAGCACTGGGTGTTGTATGGAAACCAATTTGACAATAAATTTCATATTAAAAAAAAAAGCCTTCCTTGACTCCAAGGCTATTAAGGGCCCTTCTTTGGGATTCATGAAGCACTCATGTTCTTCCTCTCACCACTGACAGTGGCACTTACCATGTCATGTCATACTGTCATTGCGGTTTATGTATCTGCCTATCCTATTAGTATGTGACTATTTGGAGGGTAGAGACAGGCTCTAGTAAATCTTGGTGTCTACTTTTGCTGAGCCCTATTTAGTTGCTAAGTATATATTAGTAAACACAAAAGACTTAGTTGCTCCTTTGTGAAGCTTTCTGTTTATTGATGGAGATGTATAATAAATAAGCAAATACAATTAAAATTTATCATAGATGCTGTGAATACCAAGAGTTTCATTTATTCATGTTAGGTTTAGGTGGAATTGTCTAACAGATGGTTACTAATCTGAAAGAGAGCTTTTGGGCTAAAGATAGAAACTTGGATAACATCAACATATAGGTAATATGTAAAGCCATACATAGAGATACATGTACGCCATACATCTAGATGAGATCATCTAGATGAGAATGTAACATATGAAGAAAGGAGGTTTCTAACCTTGGACATGTCGAGGATAGCTAGGAAGAGTCTGCAAAGGAGATAGGAGTACACAAAAAGAAGGAGAAGCAGGTGAATGCTGCAGAGAGATTGAGTAAGGTCAAGACAGAATAGTAACCATTTGATTTGGCAACATGGAGATGATTGGTAATCTTGACTACTTTTGGTGCAATAGTAGAATATTACTTGGCAAATAGAAGAGGAGGAAGTGGAGATAGTATAAATAGACAATTCTTTTGAGAAGCTGTGCTATGAAGGGCAACAAGAAATGTATGATGTTTTGAGGAAGATGTTGGTGTCTTTGAATGGGAGACACTATAACATGTTTATATTCACTCAGTATTCTCAGAACAGGCCAAAAATTTAGAGATCATCTTGATTTTTCCTTTTTTCTCACATCCAATCTCTAAATAAACCATTTGGCTCCACCTTCAAAATATCTATCTTTGCTTATACTGCTGTATACTGACTGCAATCCATTAAGGCATCATCAGTTTCTACCTGGACTATTATAATAATTTCTTAATGGTCTCTTTACTTTTCCTTTGCTCCCCTGCAGTCTCTTCTCTGCAACCAGAGTGGTTTAAACATAAATCAGAACACTACTCAAAACTCATTAGTATCTTCTCATGCTTGATACAGAATTCAAACTTACTGTTTGTAGGACTGTAAAGTCCTACATAATCTGGCCCCTGGCTATATCTCTAATCTTAGTTTTCTGCCATGCTTTTCCTTGTTCAGTAAACTTTTGTCTTGCTGTCCTTTTTGCTGCCCTACATGCCCCCAAATAGTCTCATCTAGGACATTTGTACTTACTGCTCCCTCTGCTTAAAATGCTTCCAGGTATTACTAAGATTAGTTGTCTCATTTATTCAGGTCTTAAGTGTCTCTTCCTCAGAGAAGCCTCTCCTGATCATCTCGTCTTACATACCACCCATCCCTGTTCCTCTCCATATTCACATATATTACTCTTTAATTTCCATTATGGATTTGACATTGCATATTTATTTGCTTATTTCTTTGTCTGCTTCTTTTACTAGTTCATAGAATCCACAAACACAGGGACTTTGTCTTATTCAGCTAGAGTAGTACTGGGATAATGTAGATGCTTGATAAATATTTGTTGAATGACTGAATATATCTAAAAAAGAGAGGGAGTCGGGGAGAGAGACTGATTAATTGATTGGTTGATTAATGTAGCTGAAAGAGATCATTCCAGGTGAGAGGGAGTGCAAGTAAAAGAGTAGAGGGAAAAGAGAGAATGGCTTTTGATGGGAGTAGGAACACTTCCTTCATTGTAACTGGGTGATGCAGGTGCAGACAGGCACATAGATTTGGGAGTGGGAAGATGGAATTCTCCTGCAAAGATTTCTATTTTCTCACAGAAGGTGAGTTCATCAGCAAAGGGGAAGGGGTGATTGGGAAGCCCAATTGAGTGCTTATTTGAGGCAAGGTAATCATATGTAGGGAGGTATTCATAATTTTCAAGTGAAAGCAGTCAATCAGGCAATGTTCTCTAGGACATTCAACTGCTTCAGTATAGAGACATTTGGGAGGGAGTTCAGGTATGCCAAAGCTGAGATTTTTCCAGTTGAATTTTGGAAAGGGAGAGGAGGCAAAGGGATTGATTGTTTTGTTTTCTGTGTGTCATGTGTGTGTTTTAATCAGATTTGTTTAGATTGATTTATTTAAAGTATGTATGTACAGTGAAAGCCTGTTATAAGCTGTCTTATTGTCCTATAGATTTTACTGAGAACCAGTCATCATTTGCCTGTAATTAATATCTTTTTTTGAGAGAGAGAAACATGCGTGCACAAATGGGGGAGAGAGAATCTTAATTAAGCAGGCTCCTCAGCCAGCACAGAGCCCGAGGCAGGGTTTGATCTCATGTCTCACCATGAGATCGTGACCTGAGCTGAAATCAAGAGTTGGATGCTCAACTGACTGAGCCACCCAGGCGCCCCCTGTAATTAGTATCTTAAGTCTCAGTTCACTGGCCTCTACCCCAGTGTTAACAGGCTCCTATGGTAATATGACTGTGATACCATTGTGAACTTTGAGCACATTGTAGCGTATTTAGTAAATTCTAATTCCCCTTACTTTTTCCTTTTTTTTTTTATTGTGGTAAAATGTATATAACATAAAACTTACCATACTAACTATTTTTAAGTATATAGGTCAGTGGCATTAAATACATTCACATTATTATGCAACCATCACCAGCATTCATCCTAGAACTCTTTTTATTTTATAAAACTGAAACTCGGCCTGTTAAACAGTAACTCTCCATTTCGCCTCCCACCAGCTTCTGGCAGCCACCATCATACTTTTTATCTTTATGATTTTGACTACTCTAAAGATCTCATATTATTGGAATCATATAGTATTTGTCTTTTTGTGATTGACTTATTTAACTTAGCATAGTGTTCTCAAGGTTCATCCATGTTGTAGCATGTTACAGAATTTCTGTCCTTCCCTGAATAATATTTGAGTGTATGTGTATACTACATTTTGCTTATCTATTCATCTGCCAATGGATCCTTGTATTGCTTCTACATTTTAGCTATTGTGAATAATACTGTTATGGACACAGGTGTGCAAATGTCTCTTTGAGACCCCATTTGTGTGTGTGTGTGTGTGTGTGTGTGTGTGTGTGTGTGTGTGTATACCCAGAAGTGGAATTGCTGGATCATATGGTAATTCTATTTTTAATTTTTTGAGGAACCACTACACTATTTTCCATAGTGGCTGTACCATCTTACATTCCCACCAGCAGTGAGCAAGCGTTCTAATTTCTCAACATCCTCACCAATACTTGTTGGTTTCTCTTTTTTTGATAGTAGCCATCCTAATGATGCAAGGTATTATCTCATTGTAGTTTTGACTTGCATTTTCCTGATGATTAGTGACGTTGAACATTTTTTCATGTGCTTATTGGCCATTCACATATCTTTTTTTTTTTTTAAATGTCTATTCAGATCCTTTGCCCACTTTTATGGACTGTAATTAAGAAAAAAGAGAAGTGAAGGCTGGAGGTACTAATGGATAGTGGATTAGAGCTCAATAGAAAGTCTAGGAATCGTAGTAGAACTTCTTGAGCAAGTGAGCTGCATGGCTTGGAGATTGTGTTAGAGTATATATGATTCATTCCAGATATTGGAGTTGATGCACATTTTGGTGATAAGGTCTAGGGTGTGATCATGGGAGTATTGGCCAGCTTGGACTGGAGGTCTGCAATTGAAATGGCCAGAGTGTTGGAATGGTTATCATTGTGGCTGTAAAAGTCACCTAGAATGATAACTAGAGGGGTACAGAAGAAGACTGATCAAGGAACTAAAGCCTTTGAGTGAGGTGACCAGGAAGTGAGTATTAGGCAGGATGGAAGTGTGATAGCAACCAGTGGAGGCTGCTCAAAGGAAAGAAGTTTTTACAAGGAGAAAGGAATTGTTTGGAAATAGCTCTGAAAAGTTAAGGACAACACTGATACATTGGGTATGAGAGAGAAAATAGCTTCCAATTGAGAGGGCTGCTGAAGTCTCTTTTTTAGGTGATAGCCAGGTTTCTTTTAAGAAAAGGAGGCAAGGGGAGTTAGCCCATGACAAATGGGAAGATACAGAGGAAATAGTGAAAGGGATCCAGAATTAGGAGGGGGTGAGGAATTTGATGAGATTAGAGGGCATACAGAAAAGGTAGGGGACAAGATTTTGGGTGATTGAGGATGACTGAAGTAAATGGACACTGGAAGGTTGATTGACTTAGTCCTGATTATCTTTTAGAGGAGAGAGGGCAGTCCACTTTTAAGCTGTGGTTCTTAACACTTCCAAGAGAAAATGTTCCTTTGAGGCAGCATGTGGCAGTGTGGGAAATCACAAGATATGTTTAGGCAGAGATTGACTAGAAGGTCATCCATGTAAGAGGCAGCTGAGTAGATTTCATTGTTCCTTGGGTGGTTGAACCAGATGGCCATATAGGTTCCTTTCAGCTCTCAGATTGTATGGGCCTCAGGTTTCAGTGATGATTTTCTTAGTTCAGGGCATCCATTGTGAAGTCTGATGGTTTGAAGCTTATCCTTAACTGTTGAGAATAGCTTAACTGGAACTGCAGGTCAGGAATTTCCCAAGATGGTAGGGAGAGGTATCAGACCTTTGTTACTAGTTTCTGCAGGTAACTCTAGTGGCTATCTGCACAGGTGGTAGAAGTGAGGAAGATATGTAGATCTGATTGGTGAGAGGAGGGAAGGGTGAAGGTACATCGTTGCCTTAAGTCTGTGACTCCAAATCTCTCTGTCTTTTCCATTTCATTTTGCTGCGTCTCATACCTCTCTGATTCCAGGTATAGTCCTTTGTTCATTTTGTCTCAAACTATAATTAGTGTAGAAAGAGAGTGTTTTTTTTTTTTAATTTTTTTTTTCAACGTTTATTTATTTTTGGGACAGAGAGAGGCAGAGCATGAACGGGGGAGGGGCAGAGAGAGAGGGTGACACAGAATCCAGCTCCAGACTCCGAGCCATCAGCCCAGAGCCTGACGCGGGGCTCAAACTCACGGACCGCGAGATCGTGACCTGGCTGAAGTCGGACGCTTAACCGACTGCGCCACCCAGGCGCCCCTGAAAGAGAGTGTTTTTAAGAGAATCAGAATAATCAGAGGCTCATCATGTCCTCATTATTTCATTGAGTGATCTTAGGTAAATTTCATACCCCTATGGGTTTCAGGTTCCCAGCTATAGAATAAAGGTTTGGAACTGGCTGATTTTTCATGATCCTTCTAGCTCCTATGTTTTTTTCTTGTAAACAAGGCAGCCTTAGACTGTGAACCTTTGCTAGTTACCTCATGTGTGCCAGGTTTGTGCTGGGTGGGACTTGGAGAATAGAGATTAATCAGACTCAGTTTTGTCCTTTGGCTTGTTCATAGTCTGGTGAGGTTATTATGATTATATGGAAACTGCTGCATGTATAAATGTATAAATGCTGCATGTATAAATGTATGTATAAAATGCTATTAAATTTTGGGGAAAGGATAGAAGTAGGGGGGTTTCTATGAAGGTTTCATAGAGAAAGTGAATCAAGCTGGGTCTTGAAGAATGAGTAGGAGTTTGCTTGGCAGACAAGTTGGGACATCTAGGCAGAGAGAACAGTGTGGGCAAAGGCAGGGGCATGAAAGAATATTGAGTTGGAATGAACAAGTTTAGGGAATAATAGAGATGAAACTAGAAAGATGAATGGGGGATAAGAACGGGTATTTATTGGACATCTATTTTGTGCCAGGCAGCATGCTAGGTGCTTCTCTCTATATATGCTTTTTAAGTTCTCATACCTGTATAAAGTACATAGTCTTATGTGTATTTTACATAAGAGGAAACTGAGGGTCAGAAATTAAAGTAGCTTTCCTAACAGCCCAGAAACAGCCTCCACAGTTTTCCTCTGCTACTTCAGCAGTTGCTTTCTTGTTGCTAAACCAGAACAAGTGGCTGGAGGCTGCATAGCGGGAGTGCCTTTGACGTGTCAGAAGGACATCCCTCAGCAAATTCAAGACTGCAGCATTCCAGGCTCCTGCCAAAGAAAGCCTCCTGGCACAATTTAATTAAAGATCAGATTCTCATAACCAGGTGTCAAGGGCATGCAGTACTCCCCAGTTCTGGGTGGAGTGTTGGTCATGCCAGTCTCAGCTGCTTTGAGTTGTTGACTGACAGATGTGGTTAATATATGGAATAGGTTTTATTTTCTCTTCTTCCTTTCTCTCTTTCATTTTAAATAATGGCCTGAGGGATTATTAGAGGTTATCTAGCCCATTCCTTTGCTTTTAGAGTGAACAGTGACATGTGGTGTAGTTGAAAAAGAAGTGGTCCTCTGGTCACACAGACTGCATTTCAGATCCCCGCCTCTGTTGGCTCTGGGTGACTGGCACCATCTCTGACATTTTGCTTCTTCTGACTTGTTCACTGTTTTATCCCCAGCACCTAGCACAGCCTGGCAGACAGTAGGTGATGAATAAATATTTGCATGAATGAATGGGAAAAATGATACCAACCAAATGGATTTCCATGTTTTCTGTAAACTCCAAAGTGTTTTAGAATGTTAGTGGTTATTAAACTGTCAGTGTCAAATGATGGCTGAAATCCTATTTGCAAAGATGGTTAGTTCAAGAGGTTTTGCAGGGACACTGGTTTTTAGAATTTTAGCAACCCTGTTAGGCAGTTTAGAGGACTCTTCTAAACTCCAAGTCCCATTGTGTGAGCTCAAGTCAGCACAGAGTCCTCTGTGCAGACAGATGGCAGCTGGTCCCCTCCTCCAGGCAACACCTCTTTTTTCATTGTCATCTCTCCACAGCCTTTTTAAATCAAGTGTCATCTTTTATTTTTAACACAGAACATTCATTGCATGGACCTAGAACTGCTTAGAAGGGACCATTTTTCTGACCAGTGCTGTATGTGTTACAGAACATAAAAGGTTCTCTGTGATCACTGTGTCCTACTTTTTCATTTTCATGTTGTGTTCTATCACAGTGTACTCTCACGGTTGCTATTCCTGTGGTCTGGGATGCACTTGCCATTATCATTCTCTGTCAAAATCATCCATTTATTTATTGACTGTTTTGTTTGGTTCTGGTACTATACCAATGCCTGGGCCTATTTTATACCAGTTAAATCAGAGCTCAGCATTGGTATCCATCCCCCCAACTTTTTATTAGGAGAAATTCCAAAAGTACAGCAAAGTTGGAAGAATTTTACAGTGAATACATGTATACCCACCACCTAGATTCTTCTACCATTAACATTTTCAAGTATTTGCTTTATCGCATTCATTATAAGTTATATATGGACAAGTATATCACATCCCTGTGTTCATTCATTAATCCATCTTATTTTTTTAAATGCATTTCAAAGTAAATTGCAAATATTAGTGTACTTCCCCCTAAGTACTTTGGCTGGTGCTTTTAAAAGCTCATAGGGGGTTCTAATAATCCAGAGTCAAAGACCACCAGTCTGACCTGTTTATTCTTTAAGCCCCTCCTTTTAACATCACCTCTTCTATGAAGCCTTGCTGATCACCTAAATTCAATATAGTCTTTGCTTTTTGTGTCTTCTGACATTTTACTGCTTATCCTGGTCTTACAGCACTATTCACAAGTGGCCTGGCATTGTGGTTTTCTAGATCCTGCCTATCTTGCTTACTAGACTGTGAGAACCTCTAGAGTTAGATCATATTCCTTTATTTATCTCTGTGTCCCTGGTTTCCAACATGGCAGCTTATATGTAAGTACTCAGTAAAAATTTATTGATTTGAATTGTACTTAAATGAAGAATCTGCAGTGATAGCAAAAGGTGTCCATAACTTTCACATGCTGAGCCTCATGGAAGACATTAGTAAATATCAATCACATCCAGCCCAAACATGTTTATATTGTTGTATATTTGCCATTGGCTAAATTTGACTTACCTAAATCAAGAGTAGCAGAATTCAGGTCAGAAAAGGTACGAAGGGGCAGGGCGCCTGGGTGGCTCAGTCTGTTGAGTGTGGAGCCTGTGAGTTTGGAGTCTGCTTGGGATTCTCACTCTCTCCCTCTTCTGCTTGTGTGCTGTCTGTCTCTTTCTCTCTCTCTCAAACCAACCAAACATATTAAAAAAAAAAGAAAAGTTACAAAGGTGCTACAGTTACGTCAGGTATATTTGGAAAATTGTTTGACAGAGTCTGAAAACATTGGAACCCCCACCTTTAAATTGCTGTGCGATCTTAAGCAATTTCATTCTGTGTTTTGGACCTCAGTGTTCCTATCTGTTATATGAGAGGGTCAGATTAGGTGGCTTCTAATGTTGCTTCTGGCTTTGATGTTATGTGTATCATGGCTCTTTATACTGTGGCTGTGGCATCCAGATGTGATAAAGTGGAAGGAAGTAGCGGTTGGTGTGCACACTTCTTCCCTCAGTCCCTGTCCAGTTTCATCTAGTATGTAAAGTACCTTACACATAGTGGCTACTTGAAAAGTGTTTTCTTCCCCTTCTCTCTGCCCAAGCACGATGTCTTTATGCTTTTTATGGCAAAGGAGACATCAAATCACTTCCCTTCCTTGGTTGCCTTCTTGACCAGTATCTGTCTAGTGACTACATAGTGGGAAACAACAGATTGCCCCTCATAGGTGAAGGGACTTTTATTAGAAATGTAGCTAGTAAATAGCAGAGCCAGGACTTAAATCCAGGTCTCTTGATTTTAGCCTCCAGTCATCTTTTTATTATATTGTCCTACCAATGGCCTTTTTGAAACCTCACAGTGATCCTGCATGTATTGTAGAGCCATTCAGTTGATTCATAATACTTCAGTATAATTAGTTTCTCATAAATTATTAGGCTCCCTAAGCCTCTGTGGTATTGGTAAAATGTGGTCGGTCTATCTTTCCCCCTCTCTGTATTACCAGTTTATTCTCTAGGATGGGTAGAAGGGTGCCATCTGAATGATCATTCTAAATGTTGGCCTTGAACCTAGCTTTATACTGCAGCATGTCAGAAGGCATGGGCTTGTTATCCTCCCAGATCTTTGGCCTGCACAGACTGTTAGAAGATTTAAGATGTGTTTGGTCTCCTTATTTAAGATTTGAGTATGTTTTTCCTTTCTCCCCTCAGGATTGATGTTTTGGACTTGTTTTCCTGTAAAAAAAAAAAAAAAAAAAAAAAAAAAAAAAGTTTAAAATGGCATAGTTTTAAACATGTGCCAGTTATTGTCCTGAATGTAGATGGACAAAATGACCAGTGAGGGGATCTATGAAGTGTAAAGAGAGTAAAGACTTGTGGAGGAACCATAGGAAAAGACTGGTTGGAGGGCTGCAGGGAAACTGGAAAGTAGTATAGAAACATTAAGTCCAAGTAAGTTCAGAGGGAAGGATCAGGAAGATATAAAATTGTGTTCTGTGAGTGTAGTTGAAGGTACTGACAATGTTTAGTATTGAGAAAATAGATTTGGGGGGTTTTGAAAGATGTTTTCAGGTATCTAAAGTTCAGTCTGGGGAAGAAGCAATAGACTTTTTGGAATAGCTGTGAGTAAGATTTAGGACTAACAAATAGAAGTAGTTTTTATTTATTCATTTATTTGTTTACTTGCTCTTTGTTCATTTGTTCAACAAATCTTTATTGAGTATTCTTCTTATTTAAAAAAATTTTTTTTGAATGTTTTTTTAAAATTTATTTTTGAGACAGAGAGAGACAGAGCATGAGTAGGGGAGGGGCAGAGAGAGAGGGAGACAGAATCTGAAGCAGGTTCCAGGCTCTGAGCTGTCAGCACAGAGCCTGACGCAGGGCTCGAACTCATGGACTGTGAGATCATGACTTGAGCTGAAGTCAGATGCTCAACCGACTGAGCCACCCAGGTGCCCCTATTGAGTATTCTTTTTTTTTAATTAATTTATTTAAATTCAAGTTAGTTAACATACTGTGTAGTATTGGTTTCAGGAGTAGAACCCAGTGATTCATCACTTATGTATAATACCCAGTGCCCATCACAAGTGCCCTCCTTAAAACCCATCCCCTATCTAGCCCATCCCCTGCCCATCTCCCCTCTAGCAACTTTTAGGTTGTTCTGTATTTAACAGTCTCTTATGGTTTGCCTCCCTCTCTGTTTTTATCCTGTTTTTCCTTCCCTACCCCTATGTTCATCTGTTTTGTTTATTAAATTCCACATATGAGTGAAATCATATGATATTTGTCTTTATCTGACTGACTTACTTCGCTTAGCATAATACACTCTAGTTCCATCCATGTTGTTACATATGGCAAGATTTCATTCTTTTTGAATATTCTGTTCCAGACCTGGTGTTGAGGATTGAGAAATAAATATGACTGAACTTTATTCTTCTTTTTTTTTTAACGTTTACTAACTTATTTTGAGAGAGAGTGTGTGGGCACCCATAAGCAAGGAAGAGTGAAGAGAGACAGAAAGAGAGAATCCCAAGCAGGCTCTGCACTGTCAGTGTAGAGCCTGACACAGGGCTCCATCTCAGCTGAAATCAAGAGTCCCAAGAGTCCAAGCCTTAACTGACAGAATAGTTTTTGTTCATAGCATCCAGGCATCCTTGAACTTTGTTCTTGAGGAGTTCATAGTCTAAGTCTGGCAGAGGAGGGAGTGTATGGGGAGGAAATGTCTAAACAGATGATTGCAATGCAGTGTGAAATAGATAGAACTTAATACAAGTAAGAACTCTAAATGAAGTGACCAAAGATAGAATAGGCTGTCTTTTGAGACTGTAGATTTCCTAAAATTGGAAGTTTTCAAGCATAGGCTGGGTGACCTAGGCTGGAATGTGGTACAGAGGATTCAAGCATTGTATTCCAACAACAGATTTTAGATTTTAATAATTTGGAATCATTTTGAAAATGGAGGGCTACCCCTGAGAGTTCCCCAAGTATGGTGAAAGAACTGAGAAATGAAGAAAACCCTGTATCAAAAAGGGTGATGAAGCCTTTCTTGGCATAATCTTGGGCTATAGTCCTCAAAGGGAGTTACATTCAATGAAACTGTTGGCTGAAGGACCAGAAAGGCAGGAAGGGCCTGCTTAGGCTATCAGGTAGCTGTGGGGAGTGTAATTTTGGAACTGGCAGTCCAGAGTAGGAAAGTACACTTGAGAACTGAGCCTGTGGAAATTCTCTTTGGGGGAGCTGAGGGACCTGAGTTGGGGCTGGAAGGGAAAGCAAAGGCAAATCTGCAAAGTGAAGCTGGAACAAATGGATAAAAAGCACACTACCCAGAGAGTTAGTATAGATTAATAAGATTGTCCTTGCTTATTTGATTTCTTTTGTTCAAAAAGAGAAGTAAGGAGCAGTTGGTTTGCCAGAGGTAGGTGAGGATGAATTACACAAAGAGGTAAAGCTTGAATTTGGCCCTGAATGATGAGTAAGATTTTTATCAGTCAGAGGAGGGAGAAATCATTGACAAGAAGCATTGGCAGGAGGGTAAGAAACTACTTGGCAAATCAGGAGAATAGAGGTTTCTAAGGTACAATTTGAATGTAGGCTGTGTCCGGGTGTTATGGCTTAGTTTGTAAGGAACTTTAGCTTTTGTGATGGATTAAAAAAATTTTTTTTTCAATGTTTATTTATTTTTGGGACAGAGAGAGACAGAGCATAAACGGGGGAGGAGCAGAGAGAGAGGGAGACACAGAATCGGAAACAGGCTCCAGACTCTGAGCCATCAGCCCAGAGCCTGACTCGGGGCTCCAACTCACAGACCGCGAGATCGTGACCTGGCTGAAGTCGGACGCTTAACCGACTGCGCCACCCAGGCGCCCCTGTGATGGATTTTAAAGTAGAGGAGTGCTGTATTTTAGATCACTGATGGCATGTGGAGAAATAATTAAAAGACAAAATGGATGCAGGTGATCATTTAGTTCTGCATTTATTAGAAAATGTAAAAAAGATTCAATTTTGTTCATAGTATTTATGTAATTGGCATCTACAGCAGTGGTATTCAAATCTGGCTGGCATTGGGATCACTAAGTCTTAAAATTACAGAATTTGGACCATAACCCAGTCATACTAAATCACAATTTGTGGGGATCAAAACAGGGCATCCGTATTCCTAAAAAGCTTGTGATGATTATTATGTTGGTTTATGTTTGTTTGTTTGTTTGTTAATTAGAAACGTTCATCTCTAAAGCATTGTTGTATTTTACTCCACGGAACTTATATTTTTAATGTTTATTTATTTTTGAGAGAGACAGAGACAGAATGCGAAGGGGTTAGGGGCAGAGAAAGAGGGAGACACAGAAGCAGAAGCAGGCTCCAGGCTCTGAGCTGTCAGCACAGAGCCCGACGTGGGGCTCGAACTCACGAGCTATGAGATCATAACCTGAGCCAAAGTTGGACGCTCAACTGACTGAGCCACCCAGGTGCCCTTCAGAATGTATATTCTAAGTAGTCATGGTTAGAGATATAATTTCTACTGTAACCTAGAAGAATAATGAGAGACTTTATTAATTGTGGACACATTATGCCTGTCCATTGTCAAGGACACTTACTTATTTAAGGTAATAACACCTATCCTCATTAAAACTATTGGTACCATGATAGGAATTCCCCTTTAAAGATTTTATTCCTTCCCTTTACCAGAAGCATTGGAGATTAGCAGTAAATTCAACACCGTATATGACAGGATGGTTACTGCATTGGCCATCATGTGTTTAGAACCAGGTCAAATTTACAGGAGAGATGATCTAGGCCAAGGGGGCTAGAACTCCCCCTTCAACAAAGTTTTCCTGAAAAGAACTTGATAAATATTTTAGGTTTGTGAGCATATAGTCTCTATTGCAACTACTCAACTCATTGGAATGTGAAAGATGCCATAGACAATATGTAAATGAATGACTGTGTTCCAATAAGACTATTAACAAAATTGGCAGCTTTACTGACTTTTGATGTAGTGATACAGTCCATTATAGAGAGGGAACATGATTTCCTAAAGCTACAGGATTAAAGGTTGGCAAAGAGTTACTATGTAGAATGCTGTTAGCAGTTTTATTTAATGAATGAATAAATGGAACCCAAGTGGTTAAGAAATTCTTCTAAAGCTAGTAAGTGGCACTGGGATTCACACTTAGTTTGGGATTCATATTTTAGCTGGGCCAAATTTCTGCCTTTTAAATGACATCATGGTGGTTCTCTGTGCTCTCCAGTGCCTTAGAGAAAAACAAGAACCTTGTGAATTTTCAGCAGTGCTTGGCACAGAGTAGGTATTACATCTTTGAGTATTGTTGACTGAATCAGACAGCAGTAGTTATGGTGTGCAGTGGAAGGATTTGAGCTGGGCCCTGGAGGATGGGTTGTATAGTTTGGACTTAAAATTTTTTTAATATATATTTCCTTTAGCACGAAAATGATAAAAGAGTTATTTTGTTCTCTCTGATTCCAGTAGCTGCTGGTGGTGGTGACGATGTCAAATAACGGCCTAGACATTCAAGACAAACCTCCAGCCCCTCCGATGAGAAACACCAGCACTATGATTGGAGCTGGCAGCAAAGATGCTGGAACCCTAAACCACGGTTCCAAACCTCTGCCTCCAAACCCAGAGGAGAAGAAAAAGAAGGACCGATTTTACCGATCCATCTTACCTGGAGATAAAAGTACAGTATTTCATTTTTCTCATCATTTGTGTACTCTGTTTATTTTTCTTTTGCTTTTTTTGTTTATTTATTTTATTAAATATAATTTATTGTCAAATTGGTTTCCATACAACACCCAGTGCTCATCCCAACAGGTGCCCTCCTCAATGCCCATCACCCACTTTCCCCTCCCCCTCCCGCCATTCAACCCTCAGTTTGTTCTCAGTATTTAAGAGTTTCTTATGGTTTGCCTCCTGCCCTCTCCGTAACTTTTTTTTTTTCCCTTTCCCCTCCCCCTTGGTCTTCTATTAAGTTTCTCAGGATCCACCTATGAGTGAAAACATATGGTATGTGTCTTTCTCTGCCTGACTTATTTCACTTAGCATAATACCCTCCAATTTGTATACTTAAAACAATTTTTTTTGTAACCTAGATAAAAGATCTCTCCTTTCCTTGACTTAATTTTCCTTTAATGCCTTTTCTCCCCTTAAATACTTCCTTTGTCTTTCTTTCCTAACGTGGTTGAAGTCAAATAGAAAATAGACTTATTTTTATATTTTATTAACTATATCTGAACAAAATTCTAAGAAAATAATTATTCTGTTACCAAAGTTTAGACAATCTAACGCCAAATATTTACTTATTTTTTAAGTAAGTGATTAAACTTTTATGAACTCACAAAATATAAGAAATACTGGAATGTCTTCATTTGTAAATGTTTTTTTTGTAAATATTTATTTATGTTGAGAGAGAGAGAGAAAGAGAGAGAGCGAGAGAGAGAGAACATGAGTAGGGGAGGGACAGAGAGAGGGAGACAGAGGATCAGAAGCAGGCTCTGTGCCAGAGCCTAACACAAGGCTCGAACTCACCAACTGTGAACCATGACCTGAGCCAAAGTAGGAAGCTTAACTGACTGAGCCAACCAGGTGCTCCAAGAAATGTTTTTTTCTCAAGCTAGTTTCATTTGGAATGTCTTTCTGATTCTTGATTGCCTCTTATTTATTTGTATGCCCCCATCTCACATAGATTTGGAGATTAGATATCGTAAGAAGGGTAAGTAATAGCTGAGAAAAGGAAGCAGGACCCAGCATGAGTTTGCTAAGGATAAGTCATACTAGGTGGGCTCATTTTCTTTTTACTGATAAAACTTCTAGAAGAATAATCAGGATTTTAATAGTGTATCTCATAAAGTCACTGAGATCCTATGGACAAGAAGATCATGAAATAGAGGTTTGGGTATCCACATTGATAGATGACTTTTGTTTGACTCCACAAATGTTTATTTAAGTGGCTATTGATATGAGGTAAAATTCTCAGTCATGCTTGCAAGTCCTTTTCTTGTGGGGTGTTGACAAAATTGGCTTTCTGTTTATAAATAGTTATCATAGCTTCTGATTTAGATGGACCTGGTTCAAATCCTGTATTCATCACTTACCAGCTCTCTGACCTTAGGTATGTGAGTCACCTCCTTTGACTTTTAGTTTCCTATCTGCAGGAAACATTGGGATTTTCATATCTCTAAAATTGGGATAATATTTCACAGGGTTGTTGTGTGAAGATTACAGCAAATTTCCTAATTAAGTACCTTCCACACAGAAGGTACTCAAAAATTATTACCCTTTCTCTTTACTCCTTTATTGAAGCTGGGAGGCATTAGACTATATGATAAAATCAGAATTGGGATTCTGAAGCAGTAGGCCAAATATAATAAGCACAATGTGAATTGCAGAAAATATCTTACGTTGTAGAAAAATATAACTGCATAACTATAGATCAGTATAAGATGGTAGATGATAGTATTATTAACCAAATAGGGAACACGGGAAGAGGAACAAGTCAGGAGGTTTGTAGTTGGAGAGCAGGAAAGATGATGACTTTAAACACATCGCATTTGAGGTGAAAAGATAATTTTAGGCACTTTGCATCTGAGATGTCTTGACATAGAGATGTCTAATAGGCAGTGATATTACGTATAGGAAATGATTCTTGAATAACTGAAATGAGAACTATTGAGGATTATTATTGAGTATTTGGGGCTTGTGTCTTTGTGTGTGTTTACCCTTTCCTCTATTCCACCTTCATTGTGAGCCCTTTGGGGGCCTAGATAGAAGAGATAGGGGTAAGTTGCTTAGCTTTCATTTTCTGGCTAATTTATTTATGTAGTAGTGGTTAACTTCCTAGGATACAGGGGCTATGATCTAGGTGATATTACCCTGCCCTAGAATCTTCTCCCACATATATAGTCACTTTGTATCCCTCAATTTAGGTGGATGCTTATTTTTAACATTGTGCTTTAACAACCATAGTTCTTTTTTTTTTTTCCCCCCAGTGGCTGAAAACTTTATTTTTTTATTTAAATTTTAGTTAACACACAGTGCAATATTGAGTTCAGGAGTAGAATTCAGTGATTTATCATTTACATACAGTACCCACTGCTCTTCACAACTAGCAACCTCCTTAGTATCCACCACCCATCTAGCCCACCTCCCCACCTCTCTCCATCAACCCTCAGTTTGTTCTCTGTCATTAAGAGTTTCTTGTGGTTTGTTTCCCTTTCCTCTCTCCCTGCCCTGTCTTCTCATATTCTCATCTGTTTTGTTTCTTAAATTCCACATATGAATGAAATCATATGGTATTTGTCTTTCTTTGATTGACTTATTTTGCTTAGCATAATATATTCTGGCTCCACCCACGTCATTGCAAATGGCAAGATTTCATTCTTTTTGATGGCCAAGTAATATTCCACAATGTATATATACTACATCTTCTTTATCAATTCATCAGTCAGTGGACATTTGGGCTCTCTCCATAGTTTGGCTATTGTTGATAATGCTGCTGTAAACATCAGGGTGCATGTATCCCTTGGAATCTTTGTATCCTTTGGGTAAGTGTCTAAGAGTGGAATTGCTGGCTCATGGGGTAGTTCTATTTTTAATTTTTTGAGGAACCTCCATACTATTCTCCAGAGTGGCCGCGTCAGTTTGCATTCCCACCAACAGTCCAGGAGGGTTCCCTTTTCTCCACATCCTCGCGAACACCTGTTGTTTCCTGTGTCATTAATTTTAGCCATTCTGACAGGTGTGAGGTGGTATCTCATTGTGGTTTTGATTTGTATTTGCCTGATGATGAGTGATATTGAGCATCTTTTCATGTGTCTGTTACCCGTCTGGATGTCTTCTTTGGAAATGTGTCTAATCATGTCTTCTGCCCATTTCTTAACTGGCTTATTTGTCTTTTGGGTTCAACAATAATTCTTGAACTCTATAAATAAGTAGGTCTTTGGCCCAAGTTTCTACATATAGTAGAAAGGACTTTTAAAATTGAAGTTGGAATTGTTCTTGCTGACTAACTAAGATTCCTGCCTCATAGATACCATCAAAATTAAAATTTTTTGTGTTTCAAAGGACACCATCAGGAAAGTTAAAAGATAACTCACAGAATGGTAGAAAATTTTCTTAAATCATATTTCTGATGAGGGACTTGTATCATACATATATGGAGAGCTATTACAACTTAACAATAAAAAGACAACTCAATTAAAAAAATGGGTAAAGGATCCAAATAGACATTTCTCCCAAGAAGATATACAAATGGCCAATAAGCACATGAAAAGATGCTCAAAATCATTAGTCATCAGGGAAATGCAAATCAAAACCACAATGAGATGTCATTTCACACCCACTAGGATGACTATAGAATAACAAGTGCTGACAAGGATGTGGAGAAATTGGAACCCTCATACACTGCTGGTGGGAGTGTAAAATGGTACAGCCACTTAGAACAGTCTGGCAGTTTCTCAAAAGATTAATCATAGAATTACCATATGACCTAGAAATGGAAACATGTTCACACAATACTTACATATGAATGTTTATAGCAGCATTATGCATAATAGCTAAGAAGTAGAAACAACCAAATATCCATCAACTGATGAGTGGATAAATAAAATGTGGCATATCCTAACAAAGAACTATTACTTGGTAATAAAAAGAAATGGAGTTCTGATCCATGCTACAACATGGGGGAACTTTGAAAACATTATGCTAGTGAAAGAAGCCAGTCACAAAGGACCATATATTACATGATTCCATTTATATGAAATGTCCAGGCAAGTCCATAGGCAAAAAACAGATGAATGGTTGCCTGGCACCGTGGGAGGAGGCGGATGGGATCAGAGGGTGATGGCTAAGAGGTATGGAGTTTCTTTTTGGGGTGATGAAAATGTTCTAAAATTGATTGTGAGAATGGTTGCCTAGCTCCATTAATATACAAAAAGCCACTGAATTTTACACTATATGGATGAATTGTATGGTTTTAAAACCTTTTTTTTTTTTAAAGAAGATTCTTGCCTAAAACAGCAGGTACAAGTATAACCCTCAGACATCATTGAGAACGAAAGGGATGATCTTATGTACTGAATGGGGAGGTGGGGTTCTGAATATCTGGGTTGTGGTCTTAGTTCTGTTATAAATTGGCTGTCTTTTTTTGGGTCAGTTATTTCTCTGTAGACTTCAGTGCCTTTATCTAAAAAACTAGAGTCAAACCAGTAGACATATAAAGTCTCTTACAGTTTTGAAATCCTGTAATTCTATAAATAAGATTATAAAGATGAAATTGGATTGGGGTGTATATGTAGGTGGAAAGAAAGTAGGCCATTGTAAAGTACTTTAATTAACGATAAAGCTGTAGACCCGGAGGTTTTGCTTGGACACTCTCGCTGAGTGATCCTTGGTCAAATCTGTCCGAAAATAAATCTCATAGCTCAAGATCAAAGCTGTATCTTTATAAATTCAAAGCATAGATGTAGAAAGCATAGAGTTATAAGTAGTTCTTGTGAAATAATCTAGTAACCTCTCTTTCATCCCCTAGTTACAGATTTTCTATGCATGCCCTGAGCCCAGAGATTTCACCCCTTTAAAGAACACCTACCTAGATGGCTATAATTAATGCATACATCAAAATGAAATAAGTGCTTCTTTCCCCTTTTGTTTGGATCCTTTGTTCAGTTTAATTCTGTGCTTGTTGATATTATCTTTCAAACAACAAGCATTTTTGCCCTTCGCCCTGTGCCTCATTTAGTCCTGGCAGGATACAAACCAGTGTTGGCAGTCTTTGAAGTGGTATGCCCTTACTAAAGTATTTGGTCTAGAAATGGTCTAGAACTGGACTTAGAGAACCCAGATTGAGTCCTATCTCTGACATTTATTCTGTGATTTCTTTTCCTTTTACCAGTTGATTTTAATTTCAGTATCCTCATCTGTAAAGTGGGAATAATCATAATTCCCTATCATGAATAGGCTTTTGTCGTTTGACATAGTAGACATAAAGTAGTAGACATTTTCTAAACTGTAAAACATTACAAATATGAGGGGTTTTGTTTGTTTGTCTTAATGGGAAACTCATTTCTTGTTTTAATCTGATGCCCACAAGTCATTTTCAGTTGAGGAGGCTGAGGTTTAGAGAAAATTAAATTGCTCAAGATCTCACAACTGGAAAGTGGTCGAGTTGAGTGTGGAACTAAATCTTCCTAAAGTATCTGTTACAGCATAACCTACTCTCTCTGTTAGTTGTTCTCAACCCAGATTACTCATCTGACTCACCCATGGTGCTTTTAAAAAATAATAGGTGTCTAGGTCCTACCCGGACTTTTGGAGCCAAAATTACCAGAGTGGTAGTTTTAGGTCTCTACAGAGATTTGGGAAACGAGAAAGAAGAGTCTTTGTGGCCTGCAGTAGTGGTTGAGATTTGAGCTGGCAATGGTTAGAATGCTTGTGGGCATTACCTAATGCTGACCTCCAGCACGGCTTCAGTGTGTGCCTGGGGAAATGCATAAATAATTGGAAGAAGCTGTAATTGAAGGCCTGTAATAGGTGGCGCTGGGTTGCAGAATTCTATGTGGGAAAGCCTGGTACCTGTGGTTGGGGTCTGGAGCCTTTGGCTTATTCTAAGAAGTCCCGCAGCATTTAGTTTGGAATCTTTTTCTGGCTGAATTTTCACAACCAAAGTGGAATTCTCCAGGCTTGGGAAGAGTTGAACAAAGTTAATTTTAAAACTGGACTACGTCAGTGTTTATCTCTCCCAAGTTTGGAGTGTTTTACTGCCTTGAGCTCAGATTAACTCCGCTGAACCAATGAGAGGTACTTATTAAAAATAAATCTTTTTAAAAAATAAATAAGGCCAGGGGCGCCTGGGTGGCTCAGTCGGTTGAGCGTCCGACTTCGGCTCAGGTCACGATCTCACAGTTGGTGGGTTCGGGCCCCGAGTCAGGCTCTGGGCTGGTGGCTCAGAGCCTGGAGCCTGCTTCCGATTCTGTGTCTCCCTCTCTCTCTGCCCCTCCCCCATTCATGCTCTGTCTCTCTCTGTCTCAAAAATGAATAAACATTAAAAAAAAAATTTAAATAAATAAATAAATAAATAAATAAATAAATAAATAAGGCCAGTAATTTGTGCTGAAACCCGGATGGCTATACCGCACCATAGGATTTGGCAGTGTCAGCCTCATTTCCCATGCTATTTGAAAACCAAATGGACTACAGATAGGGTTAAATCAGGATGTGTGAGGTTGCAAGTTTCTTTTTCTACTTTGTTTCTTCAAGCTAGTCATCTCTAGTTACATGACATCAGGATGATTCTTTTTTCTTCTCAGCCACAGTTTGTCTTAATGAGTAGGTTGGGAACTCTTACTCTGCAACTCTCTCACATTAATGATAACTCATTTTGTAAAGCTCTTTAGCTTATAAAGCATATATATTTTCTTTACCTTAGTTGATCCTGAAATTAATAATAATAATAATAATAATAATAATAAAATAGTAATAACAAATAGTAATAACACAATAGTAATAACCATAAAATGGTAACAACAATAACCCAGCTACTATCTATTGAATGCCTATTAATTTCCACACAGTATTTTAGGAGCTTTGATGTTTGTAAAATATACCAGCCCTTTTAGGTAGATAAATATTTCCATTTTGTAGTCCGTAAACTCAGGTTCATAGTGATTAAGTAACTTTCCCAAGGTGATCTAGTTAGAGGGTGGCTGAGTTGGGATTGAAGCTGATTCCACTGTAAAGCACTGATACCCTTATGCTTAGTAGGTCAACAACTTGCCCAGGGGCACATGCTGCATAGTTGTAGTGCATGGAGTCTGAATTTGAATCATTGTCTCTTGACTTCTGGACCATACCCTTTCATTCTTCTAAGTCTTTGGACACCATGTAGTGTTTGAGGGCTCCCATCCTAGAGATATTCATACAAGCGCCTTTAGTAGAACTGATTTGGTTGTTTCTTTTGCTTTAAAACAACTTTGCATTGAATGACATTTATTCTATCACTTACTGGCATATTCATTTAGTCTGCAATATGGGGAAGGCACAGTGCATACAAAAGAAACCATGTTGGAGTTTAAGCACTTGAAGTTGTCGCCATTGCCCATTCCTGACTTTGAGACTTTTGGTAACTTGCTTTACCTTTCTTAGCCTCAGTTCTTTTACCTATAGTATTGGTACACAATAATATTTATCTCATAGAATTGTTGTAAGGATTATGAGACTAAAGATGTGAAAAATGTTACGCAAAGTAAGCCTTGTTAAGACTTGGTAAAATTTTGGTGGCTATTATTGCTTGCAGTCATAGTTTTCTTTTGGAATCTGTGATTAACACTTCAGAGTTGTTACGATATTTACAAAATAGCAGCTCTTGACAGGGTTCCTCTAAGGTAGAATTAAAAAATGGTTTTGGGGTAAGCTACCTTTCTCTGTCCACATATAGGCCTGTATTTCCTGTTGGTTGAGATAGGGCTAATGGGAAGGCCAGATTAAGCTATTTTGGGCATTGAGACTAAGCAGACCCAAGAACAGGTTTCCCAAGAAGTTCTCAAGAGTTCTCTGTAATATCTGTCAGAAGCAGGAGTCTAAGCTCTGGATATGGGCTTGGATCTCTGGAACAAATAATATATTTGAAACTGAGGCCAAAAAGGTAAGCCTCTTAAAACTACAAATCTTAGATACTCTTCATTTCTTTCTTATTCTAATTCTCTCTCTTTTCCCTTTTTTTCCCTTTCTTCCCTTCTTCCTCTGTGTTCTCTGATTCACTTACATAGTTTTTGTCCACAGGGTTGGAAGCACTGATGTACATATGATACTAGGAGTTTAGCTTGGCAACCAGTTATATGTTCAAGATTTTCTAAGGAATTAATAGTATAAAGTATTCTGTTTGGGGTTTGGTTCCTCCTGCAGTGTTCTCACTTACTTGTTGTATGGCCTTGGACAACTTCCTGAACTTCTCTAGGCTTTCCTGTCTTTAAAATGAAAAAGTTGGAGGTGCCTGGGTGGCTCAGTCGGTTAGCATCTGACTCTTGATTTTGGCTCAGGTCATGATCTCATGGTTTATGAGATTACACCCTGTGTCGGGCTCTGTACTGACAGCGTGAAGCCTGCTTGGAATTCTCTCTCTCCCTCTCTGCCTTCCCCTCCATCAAAAATAAATAAATAAACTTTAAAAAAATAAATAAAATGAAAAAAATTGGACTAAATGCTCTGTAAGTTCGTATGTGGCTCATGAACCATGGTTTCTTATAGGTCCCCTCATTGAACTTTCACCTTTATTTGTAAAATGCACGTTTCAGAAGTGTACAGTTTAGTGTTGCATTGACCACATCTATGTGGCCACTAACCTGTCCAACAAAAAAGGATATAAGCAGCCCCCTAGAAGCTCCGTTCGTTTTCTCTTGCAGGCACTAACATCTCTCTCTTTCCCGAAGGTAAACCCATTAATGAGTTGCTATACATAGAATCATACAATGTATATTCTTTTCTTTGTCTTCATTTGATTAACACTGTTTATAAGATTTATCTGCAATTTTACATACAGTTTAGCTCATTTCCATTGCTATATAATATTCTCTTATAGGATTATTTTCCATTGTACTATCGATGAACATCAGGTTGGTGTCAGTGGTAGACTCTTATGGGTAATGTTTTCTGATCACACTTGTGCATATTTTTATAGATGTATTCACACTTTTTTGTTGAGTACATATACATAGTGAAAATGCTGGATCATGCAGATACTTATGCTAAACTTTGGTTGATAATTAAAAAATTCAAAGTTCAAACACATGGCTGTTCAGTTTATATTCCCACCAGTCATGCATAAGAGTTGCACTTCACTTTTTTGTCACCACTTAGTTTTGTCAGTCTTTAATGAGGTTGAGCAGCTTTTCATGTTAATTGGCCATTTGGATATTCTTTTTTGTGAAGTGCTTATTCAAGTGTTTTGCCCATTTAAGAAAAAAATTTTTTTATTGATTTTCAGGAGTTCTTACCTAGATATAAACCTCTTGCCAGTTGAATATATAGCAAATATCTTCATTTATGCACTTAATGGTATCTTTGATATATGTATGACATGGTGTCTTTGATAGAATTAAATATAGCTAAATGTATTATTTCCTTTCTAATGTTTTCTGTTCTGTTTTTAGAATCTTTATCTACTATAAGTTATGAAGATTTTTCTATTTGAATTTTTGCTATGTTCATATACACAATCCTATTATCTGTGAATTGTGATAATTTTGTTTCTTCCTTTTTAATCCTTCTTCTTTTCTTTCCTAGTTGCACTGACTAATACCTTCAGTATTGTGATAAATAGCAGTGACACCCTTAATCTTACTTGTAATCTCAGAGGAAAACTGTCAACATTTTACCATTAAGTTTGATGTTGGTGCTAGTGTTTTTGGTAATTAGCTTTTATTAGATTAAATGGATTCCCTTATAATCCTAGTTTGCTATGAATGTTTAATCACAATTGGTTATAAAATTTTAGCAAATGCATTTTCTCCTTTATTTTGTTCTTCTGGTATATTGCATTTACTTTGTTTAAAATACAGAGATATAATTCATATACCATACGGTTCAGTGGTTTTTAGTATAGTCACAAGATTGTACAACATCACAATGCTCTAATTCCAGTACATTTTCCACCACCCTAAAAAGAAACCCTGTACTTCGCCATATTTCCTTCTTCCCCTTGGCAACCACTAATCTACTTTCTGTCTATGGATTTGACTTCTCTGGACATTTTATATAAATAGAATCATACAATATGTGGCCGTTTGTGACTTGCTTCTTTCACTTGGCATGATGTTTTTAGGTTCATCCATGTTGTAGCATGGGTCAGGACTTCATTTCTTTTTACAGCTTAATAATATTTTGTTGTATGGATGTACCATTTATCTGTTTATCAGTTGAGGGACATTTTGGTTTCTATGTTTTGATTATTTTGAATAATGTTGCTATGAACATTCACTTACAAGTCGTTGTGCAGATAAAGGTTTTCATCAGATTCCTCTAGACTCATACTTACTAGTCATCATAGAAAAATGTGCTAGCAGCAGCAGCAGCAGTTGTCCCAGGCAGCCTGACGTTTGTGGCCTTGGGATCTGGGACTACCCGTATCCTGAGTTTGCTTTATTTCCTCCATTGTATCATCCCTCAGTCCCATGCTTGGAGTACATCTCTAATAAGAGCTTATTAAATTTGGTTGACTTGCTGGGCAGATAGAAAGCTGGGGCAAAGATCACTGTTTTCTGGCCCTTTGTTTATTCTGTTTCCTTCTGGAATGCCCTTTTCCATTTCTGCCTGACCAACTCCTGTTTATTCTTCATGATTTCTTTCAGGTATTATCTTCTCCAGAAAGGTGATTTTTACCTACCTTTATCTATACCTGAACATGGATCATTGACCTATTTTGCAGATTGAAGACTTGATCTAAGAAGAAGAAAGTGACTTTTCTAGGGTCATAAAGTGAATTAATGGCAAAGATAATACTGGATCCATCCTCCACTGACTCCTAGTCCAGGACAGATTTCTTTGAACTACCTGACCTCAGTGTTCTCAGCTCTGAGATGGGAATAATCTATGCTGTCTGGTTCTTGGAGTTGTTGTAAGGAGCCAGTGAGGCAGTGACTGTGAAAAGGCTTTGTGAAGGGCTATACACATGTGAGTGTGATTGTTACTTCCAGTAAGGCATTCAGTGAGTGCCAGGTAGCTCTGTGACTAGGTGGCTTCTCCAGTTCTGTCCTGCTTTCCTGCCTCAGGTGTCCCGTTTCCTGCTGATGCTCTCCAGTCAGTGACTACTCAGCCTAAATTGCATGGCACGCAGGATAAATTCTGCCCACTAGGGTTCTTTTCCCCCCTGTACTTCCCTCCTCTCCCACTTCAGCCAAGCCCTTCTTTTCTTATACTCGTTCTGGTCTGTGTTAAACTGTTATTTCAGTAAGTAGTTGCTTCCAGTCAAATCAGTCAGTAAGGATCAGAGGCTATCACAAAGGGTAAAAGACTTGATCGGGTGAACTGAGTCTTACCACCATATGCTCTGTGATACAGTGAGTCAGTTTACTTCTTAGGGCCTCTTACTTCAGGAAGTAGAATAACAGACTCTAAGGTTACTTCTTAATGTTTTGGGGGTGTTCTTGAATTAACCTATTCTGTGTTGGGTCCTCAATGGAAGATTTGGAAGTATAACGATCATGATTAGAAGCCATGATTATGGTCCTCAGGAAGCTTACATTTTAAGTAAAGGAGTGAGTCTTTAAAATAGCAAGGAATCATACAAGACAGGAAATGACTAAATACATGGTGGTGTGGCAGACTCAGTGTCTTGGGAATTCACAGAGGGAGGAAAAGTCAGGAAGAAGTAAGTGGGACTTGGACCAGTCTTTAAAAGATGACTGAGAATTTGACAGGGAGATTGGGAGGAAGAGCATTCCAAAGTAAGGAGAATAAAAAGAGCAAAAACTTGGAGGTGGGAATATGGGAGGTATATGCAAAGGTTATGGGACAAAAAGTGACCAGTGGAAGCCAACTTCAGCATTACTGTATGTTCATGTGTTAAATGATTTCATTTCCTTGGGGCTCTTTTCTATAGATTACTCATCCTCTAAGCCCCTCTCTTTTTGTGTCTCCATTACTGGAGTTTCTTTTGTATTTGACATTCTATGCCTATAATGGCATGTTATATAGTATATTAATAACATAAATTAGAAATGATATGTAAAAATATAAGGTATAGAAGCATAAAATACAAATCCAAATAAAACATAAAAGGGGCGCCTGGGTGGCTCAGTCCGTTAAGCGTCCGACTTCAGCTCAGGTCATGATCTCACAGCTCCTAAGTTCGAGCCCCTCATCAGCCTCTGTGCTGACAGCTCGGAGCCTGGAGCCTGCTTTGGATTCTGTGTCTGCCTCTCTCTCTGCCCCTAACCCACTCGCATTCTGTCTCTGTCTCTCTCAAAAATAAACATTAAAAAAACAAAAACATAAAAGTTGTTTTTCCCTACCATCTTTTAAATGACTAGATCAGGGGAAATTTAGGAACAATAAGCATTTCCAAAGCCCTGCAACATGTCCCATGCATTCTAGCTATGAGTAAGACAGATGGACTTATGTCATAAATGACTGCTTTATTTGGGCCCTGCTAAACTCTTGGCCTTTCCTTTCTAAAAACAGCTGCTTCTTGAAGGGAAATTGCCAAGTGCTGAATAGCTTAAACTCTAGCAATTGGCATGTAGGCAAATAGTTCTTATTAAGACACTGAGGAAAGGAACTTTGGAATCAGACTTGGGTTCAAATCCCAGCTCTTACTAACTGTGTGAGCTTGAGCAAATTATTTAATGGTTTTTGTTTGTTTGTTTGTTTTTTGTTTTTTGTTTCTTCATCTGTAAAATGACAATCATAATCTATCTCATAGGATTATAAGAATTCAGGAAAAGAATGTGTTAAGTTATGGTATCTTACACGTGGTAAGTTCTTATTTAATATTATTTCTTTTCCTTTTATACCAAAGTATATTTTCTTGACTCAACTTGAAATTCTTTAGGGAAGGTGAAAAATAGAATGTAAAGGGCCTCGGCTTTGAAGCCACACCTTTTGAATTGCAGTCACTTCAATAACTGTAGGCAAGTCTGTGCTTCAGTTACTTAATCTATAAGTAAAATTAATTGCCTCTCAGGATTGTGGTAATTATATGAGATGATGTGAATGGAGTACCTATTAAAAACTGTAGGATGCCATGTCAAGAGGAATCCAGCTACAGAGTCTTGAGAGTATTCATCCCTCTGTTTTCATAGACTCATGGAATGTAGGAGCTAGAAGGGTCCTTAACAATCATCTCATCCATTCTCTCCATTGTTCATATGGGAAAGCTGAGAATCTGGACTGTATGGTGTGTAGAGGCAAAACTGGCCTGAACTCTAGAACCTTCTTGTTCCTCCCACCACATTTTTCATCAGGATTTTCATTTCATCAGGGTTACCCAGTTATCCTGGCTGGGTCTGTGGAGACATTAGGACTTCAGAATTTCTTTGGGCCAGTGTACTGAGCTCCCACAGAGCAGGGTTTTCAAACAGGACTGATGATGGCTGGGTAACAAGGATTGTGAAAGTCAGGTCAGATCTTGTAAAAATGAAACATTTATTCCTGTCCTGGAAAGAATTTGCCTGTTTTAGGCAGATTTCCTTAGACTCCTTGCCAAGTTGAGTTAGGTATGTGGTTATTTGTTACTTTCTTCACTCGCTGTCTGTACACCTGTTTTGTGCCAGGCGTGTGCTAGCCATTGAGGATCCATAATGAATTGGACATGGCCCCTGCACTTGGGACTCAGTGTGGTTTTTCCCAAGAGAAACCCTTAAAATAGGCAATTACTATAATGGTGCTGTGGGAACAGAGCAAAGGGTGAAGGACTGCCCAACCTAGAGATCAGGGAGGACTTCAGAGAAAAGATGACCTTTAAGTTGAGACCTGAAAAGGATAAATAAAAGGCTGAGGTAGCAAGGGAAGGGAAAAGGAAAGGCAGGATTCATAGGCAAATGGAGTAGCTTGAGAAAATGTGAAGAGGTGTAAAAGAACCCATTATGTTTGGTGACGTAACTGATTCAGTGTAGTTGGTGTAGAGTGTGTGAAACATAAGTAGCAGGAGGTTAAAAGAGGGTACAAGTTTGTAGAATGGAGCTTCTGAAACTTTTTTGTTTAATAGCATAGTTTTAAGTTCACAGCAAAATTGAGTGGAAGGTATCCAGATTTACTGTATACCTCCTGCCCTCACATATGTACAACCTTTCCCACAATTAGCATCTTGTACCAGGGTGGTGCATTTGTTTCAATTGATGCACTGACATCAACCTATCATGTTCACCTTAGGTCTGTATTTTATGTTAGGGTTCATTCTTGGTGTTGTACACTCAATGGGTTTGGACAAATGAATAATGACATATATCCACCATGATAGTATCGTACAGAGTAGTTTCACTGCCCTAAAATTCCTCTGTGCTCTACTAATTTATCGTTTCTTCCCTCCTAACCCCTGACAACCACTGATTCTTATGCTGTTTCCATAGTTTCGCCTTTCCTAGAATGTCATATAATTGGAATAATACAGTTCATAGTCTTTTCAGGCTGATTTGTTTTCCTAGTAATATGTATTTAAGGTTCCTCATTGTCTTTTCATGGCTTAATAGCTCATTTCTTTTTAGTGCTAAATAATATTCCATTTCCTGGAGGAACCACAGTTTATTTATCCACTCACCTACTGAAAGATATCTTGGTTGCTTCTAAGTTTTGGCAGTTATGAATAAAGCTGCTATAAATATCCATGTGCAAGTTTTTATGTGAACATAAGTTTTCAGCTTATTTGGGTGAATAGCAAGGAGTGCAATTGCTGGATTGTATGGTAAGAGTGTGTTTAATTTTGTAAGAAACTGCCAACCCGTCTTCGAAAGTGACTTACCATTTTGGATTCCTGCCAGCAAGGAATAAACACTCTTTTTTTAAAAAATTGTTTAATGTTTATTTATTTTTGAGAGAGAGAGAGAGAGAGAGAGAGAGAGAGAGAGTGTGTGTGTAAGCAGGGAAAGGGTGGAGAGAGAGGGAGACACAGAATCTAAAGAAGGCTCCAGGCTCCAAGCTGTCAGCACAGAGCCTGACATGGGGCTCAAACTCATGAACTGTGAGGTCATGACCTGAGCCGAAGTCGGATGCTTAACTGACTGAGCCACCCAGGTTCCCCAAGGAATAAACATTCTTGTTGTTTCATAGCCTTGTCGGCATTTGATATTTTCAAGGTGTGTAGTGGTATTTCATTGTCATTTTAATTTGCAATTCCCTAATGACACATGATGTTGCACATCTTTCCCACCTGTATATCTTTTTTGGTAGTTACTTGTTCAGGTCTTTTGCCCATTTTATTAATCAGGTTGTTTGTCTTATTGTTGAGTTTTAAGAGTTCTTCATATATTTTGGATAACAGTCCTTTATCAGATAAGTCTTTTACAAATATTTTCTTTTATCTGTGGCTTGTCTTCTCATTCTCTTGATTCTCAAACTTTTATATGCACATGAATCGTTTCTGATCTCATTAAAATTCAGATTCTGATTCAGTAGGTCTGGGTTGGAGCTTGAGATCCTACATTCCCAGTAGTCTCCCAAGTTGTGCTGATGCTGCTTGGAATATCAAGACTATAGATCACCTTGGCTGCTGTCTGCATTGGAGGGGACCAGAATGCAGGTGACAGGTGACTTTTAGAATGATCCAGGCCATAGATAACAATGCCTGAAAGGGGGTGGTAACAATGAAAATGGAAAAGAGTGGATAAATTTGATTTCTGTATAGCAGAGGAAATCATTAGTAACCTGGGGACTGAATTTAAGAGAGATGGGGAGAAAGAGGAGAGATCACATAATCATGAGCAGCGGTAGTCTATAAGAGGCAGAGTGACAGAATAGGAGGGCCTTGTGGCTGGGAGTCTGAAGACCCCAGTTCTGGGTGCAGGTCTGCTTCTAACTTGTGACCTTGTGCAGGTTATTTAACCTCTTGGAACCTCTGTTTCTTCTTCTCTCAATAGACACCTTAACCACTGCCCTGCTCATCACACAGTTGTTTTCAGGTTCTGGTGAAATAATATATGTGAGCACTAGAGCATGATACAAATGAAGGTGATTATTGTAATTATTATGAAATGTAAATCTGTTATAAAGTGCTATAAGGTATACTGGTACTTTCTTTGCCCAGGAATGTTCAGTCTGGTAGTGAGGTTCAGACAAGTCAACCTGGAAAGGTAATAGAACAAGTGGATCATATACATGCATGCAGCTCTCTTGAGCATTGGGGCCTTAACTGTCGATTTGGCCACCTGTTTTCATCTACAGCCTATACTTTAAAAAAATTATTTGTATTGTAGTGTAGTTGACACACATTACATTAGTTTCAGGTGTACAACATAGTGATTCAAGTTTACACATTATGCTATGTTCACAAGTGTAGGTACCATCTGTCACCATATGGTGCTATTATAGTACCATTAATTATATTCCTTATGCAGTGCCTTTTATTCCTGTGACTTACTCGTTCCATAGCTGGAAGCCTTATCTCCTACTCCCCTACACGCATGTTGCCCATCCCCAACCCCCCTCCCCTCTGGCAACTATCAGTTTGTTCTCTGTATTTATAGCTCTAATTCTGCTTTTTGTTTGTTGATTCATTTTTTTTGAAGATTCCACATATGAGTGAAAATCATATGATATTTGTCTTTCTCAGTCTGACTTATTTCACTTAGCATAATATCCTCTGGTCCATCCATGTTGTTGCAAATGGCACTATCATCCCTTTGTTATAGCTGCATAATATTCCTGTGTGTGTGCGTATATAAACACACACACCTACAGCTTCTTTATCCATTTATCTATCAATGGACACTTAGGTTGCTTAGATACATGCACATATAGGGGTGCGTGTATCTATTCAAATTAGTGTTTCTGTTTTCTTTGAGTAAATGCCCAGTAGTTCAATACTAGATCATATGGTAGTTCTATTTTTAATTTTTTGAGGAACCCCATACTGTTTTCCACATTGCTGTACCAATTTACATTCCCACCAACAGTGCACAAGGTTTCCTTTTCCTCTACATCCCCACCAATACTTGTTATTTCTTGTCTTTTTGATTTTAGCCACTCTGTCAGGTGTCACATGATATCTCATTGTGGTTTTGATTTGCATTTCCCTGATGATGAGTGATGTTGAACATCTTTTCATGTTTCTTGGCCATCTGTATCTTCTTTGGAAAAATGACTATTTGTGTCCTCTGCCCATTTTTAAATCAGATTGGTGTGTGTGTGTGTGTGTGTGTGTGTGTGTGTGTGTGTGGCGTTATATAAGTACTTTTTTTAAAGTTTATATATTTTAAGAGAGAGTGCATGTGTGCACCTGCTTGTGTGCAAGTGGGGGAGGGGCACAGGGAGGGAGAGAGAGAGAGAGAAAGAGAGAGAGAATCCCAAGCAGACTATGCACTGTTAGCACAGACCCTGACGTGGAGCCCTATCTCATCATGATCTACGAGATCATGACCTGAGCTGAAATCCAGAGTTGAGCACTTAACTGACTGGGCCACCCAGGTGCCCCTCACTTCTTTGCATGTTTTGGATATTAACCCCTTATTGGATATATCATTTGCAAGTACCTTCTCCTATTCAGTAGGTTGCCTTTTTTGTTAATGGTTTTCTTTGCTGCACCAAAGCTTTTATTTTGATATAGTCCCAATAGTTTATTTTTGCTTTTGTTTTCCTTGCCTTTGGAGACAAGGGGAAGTGTTAGAAAAATGTTGCTATGGTCAACGTTGGAGAAATTATTGCCTGTGCTCTCTTCTAGGATTTTTATAGTTTCATCTCTTACATTTAGGTCTAATCCATTTTGAAATTATTTTTGTGTTTGGGGTTAGAAAGTGGTCCACTTTCATTCTTTTATATGTAGCTGTCCAGTTTTCCTAGCACCATTTATTGAACAAACTGTCTTTTCCCCATCCAAATTCTTGTCTCCTTTGTCATAGATTAATTGACTATTTAAGCATGGGTTTATTTCTGGGCTCTCTGTTCTTTTCCATTGATCTATGTGTCTGTTTTTGTGCCAGCACCATACTGTTTTGATTGCTATAATTCAGCCTATACTTTTAATCTGATCTCCAAGGATAGGCTCAGACAAGCCTGGCATTCAGCCTTTGTCTGACCCTAGCCAAGTTCTTCAGTACTGCTCAGTGAATTTTTTTAGAGGTGAATTTTGGGCTTACAATGTTTTTGTTTGTTTGTTTCTGTTTTTTTGTTTTTGTTTTTGTTTTGTTTTTGTTTTTTGTTGTTGTTTGTTTGTTTTAGCTTTGCTGTCATGTAATCCTGGGCATTTCTAGGAGGGAAAATGTCTTGTCATGGAGCCAGGGACTTTGGGCCTTGACTGTGACTGTATGTAACATAATGTCTACAAGGAGAAAACTCTGGTGATTTCATTGAGAGATTGATAGTGGGGAAGACTGGAGACTTAGGGTTCCTGGGCTTTCTTTGCTGACTTGCCTTAAAGAGAGGATATTCTTGGGGCGCCTGGGTGGCGCAGTCGGTTAAGCGTCCGACTTCAGCCAGGTCACGATCTCGCGGTCCGTGAGTTCGAGCCCCGCGTCAGGCTCTGGGCTGATGGCTCAGAGCCTGGAGCCTGTTTCCGATTCTGTGTCTCCCTCTCTCTCTGCCCCTCCCCCGTTCATGCTCTGTCTCTCTCTGTCCCAAAAATAAATAAACATTGAAAAAAAAAAAATTTAAAGAGAGGATATTCTAGTCTTGCCTCACAGGCCTATGAGCCTCCATGGCCAATTTATAATGCTTTTAGGATAGACTTGTCACTGAAACTCAGGAATGATAAAGCAAATTATTAAAAATAAGTACTTATGTTTTCTTACCTATAAAATGAAGATGTTAATATCTGTTTCGTAGGGTTGTATGGAGTATTTGGTGACATATGATGCATATAAAATTCTTAGTACATGCTTGGCACATGTTAAGAGCTCAATTAATAGTAGCTTTTGCAGTTAGCTTCTGAACCCAGTTCTCCCAGGTATGTGTACGGAGTTCCCTGGAAGTTTAGACCAGATGGCCTTCTCCTATGTCTTCTCCTTAGAACGTTGAAGGAGGAGGAGCCTTCGTTGAAGGGATAAGGAGGGTTTCTACAGCTCTTTAAAATTTGGGCTCTGTAGGTCCCCATCTACGAAGAAAGATTATCTGGCTGAGCCTTGGAAGCTGTTTAAGCCTGTTTCAGTGGGATTACATTTGCAGATGGCTGCTGAAGTCTAGCCTGATACCAAGACCTTGAAACTCCTTTTAGTTGGAAGAGGGTTAGATTTACTAGAGCTTCTGTAACTAAGTACCACAAACTAAGCAGCTTAGACCACAGAAATGGATTGTTTCAGTTCTGGAAACAAGAATTCTGAGATCAAGTTGTAGGCAGGGTTGGTTCCATTTGAAGGCTGTGAGAAAAATCTGTTTCATGCCTCTCGCTTAGCTTCTGGTGGCTTGCTGGCAATCTTTGGTGTTTCTTGGCTTGAAACAGCATCACTCTGACTTCTCTGTTCATCTTCATATGGTATTCTCCTTGTGTGCATCTGTCTCCACATTTCTTATTTTTGTAAGGACACCAGTCTTATTGGCTTAGGGGTCCCCCCTACTCCAGTATGACCTATTGTAACCTAAACTAATTATATCCGCAATGCCCTATTTCTAAATAAGGTCACATTCTGAGGTACCTGGAATTGGGACATATGAATTTGGGGGTACATAATTCAACCCCTGACAAGGGTACTTTGCTTTAGCAATACAATTCCTTAACTATTGAAGCTTTTTCTGCCAGGTCAGCAGGACCTCTGTGAACATCTACTTTATGCAAGACGTTTGATGGGAGAAAGATGACTACATCTTTTTCTTTTAATGATCCGTTCAGGTCCTAGCCTAGGGATGCAGCACAGCATGGTGGTTTTGAGCTCAGGCTCTGGGCCAGACTGCCTGGGTTTGTGCCTGGATGCTGCCAACTACTAACCATGTGATCTTGAGCAAGTAACTTAATCTCTGTGCTTCAGTTTCTTTATCTGCAAAATAAGGATAGTACCTAACTTGTAGGGTTGCCATGAAGCTAAAGTGAATTCATACATGTAAAGAACTAAAACTGTTGCCTCGTAAGCACCTGATAAAATATTAGCGATTTATATTATTAAAATACCACCCAGACCTAAAATTCTGTAATTTAGGGAACTTTAAAGCAGTCCATAATCAAATACCAAACCAGTGGGATGTAGGTCATAGAAGCTCATAGAATGTAGGATGTCAGGGCTGGAAGGATCTTTAGATACCATCTGCCTTAGCTTTCTCTTTGGAGATGGAAAAACCAGTGTTCAGAAAAAGAAAGTTACTCACCCTAGATCAAATGGCTCATTAGATCTGAAGAACATTTGAAGAAAATTCTTTCTATCCCTTTCTTACTTTAGTTCAACAAAAAAATAAGTCTTTAATCATGTTTTGAGCACCTACTCCAATCTAAATGTAGCATTTGGCTTGTCAATACATATGTGAAGTAGACGGTCCTTAGCCTTTATAGGAGCCTACAGCTCAAAAAACAGTTAAATAAGCAAAAAAAAAAAAAAGTAATAATGTCCTTGTTTTTTATTTCCTTTTCTCTGTTTCTCTTGCAGCAAATAAAAAGAAGGAGAAGGAACGGCCAGAGATTTCTCTTCCTTCAGATTTTGAGCACACAATTCACGTTGGTTTTGATGCTGTCACAGGAGAGTTTACAGTGAGTCCTGGGTCACGGAAAGGCCTGTGATCTTTGAGAGTTCTGACTATGTACTATGGGGGTACATAATTCAACCCCTGACAAGGGTACTTTGCTTTAGCAATACAATTCCTTAACTATTGAAGCTTTTTCCGCCAGGTCAGCAGGACCTCTGTGAACATCTACTTTATACAAGATGTTTGATGGGAGAAAGATGACTACATCTTTTTCTTTTAGCCTTTAAAGGAATTAAAGGCTACATTTAGATTTGAATTTACGTATGACTATGTAGATTCATTTTTTACCCTAGTATTCCTAATGCCTCTGTCTTTGCCTGAGATCCTCATTACTATGTTCTTATATTCATGAGAGGGACATTTTCCTCATCTCTAAAATTTTATCAGAAAACGCTTTGAATCACCATTTCTTAAGTAGACCTTAGTTAAGTGGCTCCTTGGCACTGATGATATAAAGACAAATCATACATGGTTCCTGTTCTGAAGGAGGAATAGCCTAGTGAAAGGGCAAACATCTCAAGAAATGACTAATCCAATGAGATAGGTATTATAAAAAAGGCTTATATAGAGCTCTGAGGGTATAGAGAGAAAGAAGTAACTAAACCCGTCTTTAACTGCCAGCAGGTATTAGAGTTAGCTTTGATTTTCCTTCAGGATCCCCTCTAACTATGCCTTCCTGACAACGTTGTATGTCTCTCTTATAGGGAATGCCAGAGCAGTGGGCTCGCTTGCTTCAAACATCAAATATCACTAAGTCAGAGCAGAAGAAAAACCCACAAGCTGTTCTGGATGTACTGGAATTTTATAACTCAAAGAAGACCTCCAACAGCCAGAAGTACATGAGCTTTACAGGTATGGGGATTGAATCCAGAATAGTCTAGGGAAAAAAAAAATGTTTTCACCTGGATGGAAAAGCTCCACATGCCTATTGGTATGGGGTAAGAGGAGAAAGTATTGGAAAGAGTGGAGACGATACTTTAACTAAGATGGACTTTTGGAATTTGAGAGCCAAAATGATGAGTTTTTGCATCAAACCTGAGTATTTTGAAACTGCACCTTCTTTATAAGTAGCATGGTATATGTATATATTGAGCCTCGAAATGGGAATAATAATTTCTGTCTCCAGAGAGTGTAATGAGGAATAAATGAGCTCACTGGTATGGAAGTTATTTATAGGTTGTAAACAGCACCATGAAAATGTAGCTATCATTATCATTATTAATTTTAATATCATTGTTATTTAATAACACATTTCATGTTTATCTTTTAAGTAGGCAAGCCCAATTTCTTCCTCAAGGAATTAATTTTTATCACTCAGATGTAAAATAGGCCAGTAATAATATATGTTCTTTAGATGTACCTCTCCGTAACAGACTGTGTCTTTCAGTGTTTTTAATGGCAGAATTGGGATTTGAATCCAGACCTCCTAATTCCTAGACGAGCACCTTTGGAGTTTACTATCTGCTTCTAGGAACTCTATCTGGAGCACCTCCTCCCATAGCAGGGACATTTTCCTTTTCCTGGATATGTTATTAGAAGGCCTACATTTCCAGAAACTTGCCTTTTATAGTAGCATCTTAGAATGTTAGAGCAAGATGTATCATCCGTATATACTACTTCCAGGTCCTCCTTGTTTTGCAGACACTAAAGCCAAGAAAGACCTTTCTAATTTGGCTAAATTAATGGCAGAACTGGTCTCTTAACTCCAAGTCTGGTACTGTTTCCAGTGTTCATGCTGTCTCTTTCAAAGAGCAGTATTGTTGGGGAAGGTGAGAACCAGGATGAACTAGCTGATTTTGAAGGATGCTTTCCCCAGCAAGTGTCTGGCTTGTATCAAAGGGCACAGATGGTGAGGATGACAAACTGCAGCTTTGCCCATGCTGCCATGGTGGTACCCAGGAGAGGGTCATGCGTGTTCCCAGCAGTATTTCCTTCCTCACGTCTGGCTCTGTTGGCTCTGTCTCACTTCTCTCATTGAGGGACTGGGTCATTCCAAGGAGGAATTAGGGTTGAGGGGTGCTGGGTGGGAGAGTTTTCTAGTCAGAAGATTAAAGTTTATGTTTTAAGGTGTTTGTCATGAACCTCAGATTAGAAGCTGGCTTTGAAAGTCTTAGCAGCAGAGTCTTTGGAAGAATCTCTGTGTTTATGTGTACGTGTATGTAGACGTGTACAAGTACCAGATATGTATATGGAAGCATAGCTCTGTGGGTTTGCATACGTTTAGAATTAAAGACCACTTAGGTATTCATGAATTAATATGTATATAGTTACACACATTCAGGTAATTGTGTATATGTTCACCTTTGCATGCATATATGAATAACAGTATATATATATACATATATAGAATGTTTAGATATGTGTTCATACTTCTTCCGTGTATATACATTTACACACACGTGTATATGTAAATGTGTGTGTGTGCATGCACATGCAAGTGCAGAATTTTTAGTTTTTTAGAAGTTGAAGACCAGGGCCATTTCTAGGCAATACTGTATATTTGGCACAGTTGTTTTGGTTTTTTTTTTTTAACTTTTATTCAGTATTGAGAGACAGAGCGTGAGTGGGGGAGGGGCAGAGAGCGCAGGAGACACAGAATCTGAAGCAGGCTCCAGGCTCTGAGCTGTCAGCACAGAGCCCTATGCCAGGCTCAAACTCACGAATGGTGAGATCATGGCCTGAGCCAAAGTCGGCCGCTCAACCAACTGAGCCACCCAGGTGCCCTTAGCACAGTTTTTGTTTAATGTCATCTCTCTCCTTTACCTGTTTCCCTTCTTCTCATACTATTGATTCTGAGAGTGCTACTTTAACTTGTATATGCTTGCACGTGAATTATCTCACTGATTCTCATGATGGTCTTAGGGGCTTGGTATGGCAAGGACTATTATCCCCAGTTCACAGACTCAGAGAAATTAATTAGCCTCAGAAAAACTGAGTGATTTACTCAGGGTGAATCAAGTGCTATGTGATGGAATTATGTTTAGAGTATATCCTGAATTGATTTCTCCTGGGTATAGCTGGCTGTTCAGGGTTTAAGAATATATTGTCATAGCTTATAGGTTCATGGTTTGTCGTAGGACCAAAGAAGCTGTACCTGACACTTTCTTATATGATGGAATTGGGATCTTGGACATTCTCTGCACTTGGTTTTTGGTGAGGAATATGTTGGGTTTGGTAGAATATTTCTCCTTAATTCCATTGGTGTTGAACTGGCTAAATCAGTTTCTTCTAAGGCCTGTAGGAATTAAAGAATAAAACCAAACATAATATTTGGCTTTTAAACTTATTTTCTTGCTAAGATCTCCATTGAGTCTATGTTTCATATTTCATTAAATCTAAGATATCATTAATTCTAAACCTGCATCATTATTTTATATACCACTAAAGAGAAAAAAGTTGCCAATTAAACCATGAAATGCCTTTGATTATAGGACACATCTCTATTTCATAGATGTTAATGTAAAAAATTTACATTTTGGAATCAATGAACTCTGGTAATTGCCTCATTGAGGAAACTTGAATTTGTTCTTAGAAATAAGACCCTGCCTTAAATTAGACTTGACATGATTAATGCTTCTCTTTTCTTAAACTTTAGTTTTTCTCAGTTTTTCCCTATAGGGAATAGACATGCATGTAGAAGGATCTTTTCTAAAAGTTGAAGCCACAAACTGGTCATGATTTATCATGGATAGCTCAGGACATGAATTCTTTTCCATTTTCTTAGATTGCAGGAAATTTCCTTGACCATTGAGACCTGATGATGATATAGTTGATGATGTGGACACAGTTCTGACATAGTATTTAGAATTAGACCAGGATTCAAATCTTGACTCCCGTTTAACCTGTGTATACCCTGGGCAAATTACTTAACTTCTCTGAACCTCAGTTTCCAAATCTATAAAAGTAGACATAATAATAGTACTCAGAACTGTAGTGAGGATTAAAGGAGGTAATGTATCTAATGTGGTTTAGCCTGGTGTTGGGCCCATAGTACTGGTAATACCATTATTCTCTCAGCCTGGCAAGTGCTTGACTGGATAGGCTTCCTTAGCCCTCAAGAATGGATTAATTGTAGTTGTTTACTGACTGAGTCCCTTGTCTTTTTCCCTTTGCAGATAAATCAGCTGAAGATTATAATTCTTCTAACACTTTGGTAAGTCTTAATTTTCTTTATTCTGATATGGGCAGACCTGGTGGTTAGTGATCCAGACTGTGTGGTAGATGCAAAGCCTGGGCTGGAAAAAACTCATCTTGGCTACTGCCCCTCACCCCACCAGGCCTCATAGTTTTTACCTATACAGTAAAGGAACTGGACTTAATAAACTGTTAAGTATCCCTTCCAGATTTAATTTTTTAGTGTTCCAGAAATCCTAACCTTGGAACCAGAACTGGTTAGACTCAGTTTTTCATTTGTAGCTTTGAACCTTGGAGAGCCAAGTTGCCTTTCTGAGTTTCAGTTTTTTCATCAATAAAATGAGAATGATACACTTTGCCTTAACTAGACGTGTCTTCAAATACCTGAATTTAGAAGAGAATTCCCTCTTTTTTGTTGGTATGGTCTACAAAACTAGGATTAGGACTAATTGTTGAAGGGAGCAGATTCTGTTCATTTAAAGTCATTCATTCTGTCCTCTGACATTGTAGTGACTGCCTGTCACTTGAAGGGATATTACACTGATGAATTGGCTGGAAAATAAAGCTAGATGATCTCATTCTCAAAAATTTAAAAATGGAACTGCCTTACAATCCAGTAATTCCACTACTGGATATTTACCCAAAGAATATAAAAAGACAAATTCAAAAAAATTTTTTAATGTTTATTTATTTTTGAGAGAGAGAGAGAGAGAGAGAGACAGAGTATGAGCAGGGGAGGGACAGAGAGAGAGAGAGAGAGAGGGAGGCACAGAATCCAAAGCAGGCTCCAGGCTCTGAGCTGTCAGCACAGAGCCCGATGCGGGGCTCAAATCCATGAACTGTGAGATCATGACCTGAGCTGAAGTCAGATGCTCAACCCACTGAGCCACGTAGGTGCTCTTAAAAACACAAATTATGCTGTTTATCGCAGCATTATTTACAATAGCCAAATTATGGAAGCAACCTAACCATCCATTGATAGATGAATGGATAAAGAAGATGTGGTGTATATACGTGTGTGTGTGTGTGTGTGTGTGTGTGTGTGTGTGTGTGTGTAATATTATTCAGGCATTAAAAAAGAAAGAAGTTTTGCCATTTGCAACAACATTGGTGGAGCTAGAGTATTATGCTAAAAGGAATAAGTCAGAAAAAGACAAATTCTATGATTTCACTCATATGTGGAATTTAAAAAACAAACGAACAAAGAAAAAATAAGAGAGAGAGACAAGCCAAGAAACGGACTCTATAAGAGAGCAAATTGATGGTTACCACAGGGCAGGTGGGGGTGGGTGGGTAAAATAAGTGATAGGGACTAAGAGTACACTTATCATGGTGAGCCCTGAATAAGGTATACAATTGTTGAAAACTATTGCATACTGTATGTCAACTATACTGGAGTTAAAATTTAAAAAAACCAAAAAAAAAAAAAAAGCTAGATGACCTTAAAGGTCTCTCTGCCTCTCTCAACTTACAAATTCCATTTTTCAGAGCAGATAAAATGAGATGCTGATGTTTGAAAGAGTCTTACAAATAGTACGCCTATGATATGTATAAATATACTGCTATTCTTTACACCTGATGTTTTCTCTTATACAGAGGTGGTTTTGTCATATTGATTTACTAAATATTTACAAAATCCCCACTCTGTGCCAGGTCCTGTGTGGAGAAGTGACAATATAGGAAATAAATCAGTCATTGTCCCAACTCCTAAGAGTGTCCCAGGCTTATGAAGGCACAAACAGTTACATACAGTACAGTGTGCTAAAACTTCATGGGGCCAAGGGTTATGTCTGACTTGTTAATTGCTGTATCCATGGCATCTGGCAAGTAACCATTTACTGAATGAAAGGTTGGATGTTTAAGAGAAAACTTCTTGATTGTAGAGTCTGAGCTTAAGGAGTTTGTTATGTAGGGCAAGAATTAAGGAGAGATGAGGATATTCCAGACAAAGAGAAAATAAATACCTCATGCAAAGACAAGGAGGTTCACAAGGTATGCTTTAATTGGGAACTGCAAGTAGTTTGTTATGATTGGAATGTGAAGTGTGAATGGACTAGAGGTAGGTGATGAGGAGGAATGGTGGCAGGTCAGATCATGTAGAAGTTTTATCTTTATCTTAAGAGTAATGAGAAGCTATTAAAGAATTTTAAGCAGGGGAACAGTAAGTTCTCACACAATACTGAGTCACCATTAAAATACTTTAATCCATGCTTCCAGCAGTAGACATTGATTTACTTGAGTCATTTACATTCCTATCAATCATAGAAAAATGTTCACATGTCCATTGCCTTTGTAGCATACTGTGTCCTTTTGTAGTCACTACTTCTTTTAATCCTCACAGGAGTTTAATGAGATGGGTTATATCATTGTTTCATAGATGATAAAACTGAAATAGAGAAAGGGTTAATGACAGTAGGTATCTGATTCCCAGTCTGCATTGCTTTCCCCTGAAAGCAATGGAATAATCTTTCTTTTGTCGGATGGATGTAATTAAAGGAGGGGGAAGAATTTGTAAATGTTAAGCTCTTTGGGAGTTTCTCCCCATTACAGAGCAGCTAATTATTGAAGAAGAGGCCTAAACAAAGATGAGCTGTGCTTTGTGGCTCAAATGTGGTTATGCTTTTATAGGAGTGATGGCCGTCACTATCACGGCCTGGCTAATGTGTGCCGGGCACTATCCTAATAACTACGTATGGTTAGTGTGATTAGCCCTCACAGTTACCTTGCGAAGAAAGCATTATCCATCCCCATTTCACAGGTAGAAAAACAGACTTTCCTGAAGACTCATAATTAGTGATGGTGGCAGAACCAGATTAGAACTAGGGTCTTCTGAGTCCCAGTCCAGGATTCTTTTCACTGTGGCAGGGAACTGAGAAAGATGATGTCAGAGAGGTCTTACAAAGGAGACTACAGTAAAGCCATAGCTATGTTATTCGTACATGAAGAGCAGGAGCCCTGGGGCTCATGCCATATGTCAGAGGGCATAACACCTGCTTGGTAAACACCTGTGCTGGTTTACTATCTAAAATTAAAACTACTCAGTCTGTCAAGGACATTTACCCCCCCCCCCCCAATTCATAACATTTTTCCCTGTGATTCAGTATTCTGTATTTCTTTACTAGTTTTACATGGGAGATTATGGTTTGTTTTGTGGTAGCATGTCATTATTTTCCATATTCGTTTCTCATATCATCCCACTTGATGTGTGAAATAATTGGATAGGATTGTTATTCTCATAACACAGGTTAAGAAGTTGAGACTTGGAGTTTAAGTGACTTTCTTCCAACCCTTGAATAAAGTAGTAGTAGAAACCAGTACAAAATCCCATTGTCTTGAGCATGCATTTATTCATTCATACTATAAATATTTACTTAGCACCTTCTTTGTGCCCAGGTGCTGGTGATACAAAAATGAATATGCACTATCTTAGTCCTTGAAGAATAAAATTAACAGCAGACTAGAGGGATGAGGGCTGCAAGAGAGGTATGAATAATGTATGAGGGGGGTTCATATTTGATAGACTGATTTATTCTGCCTGGTAGTGGAGGGAAGTTTGTAGAGAGTTGTCGGTCCCTAATGATTTATTCATTAAAAAAAAACATCTTTAAGGTTCCTTCTAGCACTGAAATTTTGTTACTTGTGGCTTAATGGTTTGAGGTCTGGCTTTCAGATTCTATAGCATGTTAGCACATGAATTCTCATTTATAAAATGAACAGCTATTATGTGATAGGCTCTTTAGGTGTTGGGGCATCAAGGACTGGTAAGGTCTTTGCTCTTAATTTCACAACTCAGTAAAAAAAAAAATTCACAATTTAGTGAGGAATCAGAACATGTAAACAGGGATTTATAATATCTTGTCAGGTAAACACAGGTAATGAATGATACCAGGCAGAAAAAAGGGAAATGCTTTTTTGTCTGAGGTAGCATGAACAAAAGTCAAGTAAAGGATCCATCGTGTCAAGCCAAAAACCTTGAACTGTGTGTTGGAGCTTTATATAGGAGATTGATACAGCTGGATGTGCATTTTAGTCTAAACTAACACCCTTGAAAGATTCCTCTGGAAATTGGATCAGAGTACTAGAATGAATTCATGTATCTATCTCTCTTGCTATTACAGATTTCTTTTTTTTAATAATTTTTTTAATGTTTGTTTATTTTTGAGAGATAGAGACATAGCGTGAGTGGAGGAGGGGCAGAGAGAGAGAGAGAGAGAGAGAGAGAGAGAGAGAGAGAGATAGAATCCGAAGCAGGCTCCAGGCTCCGAGCTGTCAGCACAGAGCCTGACATGGGGCTCGAACCCATGACTGTGAGATTATGACCTAAGCCAAAGTCAGATGCTTAACTGACTGAGCCACTCAGGTGCCTTTACCCCAAATTTCTTAATTTCAGAAAAGATATATTTAAAAAATGAATACAAAACAGTGCTCCAAAACAAAAACGGGACATAAATAAACCATTGTCATGGAAGATAGAAAGCAAAGATCAGATTGATGACAGCAGAAAAAACCACAGCTTAAAATATGTGGAAAAGAAAACTCCTAGGGAGATAAGAGTAGTTGAGAGAATACATATAAGAAGCAGGAAGGAGTCCTGGATCATCTTAAAGGGTAAATTAAAAATTAATGAAAATTCTGCATTTGAAACAGAAAGGACAGTCTTCATCTTACAGTGAGCAAAAGGTAGCAGAATTTTGATCCTAAGCTTAAGCCAGATAATTTTGTCCAGAAAGTAAACACCTACTTGAAGAGAACTCCTGCTGTAGTATAGGGGCCTAAGACAGAGGCAGAGCAGAACCTGAGTTAACTACAGATCTCTACAGCAGTATGAAGAAGGAGGAAAGGAAAAGTAGCTCTGCAGTGGAAGCAAATGCATTAAATTCCTCCATCCCAAGATGGAGATACTTTTCATAACTGGGAGAAGAGGAATCTCAGTCTTATGTGCTCTTCCATGCCAACATACCCTAAAGTGATGCTTGCCAATAACCACGTACAGACGCCATAACTCATGTAGAGACTGTATCAGACTTTCCAATCAGAGGAGAGGACAGTGGAAAAACAGACTCACAACTGCAGAGGAAACTCATGCTACTCATGTACACTGTTCAATCTAGTTTTTCACTTATAAGTGTGAATAGAAAGCCCAGGATCTCTAGATACTTAAGGGAAACAAAGCATTAAAGGGAAGGATCAGAAACAGAAAGTAAAACTGGCCCCAGAGGAAATAGATAATTAAAAGAATTTCCAAAAAAATATATGGTATATTCACAGAGATTTTATAGATGTTGCATCCACAAAAACAGTGCTATTAGATTAGAGGATGAAAAAGATTTCTTAGAAATTAAGACTATGATTAAAGAAATCCAGAGGATTAAAAAATACATATAAAAGTGAATTAGTGATACAAAATATAAAGACACTGGGAAAATAGGGGAATAAGGGACAAAAGGGGGTTACTTAAGGAGATTCAAGAAGAATTATAGAATTGGGGCACTAAAGTAGAAAAAATAACCAAAGGCATAATAGAAGAAAAATCCCTCAGCTAAAAAAAGCATGACTCTTCAGATGAAAGGGTGTACCAGTTATCAAGTCAGATAACTGCAGAGACCCCAAGGATGAACAGAAAGATCTTCAAATCTTTCAAAGAGAATATACACCTAATGTTCCTCATTAGCAATAGTGGGCCAAGGAGCAGTATCTTCAGAGGTATGAGGAAAAGTTATTAGACCCAAGAATTCTGTGCCTAATCAAACTAGCACTCAAGAATGCATGAGGTCAAAATAAAGACCTACACAGATACAGATGTAATTACTACCCACAGATAATCTCTGAAAGGCTAAACACTGAATAGTAGCAGTAATTACCTTCAGAGTTGATGGTGATTAAGAATATTCACTTAAAAATAATTTTTACCCAAGTATTAGATTAAAAAGTCAAATAGGGGGGCGCCTGGGTGGCTCAGTCGGTTAAGCGTCCGACTTCGGCTCAGGTCATGATCTCACGGTATCCTGAGTTCGAGCCCCGCGTCGGGCTCTGTGCTGACAGCTCAGAGCCTGGAGCCTGTTTCAGATTCTGTGTCTCCCTCTCTCTTTGCCCCTCCCCTGTTCATGCTCTGTCTCTGTCTCAAAAATAAGTAAACGTTAAAAAAAAAAAAAGTCAAATAGGACTAAAATTCTTGTAATTTACAGTTGTTCTGGGATCTCTCTTCACCATTGTCTTGACAGTCCTTTTGTATTTCTGTGTTGGTGTTGCTATTTTCTTTATGCTGTGTCTTCCTTATTTTTGGTTTACTTTTGCAGTTTGGTGGAGCTCATCTTCCAGTAGCTTTGAGAAAGTAAATGGGAAGTAAATATTTAATGTCTTCCAACTCTCAAAATGGAGCATCTCTATTCTACCCTCAGATTTGATTGATACTTTGGCTGAGTCTAGAGTTCTAGAATGGAAATAATTTTCCATCAGTGTTTGAAAAACATTGCACTTTTGTCATCTAGCTTTCAGCATTGGCTATTGAAGTCTGAAGCTGTTTTATTCCTGCTTTTTTGTATCTGGCCTTTTTTTTTTTCACTTGAAAAGTTTGTGGCATTTTCTTTATCACCATTGCTTTCAAATTTCATATTTGTATCCCTATATTCATCTATTTATTTTGCAAGTGGCTTTGTGGACTCTTTCAACCTTGGAAATTCAAGCCTTCAGTTCTAGGAAATTTGCTTGGCTTATTTCATTGGTGATCTCTTCTGTTTTCTTTGTTTCTTCTTTCTGGAACTCCTGTTATTTAGATTTTGGACCTCCTGGACTGATTCTCCACTTTTCTTATATTTTCTCTATTTCCCTTGCCTTGATTTTTTATTCTTATTTTTGGAGACTTCCCCAACTTCATCTTTCAGTCTGTCTATTGAATTTTTAATTTCTGTTTTCATGTTTAATTGTGAAGAGCTTATTTATTTATTTATTTATTTTTAATTAAAGTATCCCGTTCTGTTTCCAGAATCGGTATCTTTGCTTACCCCTGAGATGAATGATAGGCTTTTTAAATAAAAAAAATTTTTTTAAGTTTATTTATTTTTTAGAGGGAGAGAGAGAGACAGAGCATAAACGGGGGAGGGACAGAGACAGAGGGAGACACAGAATCCCAAGCAAGCTCTAGGCTCTGAGCTATCAGCACAGAGACTGACACAGGGCTCAAACTCATGAACTGTGAGATCATGACCAGAGCTGAAGTCGGATGCTTAATCAACTGAGTCAGCCAGGCACCCCTAGGCTTTTTTTTTTTTAATATATTTTTCTCCCTGTCTAGTCTGTTTATTCCAAGTGTCCTTTTTTCCCCATTCATTTTGGTTTCTTCCTCTTAAGTTAGAAGTACCCTGTGGATATTTGGTAATCCTTGGGGATATATGCCCATATTTATAATTGTGGTACTAAAGACTTTAATAGAATTTTAAGCTCATTGTTTGTGTCATTGAATTGTAAGTATATAATTGTAAAATGTATACCTTTAAAAGTAATTTGGGGCGCCTAGGTGGCTCAGTTTATTAAGCATCCTACTCTTGATTTTGGCTCAGGTCATGATCTCATGGTTCATGAGATCAAGCCCCGTGTCAAGCTCTGCGCTGACAGAGTGGAACCTGCTTGGGATTCTCTCTCTCCCTCTCTCTGCTTCTTCTCTACTTGCATGTGTACTCTTCTCTGTCTAAAAATTAAAAAATTTTAAGTACTTTAATAAATTTTTACAGTTATGCAGTCATTGCTATCTAGTTTTTTTTGTTTGTATCGCTATAGAGTAATCCAGCTGGACCATTTGCTGAAACCTCCTGTATTTTATCTTAGAACTGAGGCTGGTAAGAAACCGAGAAGGATCTTCTAATCTCCTGCTTTGAGAATAAAAGTTAGACTCCTAGTGTTCTAGGAGCCTAAAAAGGGAAGTGGGGTAGGAGTCTCAGCATTCAGTATATTCTCTTAATTACCCTGTTTTTGATTTGATAGTCTTAACATTTGACTGTGCCTGACATCCCTAATCCAGAAATTCCCTGTTTTCCCTTCCAGAGACTAGACCTCCAGTTTTCTGCTAGGGGTGAGAAGGGCAACCACATAGTGGTGTAGAGTAGGTGAAGAGATTTAGGGATCTAACTACACCTTAAATAACTCATTGAATCTGCCTTTAGTACTCTCCCCTTCTCCTCTACTTCATCTTCAAATTCAGAAGTATACAGTGTTACCAGTTCCTGTGCCTTTGAGGATTCTGCTTCATAGATAAATAGATTGGTTTTCAGCTTTGAATTCAGCCTCCTTGAGTCAGTTACTGCTCATCCATTAGTCATTGGGTCCCTTTTTTTTTTTTTTTTTTTTTTTTGCTGCTCTTACCTTCTCTCTTGCTCTCCTCATTCTTCTGGGTTTAATGCCTTTAAAAGACTATTTCTTTATTATAGTTCTAGTGAGATTTCAAGATGTATATTCCCACGTTCAACTTACCATCTTTACCAGGCATTCCTGAGGACTGTTCACTTTTAATTCCTTACATTTCTAGATTATTTATAATATATAATGAGAATCTACTGGCTTTAGATATAATTTAAAATTTTTACTTTTAAAAAAGCAGCTTTATTGAGGCAGTGTTTATATACCATGAAATTCACCCACCCTAATTGCACAATGCAATGGGTTTTTTTTTTTAATGTTTATACTTGTGTAGCCATCACCACACTCTACTTTTTAGAACATTCCCATCACCTTGAAAAGTTCCCTTGTGGGGCGCCTGGGTGGCGCAGTCGGTTAAGCGTCCGGCTTCAGCCAGGTCACGATCTCGCGGTCCGTGAGTTCGAGCCCCGCGTCGGGCTCTGGGCTGATGGCTCAGAGCCTGGAGCCTGTTTCCGATTCTGTGTCTCCCTCTCTCTCTGCCCCTCCCCCGTTCATGCTCTGTCTCTCTCTGTCCCAAAAATAAATAAACGTTGAAAAAAAAAAAATTTAAAAAAAAAAAAAAAAGAAAAGTTCCCTTGTTAACTTTTACAGTTCATTCAAACTCCCATGCCCAGCCCTGGAAAACCACTGATCTTCTTTCTGTCTGTATAAATTTGCCCTTCTAGACATTTTATTGAAATGTGCACATAGCATATAGTCTTGTGTCTAGATTCTTGGCATAAAGTTTGCAAAATTAATCCCTGTTGAATCTTGCTTCAGTACTTCATTTCTTTTTAGGTCTCAATAATATTGCATTGTATTGATATACTATATTTTTAATCTGCTCACCAGTTGATGGGCATTTGGGTTGTTTCCACTTTTTGGCTATTAATAATGCTCATTCATGTATAAATTGTATGTGGATGTATATTTTCATTTCTCTTGGATATATATCTAGGAGTGGAATTGCTAGGTCATATGGTAACTCTATGTTTAACATTTTATTTATTTATTTTTTTACTTATTATTTTTAAAAATTTATTTACTTTGAGAGAGATAAAGAGAGTGAGACAGAGCATGTGAGTGAGGGATGGGTAGAGGGAGAGGGAGAGAATATCCCAAGCAGGCTCCACACTGTCAGTATAGAGCTCAACGTGGGGCTTGAACTCACAAGCCGTGAGATTGTGAACTAAGCCGAAATCAGGAGTCAGACGTTTAACTGACTGAGCCAGCCAGGCACCCTTACTTATTTTTTTTTTTAAGTTTATTTATTTTGAGAGAGAGACACACACACAGTGCAGGGGAGGGGCAGAGAGAGCGAGGGAAGGAGAGAAGGCCCAAGCAGGCCCTGCACTGTTAGTGCAGAGCCCAGTGTGAGGCTCGAACTCACGAAGTGTGAGATCATGACCTGAGCCAAAATCAAGGGTTGGACGCTTAACTGACTGAGCCATCCAGGTGCCCTCTATGTTTAACATTTTAAGGAACTGCCAGACTATATTTCACAGTGGCTGTTCCATATTATACTCCTACCAGCAATTATGAGGGTTCAAATTCCTCTATATCTGCCTTCACATTTGTTATTCTCTATCTTTTGATTATAGCCATTTTAGTGGGTGTGAAATGGTATCTCATTGTTGATTTGATTTGCATTTCTCAATGGGTAGTGATGTTGAGCATCTTTTCATGTATTTTTTTTTTGCCATTTGGTTATCTCTTTGGAGAAATGTCTTTCCTGTTGTTGATTCCTAATTTAATTCCAAGGTGTAAATAATACGTTTTGTGTTTTTAATCCTTTAAAATTCATTATGATGTGTCTTGTGGCCTAGCATATGGTTTATTCTGAAGAATGATCTATATGTGGTTAAAAAGAATGTGTATTCTGCAGATCTTGGGTAGAATGTCCTATATATGTCAGTTAGGTTGAATTGATTGGTGGTATTGTTCAAATTTTCTATGTCCTTGCTAATTTTTATCCTAGTTCTGTTAATTATTGACATCTCCTTGAGGTCTGTTACAGCTTTTGCTTTCTGCTTGGCTGTTTTGGTTTTTTTATGTATATGCACACAGCTAGGCATGTGAGACTGGTGTGGGGCCTCTCTCATGACTGCTGTGACTGTGAGCAGTCCCAGCCAGAATTTGTTTGCCTATCCAGGACTGCAGTCTCAGGCTAGTAGATCTGAGTTGTGGCCTCTTTTGCTACCAGCTCTGGGAGGTTACCTCTGCTGACAGCACCACGGGGCCTGGGCATTGTCCACTGCTCCAAATGAAGGTGAGCCCTCTTAGATGATGCAGTTATAACCTGCCTTGCCCTGGAAGAGCCCCCACTCTGATGGGGCTGGGGCAGGCGGGATGGATGGAAGCAGCCCTGGGCCAGAGCATCGGAGGTTCCTACTGCTTTTACCCAAAGTTCAGCAGGTTTTATGTCATAAGCATTTCTCAGCAATATATGTAGACCTCCTAGAAGTATTGGAACACACCAAGCATGTTTCCATCTCTGGATCTTTGTACTCCTTCTCCCTGCCGTGAATATTCTTTTCCCAAAGAGTCCCATGGCTTGCTGTCTCAGTTCATTCAGGCCTCTGCTTATATAACTTCTCATTAGAGAGCCCTTTCCATGACTACTCTATCTAAATTAACATTCCCCATTCCTAACCAATTACTGCTCTCATACATGTACCTTATTACTACCTGGCACTTTGGTAATTAATTTTGACTGTATTCTCTTCTAAAATGCAAGCATAGGACCAGGGTCTATATTTGTTTTGTTCTTTAATATAGCCTCAGAGCCTAAAATAGAGCCAGGTACACAGTGAATGAATACATGAGTTGAAGTCACTGCTTTTGTTAAAATAGAGGTTTGTGGTTATTAGACATAATAACAATTTAGTTGATTCCTCACATCCTTCTAGCTCCTTAGCATTTATTTACAAAGTGTTTTTATGCCCACATCACTTCATTTCATCCTCCTTTGGCCCTCAGGCAGAGAGCTGCTATCATTATCCCCATTTTATAGACAAGAAACTTGTGGCTCAGGACGGGACAGCTCTGCCTAAGGACACAGGGATGAAAAGTAAAAATTTGGGTTAAAAACCTATATCTCTTGATAGTGGTAGTTTTTTCTTTTATGTTTATTTATTTTGAGAGAGAGAGAGCACACTATTGGGTTCAACCACCAGCAGGGGAGGGGCAAAGAAAGGGAGAGAGGGAGAATCCCAAGTAAGCTCCTGCATTGTCAGTGCAGAGCCTGACGCGGGGCTCAAACTCACAAAATTGTGAGACTATGACCTGAGACGAAATCAAGAGCCAGCTGACTGAGCCACCCAGGTGCCCTGATACTGGTGGTTGTTAATATTACCACCCAAAGCCATTACCTGTGGAAAACAGAATGTGTTGCTAAGAAAGATGATGAAATGCCCTTTTCTACAGAGTTAAAGGAAGCAAATAAACATGTTAAATTGTGTTTACAGTATATATCGGGAGCCCCAGGGCCATGTCATGATGAAGAGATTGCTGAGTAACTTTGTTCCCATTTTGGGTTTCTAGTTAAATTTTTGTCGAGTGGAATAGTGGAGAGAAAAGAAATAGGAGAGAGCAGAAAGATAACAAAATACGTGATTTGACAGGGAAAGACCTCTGTTGGATTTCAGAACGGGAAGTAATTTAAGGTTACCCCTCCAATTATACCCCTCCTCTTCCTCCACATGCTTCAAACGATGAATCTTGAGACCAAGAGGATCAATTCATCACCTGTTGGCACCAAAGCTAGTTGCTTACATATACCCAGGACTGCCAATTTTTAATTAAAAGTTATGCCCTCCACCAGCAGTCCTGTTCAAATCTATGAGATTGCCAGTTTTCCTCCCTTAGTATGTCAAATGTGGTAAAGATCAGTCTCCCACACAGTAGTTCTTGCCTAGTATTCCACTAGGTAAGTTCCTTCACTTAGCTCCTGTCATTCTGACTCCTGACTTTCCTCTCTCCAGAAGCCCCAAATGGCAGGCAGGAGGGGAGTTCACCCTCTCTCTGTCCCCCATATCAGATACAGAAAGGAGTAAGGAATTATAATGATAAACTTTGTGAAGTTTCAAACTTTTGATCTCTTTCCCACATTTTGTACTTTGTTACCTGTTCAGTGAAGAGAGTCAAGTTCATAGAATAAGGGAAGGAACTATGAGCTTGTGTTCAGAGTTTGGACTAGGCAAGGCAAGTAGAGAATCTGTAAGCTGGCTTCCTAATCCACAAGTAGGCTTTGGGTGGGAGAAGGAAACCTCCAAGGGACTAGTGGATAGTAGTAGCTAAAAGAAAAGGGAGAAGCTGACTGAGTTCCTGGGACTGGCTACACAAAGGTGGAGAGTTCGGAGTCTGATTCGGGTGTGAGAAGGGGTGTCTGAATGAGATTACTCCTGGGGTTTGGCAATTCTGGTAGCTTAAGTCTCATGTCAGCTGGACCTGATGAAACCAGCTTTTCTCTGCTGTATAGAATGTGAAGACGGTGTCTGAGACTCCTGCAGTGCCACCAGTTTCAGAGGATGAAGATGATGATGATGATGCTACCCCTCCTCCAGTGATTGCTCCACGCCCAGAGCACACAAAATCTGTGAGTCTTTGGAGATGTGGACAGCTTTGGGATTTGACAGAGCTTACAGGGGGAGTTATAAGGCCTAGAGGCCTAGAGGTTTAATGCTATGGTAAGAGTCCTTGGATTTTTGCAGCTGGTGAAATCACAGAACCATCTTGACTGAAAAGTACTTTCTGTATGATTAAAGATAAGAGATAGTGTCTTTATTTATCACTGGTTTGCAGGTAGTCCTGAAGTATCCCAGATAATTGGTGTTTATACCAACCTAACTCTAGTTTGCTTAGCCTGTTCCTCACAGACAGGAAGATATATAGAATTAATGTTACTTAGTGCAGGACTTACATAAATTATTCTAGTCTCCTGGGAAGCAACAAAGAAGCCTGCTGCAGATCTTTTCTTCTCTGTTAAATGTGTAGCATTCTACCTCTTAGAACATCATTGATGATACTGAAAGGCCCAAAGGAATTTATAAATATGTTAGTGCTATTAATATGCTGGACATCAGGAGTGCATTTTGATGCTGGATATTGGCAGTGATTTTTATTTAACTTCCTTTGAGGTTCTTGCATTTCAAAATAGCCACAGTCCCTCTGCCCTCACTTGGCACAATCTGGTCCCCATGCCTTTTACTTGATTTAGCATCAGTGCACACTAACCTATCATCAGATGATACTCTATTAGATGATTCTTTGTTTGGAATTTTAAATTTTTTTTTTTCAACGTTTATTTATTTTTTTGGGGACAGAGAGAGACAGAGCATGAACGGGGGAGGGGCAGAGAGAGAGGGAGACACAGAATCAGAAACAGGCTCCAGGCTCTGAGCCATCAGCCCAGAGCCCGACGCGGGGCTCGAACTCACGGACCGTGACATCATGACCCGGCCAAAGTCGGACGCTCAACCGACTGCGCCACCCAGGCGCCCCCTTTGTTTGGAATTTTAATATGACAAGAGCTTTACAATGAAAGAATGATCTAGGGCTTACACTCTGTGCTAATACAAAAAAAAAAAAAAGGCTGCCTTTTGAGTAGAGGATTCAGGGAGCTGTTCAACCATAAGTTGATTGACTGACTATAGGAGATGCTGTGACGGAAATTTAAGGGGTTTAGATGAACTTTTAGGATGAGAACTTTTAAACAGAATCTGTGGAATCACCCTTTCTGTAGGTCACAATGAGCTTCACAATTGGAGAGTTGTCAAGATAGCTCGCCTTGATACGGCCTTTTTTCAGTTTGCAAGCATGTTTATTTAAAAAAAAATTTTCCCACTAAACCAAGAACTTCTCAAAAACAGAGGAAATATATATGTATGAATAGTGCTTAACATAGTTCTTGGCAGATAACAGAAAGGAAGTAAATATCTAATGAACAAATGAATTGGTAAATTTGATCTTCATAGCATTCTCTTCTTTTTTTTTAATTTTTTAAATATTCATTTTATGAGAGAGAAAGAGACAGACAGTGTAAGCGGGGGAGGGGCAGAGAAAGAGGGAGACACAGAATCTTCTGAAGCAGGCTCCAGGCTCCGAGCTATCAGCACAGAGCCTGATGCGGGGCTCGACTCATGAACTGTGATATCATGACCCGAGCTGAAGCTGGTTGCTTAACCAACTGAGCCACCCAGGCACCCCAATTCATAGTATTCCTTTCTTTTTTTTTTTTTTTTTTTTTTCAACGTTTATTTATTTTTGGGACAGAGAGAGACAGAGCATGAACGGGGGAGGGGCAGAGAGAGAGGGAGACACAGAATCAGAAACAGGCTCCAGGCTCCGAGCCATCAGCCCAGAGCCCGACGCGGGGCTCGAACTCCCGGACCGCGAGATCGTGACCTGGCTGAAGTCGGACGCTTAACCGACTGTGCCACCCAGGCGCCCCGATAGTATTCCTTTCTAAAAGGACACTGTTAATTCCTAATTTATGTTGTGTATGTGAGAACAAGGAAGGCCATTCCACCCACAGAGGATGGGCCTGGGGCACAGAAGAAGAGGAGCATAGATTTTGACCTAGGAGAAGGGATGAGTTTATTGGGATTTGTTCTTCTGTGGATGTTCTAACACACATGTGTAAGAGGCTCCTGAGCATCACCTGTGCTAACAAAGACTGACCTTGCCAAATTCTTGCACCAACAATGCAGGTATACACACGGTCTGTGATTGAACCGCTTCCTGTTACTCCAACTCGGGATGTGGCTACATCTCCCATTTCACCTACTGAGAATAATACCATTCCACCAGATGCTCTGACCCGGAATACTGAGAAGCAGAAGAAGAAGCCTAAAATGTCTGATGAGGAGATCTTGGAGAAATTACGTAAGCACTTTGTAGCCTTCTCGACTTGCCTTTTGTATGTGACTGGATGAGCACAAAGATGGAAAACCATTGCTAAAAGGATCCTGGTCCTAGGCTTGGTCTATGTGGCTTGCTGGCTATGCTTGATTTCTTAGCCACGTAAGGTTTGCTTCTCACCTTGCCCCTGCAGCCACCTCCTCTGTCTCAGCAGCCCTGATAGGATATCACGTTAGAATGGAAATGTGATGAGAGTGTGGATTGCTCACTTCAAGGGCTAGGTACCTCTCAACCTTAGGCATGGGTTATGGAGATGAAAAATAGCTTTTATCTAGTGAATAGTCTGGAATGTTGTGTTGAGAAAGACTGAGGCCTTATTTATACCTGGTCAGAAAGATTCCTGTGATTATTGATGCTTGCCATTGACCAAGGAGAAGACGGATCTGCCATCTTGGTTGTAGGAAAAGAGTGAAGGGAAACTAACATTTTGTGAGCCTGTGCTATGTACCAAATGACAAGCAAGGTATTTCCTTGATTTTTTTTGTTGTTGTTAATTTATTCCTTATGAAGATAGACATTATAATCTTCATTTTTTGCAGTTAAGGTATTTGAGGCCCTGGTTATGCTAAATACCCTGCCCAAAGATCACACAGCCAGAAAGTAACAGGGCTGAGGTTAGAGCCCTTGTGCTTCTGTAATGAAAGCATGCTGCCTCTTGGTCTCAGGTGGTAACTTCTATTTCACTTTCTTTAGTGGCAAGAAATGAGGGTGTGTTAGAATAGCTTGTTGCTGTGTTTCAGTAAACTGTAAGAGAATTTCTGCCTGAAGGAAGGACTAGGTTAGTGTTTGGGCTTGGAAAAATCATTTGATGAGGACTTCAATTTATTCTTTGTACCTATTTAGTTCTTTTTTACTAAAAAAATTTTTTTAATGTTTATTTAGTTTTGAGAGAGAGAGAGACAGAGTGAGAGCAGGGGAGGGGCAGAGAGAGAGGGAGACACAGAATGTGAAGCAGGCTCCAGGCTCTGAGCTGTCAGCACAGAGCCCGATGTATGGCTTGAACCCATGAGCCATGAGATCATGACCTGAGCTGAGATCAGACACCTAACTGACTGAGCCACCCTGGCACCCCTGTACCTATTTACTTCTAAAGGGGATTTGATGTGACTTATTTGTCCAAATCTGCAAACTAGCATTGCTTTTTAAAGCCTAGGTTTCTGGTTCTTTAGCTTAGCCACTTTCAATTGCTTCCTGATAATTCTTATTTGACTTTTTAAAAAATGTCACTCTTTTAATAGTTGCCCTTGCCCAGAGCCCTTATGAAATGAAGTAGGAAAAGCCACTTATCTAGCCATCTGTTTACTCCTATATGTAGTGTTTTTCTCTGAACCAGATTTGTTTTAAAGCAATAATACTTAGAACATAGAATTAGGAACAGCAGACTAGCCTGGGAGTTAAAGGCACTTGGGTTGAAGCCCCAGCCTTGCCACTGACTTGGGGTCTTGGGCAATTTCCTATTGTTCTCTAGGCTTCCCTTTTCTCATCTTTTAGATTAGGATGTTAATAACTGTCTTATTTGTAAATCAAATGAGATAATATATGTGAAAAGTATCAAATATTAGTAATTGGTGTTGGGGAGAGCACACTGGACTGGGAGACCAAAAACCAAACTCCTAATCTTAGTTCTGACCACCAATTTGCTGTGTGACCTTGGGAAGAAGTATCTTCCCTTCTGTGGGCCTTGGTTTCACCATCTAGATGGTGAAACCCAACCTCTCTCATACCTTTGTGTCTTTGCACTTGATATACTTCCTTCTGTAACCCCTTCTTGACTTTCCTCTCCCTGGCTAACTCCTACTTACCCTGTAAAAATCAGATATCACTTCCTTTCTGAAGACTTTCCAGTCTGTATTTTATGCCTCTTTCTGTATTACAACAATTGGATTTTCATGGAACTTTATGCTTACTTTTGTATTTCTTCCATGAGACTGAACTTCTTGAGAGCAGGGACTATTTTAACTGTGTCTCATCTATCCCTTTATTCCTAGTATTCAACATAGGGCTTGGTACATAGTAAGTGAGCATATTAAATCAGTAAATGTTTATTGAATGAATGAATTTAAAAATGAATGGTGGCCTTTAGGAGTTTAGAAATGGAATAGAATACGATGAATAAAAGCCGTAAGGAGATGAAATTTTTGGTTGGAACTTACGGGCAAGAGCTGAGGATGTACTGAGTATGGTTTTGGGTGTTGGAGATAGTTTTTTAATCCTTGCCAGCTCCAGGGTTTGGGGGAACATGGGCCCTGCTTTGTATCTTGATCTGGGAAAAAATGATTCATGGTCTCTGTTTCTTTCAAAGGGAGCATAGTGAGTGTGGGCGATCCTAAGAAGAAATATACACGGTTTGAGAAGATTGGACAAGGGTTAGTAGGGGCATTTTCTTTCCCTAGAGAAATGACTTAAAAATTGTGTATGCTGGTATATATGATTTTGCTTTTGTTTTGCCTCTCATAAACCTTGTTCTTTCTCTACCTCATCCCTCACCCATCTGGAAGTGTTATGTTAGGCTGACTTCAGGTTTGGCAGAATTATGCTTAGTATGAGAGATGTGCCATTTAGCTGACCATGTTGCTAAAAATAACCCTTCAGTGAGAGTGCAAAAGCCATTTATTTTCTTAGCACAAAACCTGCTTCCCAAATTACAGCTCTGCTTTTTCAGATTAACCCTGTTGACCTGGCGCTGAGACCTACCAGCACTAATGTGAAATGGAAGACTCTGAACTACAGACCCTTCTGCTAGTGTAATGGGACCTGCTTTTCTAGGTGGATGCCAGGATTCATGTCTCCTGCTCTCTGATTTCTTCTGTGAATCTTGCATGCTGCCCTCAGTGTACTGAAGTCAGCAGTTCTTAACCAAGTTCCTGTTTATGTGCTAGGCACTATGAATACAGCTATGAATCTGGTACAAACTCTGTCTTCAAAGACCTCATGTTTATGATAAGTCTTAAAAGTGTTTGGCCATTATTTTGAGCAAAAGAAGCCAGATATAAAAGAGCAGACACTATATGATGTGTGTTTATGTGAAGTTCAAGAGAAGGCAAAACTCATTTATGCTAATAGAAGTCAGAAAAATGGTTGTGTCTGGGAAGGGCATGTGAATTGGGAAGGGGCATAAGGAACCTTTGGGGTGATCTTAATGGTGAACACATGGGTGTGTACATACTGAAAAATCATCAAGTTGCACACTGAAAATTTGTGCAGTTTACTTTAGTCAAGTCATATCTCTGTATAAAAAAGCAAAATAATGAGATTTCTATAGACCTACCCAAATAGCTAAAATTAAAGAGAAGCTGGAAAAAAAAGCACCTGACTTACAGAAAGCTCTCAGTTAATTGAATGAAAGCATTGTTGCTAATGAAGTCTTTGAAGTTTTCTGTTTTAGTTTTCTTTCTTATGAATCCAAGAACCTCTGAAAATGAAGTATTGCATTATATAATGATGTGTTTGTACATCATTCTACAGCTTACATCTGTTATTTGCATCTGTTGTTTAATTTAATCCTCAAAATAACCCTGGACATGAGTGGATCTTATTTTTTTCCTGGTCCAGTGCTTTTCCTACCAGACATGCTTTTGCGAGTCTGAACTGATATAAGGTAGTTAACACCTTGAAGAGAAATCATATTGCTTGTCTCAAAATAACCTGGGATGGCATTTCCTTTAGCTAACTACATTACAATATTAAGAATGTAGAAGAAAGGTGCATGGACAAGTGTGGGCAAGTCAGGTTGCATCTCTGGACTTCAATTTCTTCATCTGTAAATTTAAGAGAGGGCTTGTGGACTCAGAGCCTTTCACTTCCAGAACTTCTGACTTTTCTTTCTTTTTTTTTTTTTTTAATTTTTTTAAACGTTTATTTATTTTTGAGAGAGATAGAGAGTCACAGTGCAAGCAGGGGAGGGGCAGGGAGAGAGGGAGACACAGATGCTGAAGCAAGCTCCAGACTCTGAGCTGTCAGCACAGAGACCAACATGGGGCTCAAATTCACAAACTGCGAGATCATGACTTGAGTCGAAGTTGATACTTAAACAACTGAGCCACCCAGGTGCCCCTCTGACTTTTTTTTTTTTAATTCAGAAATGAACATCAGAAATGTAACATATATAGGCATAAATAGGCAACATCTGAAAAATGTTTTTTCCTTGCTTTTTTGACAGGTCTGTTAGTGTGCTAAGGGAGGAATGAAAAATGTATTAAGCTCCTACACATTCCATGATTTTAAAATGCCACAGGGCACCTGGCTGGCTCAGTTGGTAGAACATGCAACTCTTGATCTGAGGGTTGTGAGTTCAAGCCCCATGTTGGGCATGGAGCCTACTTAAAAAAATAGTAAAAAATAAATGCTACACAAATATGATGAATTGATAGTTATAATTTTTGTTTGCTTTTTATCCCTTAAGACCTGAAGAATTTTTTTTTGACCTGGAATTCATATGTCTTTTTTTAAGGCACAAATAATCAAGTATTAACTAGTGGGCCTGACATCTAAATCTCTGTAATCATGGAGACATAGTCCCAAAATGTCCAGTCCTTTGGGGCCTGGGCATATTTGCCCTTTAAGAATGATGCTTATGGTAGGATGGAAGAAGATGAGTATAGGAAAATAGACACCGGCTTAATGACAGAAAATGACTAGAGATAGAATGATCAGGCAATGGGAAGGTAACTGCCAATACAAATAATCCACTTCTTATAGCCCGTATCTTATGATCGCAATTTCCTGGCATATAAGTATACTTCTAACTAAAGAGTGGTGGTGTGGAAGCTGGTGACCATAATTTTGAGCTGCAAGGCCTACAAGTGACTTTTCTCCCTAAATGGACCTGATTTCCCTGGGTAGCATAATCTCAGGGCTTGCCTGGAATGCATTTGGTAATATATAGACTTTAAGATTTCTTCAAATTGCACATATGTATTTGACATACAGCATGTACAGTTATAAATGTTGTTGCATATCACTCACCTACAGATATACAGGGTTCGTGGTTATAGGCATAAAATTAAGTTTTTAGTTATTTAGAACGGACATGATTCCTTTCCCAGCATTATTCATAGTTTGTCTCTGCCTTTCTTCTTCCCACTCTCTTTCTCTGTTTGTATGTGTGAGTGTGTGTGTGTGTGTGTGTGTGTGTGTGTGTGTGTATGTTTGTGTATTATACATGTACATATGTGTGTATATGAGGTTATTTTTACCTTGGGGATGGGGTAAGAATTATATCGGATTTTCAGGCAACATATGTGTTTGAAAAACCATATTTAATATTTATGTTTGAAAAAATGAAAAATAAAAACCTATTTTACAATATAAACTGCAAAATAAAATTCACATATCCTCTTGATAGGATAAGTGATTAAAAAATCACTGTTCTAAAGGTTCATAGGATTAAAGCACCATGAGATTAATTTTCTATTTTTTAGTACTCACAGTTTTTTAATGTAAATTATAATTGAATATAACACAGATAAGTGTACAACTCAATGAATTTTATAAAATGAACACACCCATGTAACCAGTACCTACATTAAGAAATAGAACATTACTATTACCCCAGAAGTCCTTATTTCTTTTGCTAAAAATATAAGCAGGTCAACCCTCCCCGCCCCCTCCCTCCACCTCATTCTGAACATTTCCCTTGGACCCCTTTCCCCTCAGTCACCCCTGGTTGAAAACCATAGATCTGACCTTACTAAGGTTTACAAATGAAGAGTTTGAGGCCGCAAGGGGTTAAAGGAACCTGCCAAGGGTGATGGAGAAGAAAGGAGGAAGAGCAAGAACAGGAAACTAGTATATAATCAAGACCTGTTATATTCTAGGCACTTGGCTAAGTGCTTTATGAACTAATTGATTTAAATTCTCTTATAGTCTCTTATCTCTTATCTTCACTTCGCCAACGAGAAAAGTGAAGCTCAGAGAAATTAAATCACTTGTTCAAGATCATATAGCTTGTAGATACTAGGTAGATGTTTCATTTTGGAACCTAAGTCTTTTGGCCCCTGGAGCCTGTGTTCTCTTTCTGCCATGTACTGCCTCTCACATATGAGAATAGAGTAGGGGGAGGGGGGATGGGGGAGGGTTATTTTTGCTGCTATTATTATTAACACTTGCATTGCCAGGTCGTCTGTAGATCTACATTTGACAAACGTCACTTCATTTAATACCTGTGTTGTTTTTTTCTCTCTCTCTCACCTGTCACGTAGTGCTTCAGGCACTGTGTACACTGCAATGGATGTGGCCACAGGACAGGAGGTGAGTATTAACCACTGACTCTTGCTCCTTCAGTTCTACTGTTTCTTTTTATGTTTGGTTAATTTTTAGTTCTTCTTAGCTCAATAGGGACACTTCTAGTTTCTCACTATAGAAGACTAGAACTAAACAGAGGAGTAACATAATGAGACTTACAGATTTTGGAAAAAGTCTCTGTGGCTACTGCATGGAGAACAGATTGGAGGAGTTAAGCTTGGAGCACGTGAGTCAGGTGGTTATTGCATAATTTTAGGTGAGAGGTGATGGTTTGGACTGAGGCAGTAGCATAGTATGAATGGGAGGAAGTGGCTGGATTTGAGGGGTACACAGGTAGATTTGCCAGAATCTGGGGATTGATGAATGTGAGGATGACTCACAAGTGAGTGATCCTAGTTAAGTAGAAAGTAAAAAGGTGGAGGTATAGGTTTGAAGAAGTTGGATATTGTCTGAGAGATCTTCTTGTGGCACTGCCTGGTGGTGGATGATTGTTTATACAAGTTTGGTGTTTGGTAGAGAAATCTGACGTAGAAGAGATTTAAACACACATCTCTTGACTCCTGATGTAGTGATCCTTTCGTTAGTCTGCGCCCAGAATTCCAGCAGACGTTGAGGTCCTCATTTGGAGGCACCTCTTTGTCTTTCTCATTTCATTAAGCTGGCAGAACTCTGACTTTATTGCTAAGGCCTGCTGACCCTACATCTTCAGCAGAAGGAAGCCGTGAAGGGAATATAGAGTACTTGAGTTTTCCTTGCATTCTGTTCTTTGATTGTAGAGTAGGAATGTTGGCAGGTGGGCTGGGGATGGGAGCTGCTCGTGGAAGTTCTTAGTTTGCAGAGTCCTGGGACTCAGAGGTTGTGAGAGAGACCCCTTGCTCCCGTGATAGAGTACGGCTCCTGGGAGGGAAGCTACTAAGACCTGCTTGTGGATGTTTGGTGGTTGAAACCCCTGGTATACTGGAGCAGTCATGGTCAATAGGAATAGCACATATTTCACCTTGCTCTTGTGAGTCTTTTACAAGCATCAAAACCAAATATTGAGGCTCCGTTGACGGTAGGTCAACTTAAAAAACAAAATAATTATTTAAGGATTTAGTCATTGTTCTTTGAGATGAATTCAATAACCTAGATGCTTACTGTTGTTAGCACTTAAATGATTTTAGGCACGTCATGTGACTTCTCTGAATCTGAATTTTATTTATGAAATGTGCATGATAACATATACATACCTACCAAAAGTGTTGGAAGAATTCAGTAAAGCAATGTACGTGAAAATGCATCATAAACTTGAAGAATTAAAGTTATATATTTATTACATTCAGTAAAAAATTCCATATTTATTATTTTTTATTTGTTCCACAAAGCAATTGCTGAAGATTTGCCTTATGCCACACTTTGTGCTAAGAACTGTGTGAAATATTGAATCCTGTGCAGGCACGCAGACATTAAAATCATATATAAGTGTTAGAGACCACACTTGCCATTGGGCACATATAAAAGTCTTGTAGTGTGGAGAATAGATCGGAGGACAGGAACCTGCGTTAAAGTAATGGTGAGTAAGGAAGGTATTACTGTGCCAGTTTTAAACATGGTGAATTAGAGGCAGAGGTAGAAAATTGGTGATTATACCAATCCTAAAAAGAACCCTGTGGGGTAGGTAATATTATTTCCTTTTACTGATTAAGATTTTGAGGCTCAGAGAGTTTAGCTAACTTTTGCAAGTTTGTGCTGCCAGCAGTTAGCAAGGACTGGGTTAGAATCTTGATTCTAAAACCTAGACCTGTGTTCTCCAAGCTGCAAGGCCACAACAGAGCTAAGGTTTGGTACTAGGGCTCCTTGTCCTGTTTCTGGGCTCTGGGGCCCTACAGCCCTTGATGGGAGACAGGCTGGTGATTGGCAGTTCCTGGAAAGGCCTGGAGCCTGCATGTGTGAGAAGCTGGCCACAGGAAATAGAAACTTGACTTCACTGTATGCCTGCCTTGTGGTTACAAAACTATGAATGGAAGCAAGTCCATTAGGGTGGCTAATGTAGTGTGGTCAGGAAGGCCTCATTTCCTGCCCCAGGGAGCATAAATCGTTAGTGGAGCTGGCAAGATGCTCTCAGTCTTTGTCAGTGAGTGCTTATTGGGGGTTATCCACCTGGGAAGAACAGAACTGTTGCATGTCACATATAGGAAGATTAGCATGTTAATGCCAGGAAGTCTCCCAGTTACAGATTCAACAATTATTTTTCAAACTCATTTTTAGAGGGAGTGTGTTTTATAGAAGGAATAGATTGGAAGAGACTTTGGAGTCATATGGACCTGAGGGCATTGATTATGACCTTGGTCAATTTCTTAAAAGTCTTAGTCTCAATTTCTTTACTTGAAAATACAGATAATGATTTTTACTTGGAGGGTTGTTGTTACTTTTTACTGAGATAATGTAACTAGAGCACCTAACCTAGCACCTGGCACGCAGTAAGCATTGAATAAACAGTGTTGCCGGTGGTTGGTTTTTGCTGTCGTTCCTGTTGATGTGGTCATTCTTGCTGCTCTGGGTTAGATATTCCTCAAATAGGGTCATTACTACAATTCATGGTTTTTATTGTTCTTTTCCTTTATTATTAAAAATTTTTACTTGTATTTGAGTAATGCATTGGCCACTATCTCCTATTTAGTCCTCAAAACAATCCTGCAAAAAAGGGAACCAAGGGTGGGATTATTATCCTCAAAGTACTGATGGAGAGACCAAGGCACAGAGAGCTTGTGATTGGTCAAGGTCAGTAAATGACAGCCTGAGCTTAGGTCCCCAGAGCTCAGGTTCTCAGAGCGCAAGCCCAATTCTTTTTCTTTTATAGAAATGCTATGTGCTGTCCTAAGAGGGACGGATTGTGTGAAGGGCATTTAGCCTAGCACATAATTAGTCAGTAGCTTTTGAAAAGGATTCCTGGTATCCTGCTACTGCCTCTGTGTTATTCTCTACTTGCCAGTCATCTCCCTTGCTGCTTCCAGCAGCCACCTCTTTGAGGTTTGTAAGCACCGTCCCATTCTTTAGGATGGCCAGAGGAACTCCAAAGGTATTCCTTTGGCCCCAGGTTTTAATATATATTATAAAGGTCACTATACTTAATACATCTTTAGATCAATATGTTGCTCTTCAGATATTAGAAAAAGCTAATAATCAAACATTATGGAAAGCTACAGCCATACCAGAAGCCTAACCTCATAGGAGACCCCACTCTGAAGCAAATTTTTCTTGTTTGCGGTGAGGAATGGAAGTAGTCAAGTGTTTAAAAGAATCATTTCTGTTCTTATTGATGAACTGAATCTCTGCAGAAGATTGCCTATACTTTACTTAAAGAAATATGAGAGTTATGTTTTTTTTCCCATAAAAATGTGGATTATTCATTTTTTACAGCTCTTGCTGCTTCTGGAAAGACTCATTGAGTTGTTCTGTTAGGTTGTCCATGTTCTTGTCTGTTAAGCAGGAAAAGAAAATATCTCTAGGGAGTAAACATTTAGCAAATAATTTAAGCTCTGTGGAATAGTCTATTGCTGATGCTATTGATAGTCTAAAAACAAAGTTCTTATCAACCCACTGAATTCTCTCTTTCTCTCTTCATTTCCACAAACATTTGTTGAGCAACCACTGTGTGTCAGGTCCTGTGCTTGGCACCAGGGATTCTGAGTTTTCAAATGAGCTCTCAAGCTTCTAGAGATACACACCCTAACTAATCATCATAAAGGCACTATGTGGTAAGTTCCCTAAGAGAGCAATAAATATGATCTTATGAGGCTTTAAAGAAGAGAAAAAAGCCTATCTGGTTTGGAGAATGAGGTTTCTTTTGGCCTGACACAAAGTATAAATAGCTTTTGAACATGTGGAAAGGATGCAAGGTACTCCAAATGGAGAGATCAGATCACAGAGTATGTGAAGGAATACAGTGGGAAGTAAGATAGGGGTCAGATCATGAGAACTTTGAATGTTGGGCTGAGGAGCATCTAGGCAAACAGAAACCATTTATGTATTTGAGCAGAGCAGGGTGTTATCAAATGTGCACTATGGGGAAGATTAATTTGGCCTTGTGTGCAGGATAAATTGGCATCACTTTTGAGGGTTCTACTCCTAACTTTGCTACTGAATCACTGTGTATACAAATAACATATCCTCTCTGAATCATGATTTCCATATCTGCCAAAAGGAATCAATATTAATGCTTAACTCATAGCGTGTCTCCGAGGGTTAAATGAAATAAACCTGAGAATACCTTACCTAATACTTGATACATAGAAGAAATGGACGCAAAAGTGTCTTGGAAACTAACTTATACCTTATATTTGTGTTATGTGGAAATTCATTTCCACAGACAAAAAACCTATTAAATTCTTTTTGATATATAAATATTAGGGATCTCATCCCCTTTTTCTCTTCTCTCTTAATGTGATCAACTCTGATTTATCTTTCCACACCAAGTTCAAAAAGTCATCCCCCCCTTTATGAAGCGTCTCAACATTGCCATATTGAAGGAGGTCTTGCTCTATTTTGTGTTTCTGTAACACTTCGTATGGACTTTTGTTATGGCATACCTCTTTTATATTGTTATTTTAAAAAAATATTTTTCTCATATGAATATTTTATTAATAGAAGGTTTGATCCTCAAACTTTGGTACACATCAGAATCAGCTGGAGCATTTATTAAAACAGAATTTCTGATTCTGTCTGGGTGGGACCTAAAAAATTTCAATTTCTTGGGCACCTGGATGGCTCAATCAGTTAAGCGTTAGACTCTTGATTTCAGCTTAGGTCATGATCTGACAGTTCATGATCTCACAGTTCATGAGGTCGAGTCCCGTGTTGGGCTGTATGCTGGCAGCATGGAGCCTGCTTGGGATTCTTGTTCTTCCTTTCTCTCTGCTCCTCCCCCACTTGCGTGTGTTCTCTCTCTCTCTCTCAAAATAAATAAATAGCCATTAAAAAAATAAAAATTTTAATTTCTAACAAGTTGCCAAATGATGTTGATGCTGCTGGTCCAGGAACCTCACATTGAATACACGGGTTTATGTGAATTCTGCAAGGGCTAAGACTGATTCGTCTCTGTCTCCTTAGTGTTTAAGTTCTGGTACTAAGTAGTCACTCAGTAAATGTTGAGTGACTGGTTGCTCATTGAATGTACTCTGTTTCAGGTGGCCATTAAGCAGATGAACCTTCAGCAGCAGCCGAAGAAAGAGCTGATTATTAATGAGATCCTGGTCATGAGGGAAAATAAGAACCCAAATATTGTCAACTACTTGGACAGGTATGAAGTAATAGGTCTTGTCAGAGAGATCAGCCTGGGACTGATGGGTGGTGGAACTATTAGTGGAGAAGGCATCACCAGCACTCTAAACTGCCTTCATTTAAGAATCTTCTGTGGTGCTTGGCTGTCTGCCTCTGACCCTGTATACTGCTGGACACCTCTGATTGCTGCACAGTCTTTCTGGGTTAGATGAACCCTACCACCCTGTAGCTTCTGACACCTGGTCCCAGAACCGTTTGTTCTGCCTCACAGAGGCCCTTCAGCCCATCTGCTAGAATCAGCCATGTAAGCCTTTAAATCATTTCACATTCCAGATCTTTCCTTATCCTGCTCACCCTCCTGAATAAGTTCTACTTTATCTTACTTATTCTCTCAAAATTTGACAGTCTGTAGTTTCATTTGAGATTGACCAATATGGAAAGAATAAGACTTCTCTTGTTCTAAATTCAACATGATTTTATTCACTGTTTTATTTTTAGGAAGCCTGTTTCATTGTTGACCCCTAGTTAGTCTGTAGTCAATTTAAATCTCTGATCCCTTTTTTTTTTTTTTAAATGGGAGCTTGCCTGAAACTGGTAATGTAGAACTTTTTAGGAACCTTCATTAAATCCCATTTTGATTATGTCAGCCCATTATTCCAGCTCATCAGAATTCTGTTCTTAAACATAATAGTGGTTATAGCTAACATTTTGTGTTATGCTTTACTTTGTACCAAGTACTTTCATGAACATATCTAATTGTGAAATAGGGCTTACTACCTGTATTTTACTGAGAAGAAACTGAGGTTCATAGAAGTTAATAACTTGTCCAAGACCAGTAAGCCAGTAAGTAGCAAATGAGGGTTTTGGATTTGAATATTCCTAGCACCAACATCCATACCCTTTCCATCATATCATGTTCTTTTCTCCTATATGTGAAAAAAGAAAGTGAGCTTCTTGCCTGGGTTTCAGAGACATCACAGGTCGAGGTGCTATTGGACTAAGTCTTGGACTCTAACTTTTTTTAATATTTATGTTGCATTGTCAGCTATATTTCATTTCTGCCAGATTCTGCCAGATTTCTTCTTTTGCATCTAAAACATTGGTAGGCTTCAGTTTCTTTAAAGAAGAAAAGAGTTGGACTTTGACCTTTCCAATGCATAATGTTGATAACTATAGCAAATAAAGCCTTCTTCCTTTTTGAGGAATGATTGCCTTTCCATGATGCGGATCATGACTGGCTTTGAAAAATCCTCTGAAAGTTATTATTCACCTTCCCATCTCTTTGAAGAACTTATTATATAGAGAGTATAGCTTGGACAAACTCCCGAAGGCTATAAGGGTACCAGATTTTGGCTTAGGATGAGGAAAAATGAAAGCTTCCCAATAAAAGTATGTCCTATCTCATTAAAAAGTGAGTGTCTTATCACTGGAGGTATCTAAACGATAAAATGCATGACCATGTTATTGAAGGAATTTGTGTCCTGGGAATAAGATAAGAACATTTATAAATTTGTTTATCAATCGTGCCTTTGCCGGTGTTTCCAGAGGCTTGTGTTGTGAAACCAGAAGTAAGTAAGGTTCAATCCCTGCCTTCAAATAAAAAAATACCCAGGAGCTCCTGTGGGAGGACAGAGGAGGGTGCCCTTACCCTGAGCAGTAAATGAAGGTATTGCAGTTGAGCGTCTGATTCTTGTGAGTTGTCCCAGGGGAGAGCTCCATCCAATTTGTTCTTCTCCAAATGTGTGATGCTCTGAGGCTTTACCTTGGAGATGTGATCTTTGATGGTACCTTGGCATACAGTGTAACCACAGAGTTTTTGGGACAACCTGTATCTGTTTGTGCATTGTCTTAGCTTTACACAGCAAAGCCCAGGTATGTCATGTCAGGCCCAGGTAAAGAGGCTCTCTTTTCCAGTGTCCAGAGATGGTCTCTTGAACCCTCATATTTCTTCCTCCCAATCAGTCCAAGCTGGCAGATGTCTCCTTGATGTGCTGGATGAGAGGGCATAATGTGCATTCTTTGTCAGGGAAGAAATAGGCTCATGCCAGTGGAGAGTTTTTTACCCAGTCCTAAATTATCTTTTAGTCCAAGTCCCCATCATCTTCTTTCTCAAAAGAGATTCAAGTTGAAGAACATCTTAATCTGTCACATATATTCTTCCTGGAAACTAAAAACAAAACAAAACAAAACAAAAAACTACAAGACTTTGAGTTACAAAGAATATAGAAGCTATGTAGAGAGTACTAGATTCAGAATCAAGAGAATAGGATTCAAATCCTACCCTTTGCTGAAGGCTTTTTTTTTTTTAACAGTCTGTCTGTCTGCCCAGAAGTAGTCCCAATGTCAGGGTGACAATAAGATGACATACCACACAGCTCAAGCCAGTCCAATATAGCTTCTTTGTCTAAAGCTAGCAGAAAAGTCTGTAGGGCTCTAGGCTAGTCTTTTTATTTGTTTCATTCTGCAGCTAAAAAGACTGACCAGACAGGCTAAGTGATCTTTTTATTTATCACATAATAGGGCTGAATGATCCAATCCCTGAGTGATAGTATTGGTCCTAACTCATGTCTCAATAATCTCTGTAGGGATACAGCACTAAATGGCATCCCTTGGCTTACCAGAAGAGGCTTTGGCTCTGCAGGCTTTGTTCAATTGATTTCATTTTTAGAATCATGTAAAGTGGAGATCATTGCCAACATAGTATGTGTATGATACTTTATAGCTTTTAAATGGCTTTTATAGCCATTATTTCATTTAATATTTACAATCAATTATCTTTTATTTTGCTCATTGATTCATTCAGGAAATATTGGCATCTACTGTGTTAGACTCTGGGGATAGAGTCTTGAACAAGACCCAGTACTTGGTCTCATGGATCTCAGATTTAGAACTCTCAAGGAGGTTTTGTGACTTGCTCTAATGCTGGTGACGTGGATTCCAAATCCCATCTTTGTCAAATGTTTGGTTGCTCTCTGCCTTGATGCTTCTAGATGTGTGGGAATGATGCCTAATTTTGAGAAGCATTGCTTTGTATTGTGATGAAATGTAATTTTATTATATCTTCAACCTAATAATCTTACTTCTACTTTTTTGGGCTTCACAGAATAATCTGCTTTGTTTTCTCCAGGAGAATCCACAAGGGATATAAAGTTAGTGTTTGTATCCCCCAGATTCTGCTTTTCCCCAGAAAAAAGAACCCTAGACTTTTCCTGAGCTGATGGAGATACAGGTTCACTCTGTGTATATGCTGAGCCTTTGAAACCCATTGCTATGGCTCAGTGTGCTCTGTTCCTTCTTACCCCTTTTCTATACTCCTACAGTTACCTCGTGGGAGATGAGCTGTGGGTTGTCATGGAATACTTGGCTGGAGGCTCTTTGACAGATGTGGTAACAGAAACTTGCATGGATGAAGGCCAGATCGCAGCTGTCTGCCGTGAGGTAAGGCCAATGGCCAACCAGCCTCGAGCAGGAAGTGGTCTTCATATCAGTGTCTATCAGAGTTTTGCACTTGATGGGATTTCTGGCTGGGCACTGAAGGTGGAAGAAATTTGCTGGATTCTCCCATTATTCTTTTGTTTAGCTGTTTTGAATTTTCTATCACTATGATCTATTATTTAAAGATAACTTTATTCTGATTATAAAAGTATATACCCATTGTAGAAAAATTAGAAATTACATATATATATGTAAAGTCACTCAATTTCAACCTTAAAAGTGACTGCTATAAATACTTTGTAGTATTTTTCTCTTTTACATGGATATATATTTTAATCATATTTTTATTCTACTTTTCTGTTCTCTTCGTGTGCTGTGAAGGAAATAAAACAGATTAAGAAGGTAGTGACAGAGGAGGTACTATTTTAGACAGAGTAGTCAGGGATGGTTTTGCCATAGATTTGAATAAAGATCTGAATATACGAAAAAGCAAGCCACACAAAAATCTGGGATAAAATACTTCCAGGCAAAAGAAATGGAAAATGAAACTTAAATAGGTATTCTCTTTTCTCCTCATTGCTATTAAATGTCAAAGGTCTGTAATATGCTGGTGTAAGAGGAGAAAAAAAAAACTTCACAAAGTTTCTGTGAGAAGAAATATCCTCAGGGAGAGCCCCATGTTTTTAAAGCTTTTATTTAAGCTCAGTCGGTTGAGTGTCTGACTTTGGCTCAGGTCATGATCTCGCAGTCTATGAGTTCAAGCCCTGCGTCGGGCTCTGTGCTGACAGCCCAGAGCCTGGAGTCTGCTTCAGATTCTGTGTCCCTCTCTCACTCTGCTGTTCACGTGCTCCTGCTCTGTCTCTCTCTCTCTGTCTCTCTTAAGAATAAATAAGACATTAAAAAAATTAAGTTTAAATTCCAGTCAGTTAATATATAATGTAATATTAGCTTCAGGTGTACAATATAGTGATTAAGCACTTCCATATATTACCCATTGCTCATCACGAGTGCAGTCCTTAATCCCCATCTCCCCTCTTTAACCCACCCCTCCTCCCCACCTCCCCTGTGGTAACCATCAGTTTGTTCTCTATAGTGAAGGGTCTTTTTCTTGGTTTGCCTCTCTCTCTCTCTCTCTCTCTCTCTCTCTCTCTCTCTTTCCCTTTCCTGGTTTGTTTTGTTTTTTAAATTCCACATATGAGTGAAATCACATGGTATTTGTCTTTCTCTGACTTATTTCACTTAGCATAATACTGTCTAGCTCAATCCATATCATTGCACATGGCAAGATTTCATTCCTTTTTATGTCTAAGTAATATTCCATTATATATATATATATATATATATATATATATATATACACCACAACTTCTCTTTACATTCATCAGTTGATGAATACTTGGACTGTTTCCATAATTTGGCTATTGTAGATAATGCTGCTATAAACATCAGGGTGTGTGTATCCTTCTGAATTAGTATTTTTATATTTTGGGGGGGGGGGAATACCTAGTAGTACAATTGCTAGATCGTAGGGTAGTTCTATTTTTAACTTTTTGAGGAACCTCCATACTGTTTTCCAGAGTTGCTGCACCAGTTTACATTCCCTCCAACTGTGTAAGAGGGTTCCCCTTTCTCCACATCCTCACCAACACCTGTTGTTTCTTGTGTTGCTGATTTTAGCCATTCTGCAGATAGGTGTGAAATGATATCTCATTGTTTTGACTTGTATTTCCCTGATGATAAGTGATATTGAACATCTTTTCATGTGTCTATTGGCCATCTGTATGTCTTCTTTGGAAAAATATCTATTCATGTCTTTTGCCTTTGTTTTAATTGGATTATTTGTTTTTTGGATGTTGAGTTTTACAAGTCTTTTATATACTTTGGATATTACCCCTTTATCAGATATGTCATTTGCAAATATCTTCTCCAATTCCATAGGTTGCCTTTTAGTTTTGTTGATTGTTTCCTTTGCTGTGCAGAAGTTTTTATCTTGATGAAGTCCCAATAATTTATTTTTGCTTTTGTTTCCCTTGCCTCAGGAGACCTATCTAAAAAGAAGTTGCAATGGCCAGATGTCAAAGAGGTTACTACCTGTGTTCTCCTCTAGGATTTTTATGGTTTCATGTCTCACATTTAGGTCTTTAATCAATTTTGATTTTATTTTTATCTGTGGTATAAGAAAGTGGTCCACTTTAATTCTTTTGGATGTTTCTGTCCAGTTTTCTCAACACCATTTTTTGAAGAGACTATCTTTTTCCTGTTGGATATACTTTCAGTTTTGTTGAACATTAATTGACTATATAGTTTTGGGTTCATTTCTAGATTTTCTATTCTGTTCCATGACCTATGTGTCTGTTTTTGTGCCAGTACCATCCTGTTTTGATTACTACAGGTTTGTAATATAACTTGAAGTCTGGAATTGTGATACCTCCAGCTTTGTTTTTTTCTTTTTCAAGATTGCTTTGGTTATTTGGGGTCTTTTGTGGTTCCATGCAAATTTTCAGATTTTTTGTTATAGCTCTGCGAAAAATGTTTTTGGTATTTTGATACAGATTGCATTAAATGTGTAGATTGCTTTGGGTAGTATAGACATTTTAACAATATTTGTAATTCCAGTTCATGAGCATGGAATGTCTTTCCATTTCTTTGCTTCATCTTGAATTTCTTTCATCAGTGTTTTAGAGTTTTCAGAGTACAGGTCTTTCACTTCTTTGGTTAGGTTTATTCCTTGGTATCTTACTGGTTTTGGTACAGTTGTAAATGGAATTGATTCCTTGATTTCTCTTTTTGTTTATTCATTATTTGTATATGGAGATGCAGCAGATTTCTGGATGTTGATTTTGTATCCTGTGACTACTGAGTTTGTATATCAGTTCTAGCAATTTTGGTGGGGTGGGGTCTTTAGTGTTTTCTATATAGAGTAGCATGTCATCTGCAAAGAGTAAACATTTGACTTCTTCCTTGCCAGTTTGGATGCCCTTAATTTCTTTTTATTGTCTGACTCTTGTGGATAGCCATATTTTTATTAGAGGAAGAAGATGAAGGAAATATTCAGAGAAGTTGAGGATATTGGATGTTTTGCTGATAAGAGACTGGAACTTTACAGTAGCCCAATAATAGAAAAGTTTCAGAATTAGGGAAAAGTAGGGGCGCCTGGGTGGCGCAGTCGGTTAAGCATCCGACTTCAGCCAGGTCACGATCTCGCGGTCCGTGAGTTCGAGCCCCGCGTCAGGCTCTGGGCTGATGGCTCGGAGCCTGGAGCCTGTTTCCGATTCTGTGTCTCCCTCTCTCTCTGCCCCTCCCCCGTTCATGCTCTGTCTCTCTCTGTCCCAAAAATAAATAAACGTTGAAAAAAAAATTAAAAAAAAAAAATTAGGGAAAAGTAGATTAGGTGATTAGAAGATGAGATTCAGAGTATTATGGGATTAAGTTCAATATTATGATTGGGGTTTGATGATGTAAGATCTGGAGGCATTCAGATGGAAAAATGTAGTTGTATATTTAATCAATATTAGGAAAAGTGAAGTCACGTGAAATCAATTTCATCCTAGAAAATATGATCACCCTGCATCCCGGGATCTGGAACACACTCATGTAGGTTAATGGAATTAACATAGACCTGGGATTCTTAGGAGCTGTGGCTTCTTTTCTTTGCTGCACTGCTAATACCGTGTTTCTCAACTTTTTAAAATTATTATTATCTCTCCCCGAGGGAGCCTTTTAAGACATTTTTTCCTAATCCCATTCCCCCCCATGAAATATTAATACCATATCTGTTTATGCATATCTGTTTATGTATTGTGGCCCTTTGGGAAGCCACAAACCACTGTAATATCTAAAATATTTTTCACTCACCCCAGGAGCTAACTTGCACTGATTGAGGATATATGCATATGCATGCTTAGGGAAATCAATTTGCTTCAAATTATATATCTTTAAAATGGGAATTCACCCTGTATATATGTTAGGGGCGCCATATGGATCAAAAAGCACTTAAAAATTTTTTTAATGTTGCACAAATAGGTGACATTACTATTATCTTTAAGTTCTAAGAGATCATCCCTCTTTTAAAAAATAGTTTTATTGAGATATAATTCACATACCATATAATTCATCCATTAAAAAGTATATAATTTAATGGTATTTAGCATATTGAGTTACACAACCATCACCATAATCAATTTTAAAATATTTTCATCACGCCTCCCCCCCAAAAAAACTCCTTACCCATTCATTAGTAGGCACTGCCCCACCCACCCCATTTCTTGACCCCTCCCTGCCAACGCTATGCAACCACTAATCTGTTTTCTGTCTCTATAGATTTACTTGTTCTGGACATTTAATATAAATGGAAACGGCTTCTTTTCCCTAGTATAATATTTTGAAAGTTCATCCATGTTATAATGTACATTAGTACTTCATTCTTTTTATTAACAAATAAGATTCCATTTATTTATCATTCATCAGTCAATGGACATTTGGGTCATTTCCACTTTTTGGCTATTATGAATAATAACATATGTACTTGTACAAATTTTTGGTTGGATATCTGTTTTCATTTCTCTTGGGTATAAGCCTAGGAATGGAACTTCTGGTCATATAGCAACTCGGTGTACTTGCTTAAGAAATGGCCAAACTGTTTTCCAAAGTGGCTGTATTTTTTGATATTCCTACAAACAATGTATGAGGGTTCTAATTTCTCAAAGTTATTTTTTTATCATAATTTTTGACATCCAGAAATCAGGGTCTCCAGCCTCCTAAGGAAAGCAACTCTTACTTTTTTAGGCAAAAGCTGCTTCTGAATATTGGTTTGTTCTTAATTTAGCCATTGGTATGTTCTTAGAAAGTGAAGTATTAATTTGAAAACATTGAGGTAGTATTTTCCAATTGGTTTGCATCTCTAGTATTTTTCAGTTGGTAGAAGCTTCTAAAATGTTAGCTTTTCGTTATGGACTTAAACTAGTAGATTTAGTAGCAAACCTGAGGTTATTTTTTCTTATCCCCACATTTTACAGATGGGAAAACAGTAGCCTGGAGAGAGTAAGTGATTTGTTTAGAATGTTAGTATCATTAGTCAGGAAGTGGCAGCACCAGGCATTTTCATGTTCCATTAGCCTCTGTGTTATTCACTCTGCCTGCTAATTATAGATGTTTTCCAAGATTCTTTTCTTGCTTTTGTCTTCTATAACATTTGCCAGTTGCAGCCATAACTATAACTTGAAAAAAAAAAATCACCTGGTCACAAATGACTCAAATATTTATCTCAAGTCCATATCTCCATATAGAACTTAAGACTCATATGTTCAGTTGTCTACTGAATATTTGTCTGCAAATGCTTATACGTATATAAAATTTAACATACCCAAAACAGTACAAATTATCTCCTCGCCAATAATAAGAGTTTTCTAACTTCACTGTTGCTTGTTCTTTAAAATAAGTTTCTTTTTTTTTTTAATGTTTATTTATTTATTTTGAGAAAGAGAGAGAATGTGAACGAGGGAGGGGAAGAGAGATGGGGGGAGAGACTATCCCAAGCAGGCTCCGTGCTGTTAGCACAGAGCCGGCACGGGGCTGGATCCCATGAAACGTAAGATCGTGACCTGAGCTGAAATCAAGAGTTGGACATTTAACCAACTGAGCCACTCAGGTGCCCCCTAACTTCACTGTTTCTAATATCACTTTCATATGTCTCAGATATGACTCTCTTTGTCACTTTCCTCCGGTTTTATCGTTATAAAATCATTTCCATTCTTCCTCAGTAGTTTTTCTTGGGCCTCAGCTTCTTTGTTAAGGATCTAATGTTTGATAAAAAAACAAAAAACAAAAAAACTCCAAAATGGATTGGAGGGACTTTTGTACCTAAAAACTATTGGGGCGCCTGGGTGGCTCTGTCAGTTGAGTGTCTGACTTCAGCTCAGGTCATAATCTCATGGTTCATGGATTTGAACCCTGGGTCAGGCTCTCTGCTGAGCCCACTTCGGATCCCATGTCTCCCTCTCTCTCTGCCCCTCCCCCACTCACACGTATGTACTCTCTCTTTCTCTCTCTCTCAAAATAAATAAACATTAAAAAAAGGAAACTATTGTAAGGTGTACTGTAATTACAATAAGATATGGTAAGGCATATTATAAGAAAGGCATAAAGCAGGACCAAATTAGAAGAGTGCTTAGCCAGGAGACCGGAGATTAGGCTGTAGACCTGCCTCCACCACAGATTGGGAGCAAGTTCTGTTTACTCACTGGGCCCCCACTTTCTTGGTCATAAAATGAGGAGGTTGGATTAGTTGATTTTCTATAAGTTTTCATATTATAAGTCCTTTTTTCTCCCTCTGCTCATCGACTTCAATAGTGCCTGCAGGCTTTGGAGTTTCTGCATTCGAACCAGGTCATTCACAGAGACATCAAGAGTGACAATATCCTGCTGGGAATGGATGGTTCTGTCAAGCTAAGTGAGTAGGAATGAAGATACTTCTCTTCCTGATGGGACCCTGTCTCCTGGGGGAGGGTAATCATATAATAGCTACAAGACTGAGCAAGGGGTCTTCGCTTACAGGCACATGTTGGAGATATTGAGGGTCAGTTCCAGACCATTGTAGTAAAACGAATATTGCAGTAAAGCAAGTCAAATGAATTTTTTGGTTTCCCAGTGCATATAAAAGTTATGTTTACACTACACTGAAGTCGATTAAGTGTGTAATAGCATTATGTCCAAAAAACCGATGTACATATCTTAATTAAAAAATACTTTCTTGCTAAAAATTGCTAACCATTATCTGAACTTTCAGTGAGTTGTAATCTTTGTTTTTGTGAAGAGTCTTGCTTCGATGTTGATGGCTGTGCACTGATCAGGGTGGTGGTTGGTGAAGGCTGGGGTGGCTGTGGCAGTTTCTTAAAATAAGACAATAATGAAGTTTGCTGCGTTGACTGATTCTCTTCCACTTCATGAACAACTTCTCTGTAGCATGCAATGCTGTTTGATAGCATTTTACCCACAGTAGATCAACTTTCATAATGGGAGTCAGTCCTCTCAAACCCTGCTATTGCCTTATCAACTAAATTTATGTAATATTTTAAATCCTTTGTGTCATTTCAACGATCTTCATGGCATCTTCACCAGGAGTAGATTCCATCTCAAGAAATACTTTCTTTGCCCATCAGTGAGAAGCCACTCCTCACCTGTTCAAGTTTTATCATGAGATTGCACTAATTCAGTCACATCTTCAGGCTGTACTTGTAATTCTAGTTTTCTTGCTATTTCTACCACATCTGCAGTCAGAACATAGACATTTATCGATTTAAATAAGTTCACCATCTTATATGGGTGCAGTTCGTGATGCCCCAACACAATTACAGTAGTAACATCAAAGATCACTGGTCATAGACCACCATAACAGATGTAATTGTAATGAAAAAGTTAGAAATATTATGAGAATTACCAAAATATAACACAGAGACATGAAGTGAGTAAATGCTGTTGGAAAAATGGCACCGATAGACTTGCTCATCACAGAATTGCTACAAACCTTCAATTTGTAAAAATCTGCGATGTGCAATAAAGTGAAGTGCAATAAAATGAGGTATGTCTGTGTTTCCTGGGATATGCAAGCTCTTTATAGTACTCAGCACTATGCAGGATGTCATTTCTTTTTTTCCCCATCCATTTATATGTTTAGCCAAAAGAAATTTACTGAATGCCAACTGTGTGCTATGTCCAGTGATGGGCACCAAGGATACTTTTGCTTGTCTTCAAGTAGCTCTCAGTCTAGTAGTGGAGAAATTAGTGTAGTTTCTTTGATTCATTCATTCAGCACACTTTTATCAAATATCTATTATACCTAGGCCCTCTGGGAATAAAAAAATGAGTGGGAAGACATAGCCTTTTCTATCAAAGGCCTCAATTTAAATAAACATATAATTGCAATACAATAAGAATGAACTATAAGCAGAACATTTTGTTCGAAAGTGTGAGGATCAGTAGCCCGGACTGACAGCTGTGTTACAGATGGGCAACTTATGGGAAGATTGTTAGCAGTCTTTGTCCAGGGGCACAGGGTGAGAAATTAATAAAAGCAGGGCCATTCCTACTTGTAGGTGATTAGGGCTTAAGTCTGGGACTCATTCCCAGAAAATAAAACAAGGACCTAGACTGCCAGATTCTGGGACATAGGCATGGATTTCAAGAAGAAAGCAGAATTGGGGCAAGTAATCAAGGCCAAAACGGGCACCTTTGGCTCTAATGCCTAGTTCTTCTAGTTTGAGGAGGGGTAGGAGGCCAGAGATGATATTTCTTTTGTTCGTCTTGTTTCTTTTCAATGTCGGACAGAGGACAGGCTAAGAGCTGGATGTGAAGGTGGCAGTCATGTGATTCCAGGTCTGGAGAGAGAAGGGATTGCCGTGGCTGGGAGCTAGGCAGAGCTTGACAGCTAGGGATAGGCACATAGTCAATACTTATGGAAGGTGTACCCTAAATATACATCCATTCTTTCTTTTCTTTTCTTTTTCTAGCTGACTTTGGATTCTGTGCCCAGATCACCCCAGAGCAGAGCAAACGGAGCACCATGGTGGGAACCCCATACTGGATGGCACCAGAGGTTGTGACACGGAAAGCCTATGGGCCCAAGGTTGACATCTGGTCCCTGGGCATCATGGCCATTGAAATGATTGAAGGGGAGCCCCCATACCTCAATGAAAATCCTCTCAGAGTGAGTGTTACTAGTCCCATTTCAAGATGTTTGGGCTATTGTCTTTAGTCCCAGGAAATGAGACTCAGGCTATTCCCTACAGTTTTCAACCTGGATCTGTCTTTTCTAGATAAAACTAGGCACTATTGGATTTAAAGAAAAGAGATATTCACAGTCACTCATTTATTCAACAATTATTTGAGTTCCTGCCATGTAAAAGAAACTGTTCTAATGGCAATGAAGAAATTAATAAATAGTAACAGAGGGTAAGTGCTGTGAAATAAAGCTGAGTAAAGGGCTTATGAGAGTGATGGGGAAAGAGGGAGAAATGTACTATTTTATTTAGAGTAGAGAAGGGAGTCCTCCCTTATAAGTTATTTGAGCAGAAACCTGAAGAAAGGAATAAGCCATGCAATTAATCTGATGCAAGAGTTTCCCAGGTATCAAGTATATAAACGACTTGATTTGAGAACACACTTGTATCCAGGAAAAAACCAAAGAGGGCAGTGTTCCTAAGTGAGTGAGTGGGGAGGAGAATAGTAGACAAGGTCAGGGAACTAGGAGGGGACCAAATCAGATCATGTGACCATCTTGAGAACTTGGCTTTTATTCTGTAAGAGATTGGAAGCCATTGAAGGATTTTGAGGTGAGGAGTAGTATGATCTAATTTATGTTATGAATTAACCATTTTGGCTGCTTTCATGGAAAGCAGACTCTGAAATACTGTTATAATCATTCAGGTAAGAGTGGTAGCTTGGACTATGTTGGTGGCATGAAGAGTGGTTAGACTCAGGAAATATCTTGAACATACAGCTGACAAGGTGAATTAGATATCAGAGAAAGAGGAATCAATAATGCCTATGAGATTTTGGGCCTTAATTGCTGAAAAAGTTCAGTTGCCATTTACTGGGAAGGTTGAAGAGCAGGTAAAATTGGATAATAGAGTTTGTTTTTAATGTGTTAATTTGAAATGCTTATTAGACATCCAAGTAGAGATGTCGCACAGAGTTGGGCATAGGAGTCTGGAGTTTAATGGTGAGAGGTCAGAGCTATAAATACAAATTTATCAGGAAGTAGTATATAGTTGGTTTATTTAAAGCATTGGAACGAGATGATTGATGCGATCACTCACCTAGGGAGTAAGGTTTGAGTACTGAGCCCTGGGGTACTCTCAAGTTTACAGTTTGGAGGAACTAGCAAAGTAGACCAAGGAATGGCCTTTCTAGAACTGAGAGAAGTGTGTTCCGGAGGCCAAGAGAACAAAGTGTTTGGAGAAGAACTGTGTTCTTTGGAGAAGGACATTGGCTGTGTCAAATGTCACTGATTGTATGAGATAAAGTTGAGAAATACACATTATATTTGCCAATGTGGAGGTTAGTAATGAGCTTGACAGTCAGTGGAGTGATGGTAATGAAATGATAGCCTAATTAGAGTAAATCCACCAGAATGGGAGAAGTTGAGATGGCATGTGAAAGCAATTGTTGTTGTTGTTTAAGGAGTTTTGCTCTTAAGAGAAAAGAGAAATGGAGCAGGAACTAGAAGTAGAGTTGAGGGAGGGTTTAGTTTAGTTGTTTTTTTTTTTTTTAAGATATTATTACATCATGTTTGTGTGGGGATAACAATAATCTAGTGCAAAGGAGGAAAGTGGTCATGTCCTAGAGAGAAGTGACATCTTTAGGAGTGATGTCCTTAAGTTGATGAGAGGGGTTGGATCAAGTATTGAAGTAAAGAGTATTAGATTAGAGTATGGACAATTTATCCATTGCAATAAGAGAGGGAAGGCAGAGTATATGAATACAGATGTATGTTGGTAATTTTGGTCATGGGCAAATAGGAGAATTATTCTGATTTCTTTTATTTTCTTATTTTTCCCAACCTTCCCTCCAGTGCAGGAATTCTCTGTGTGTTTTTGGTAGGTGGTCATCCAATCTTAACTGGATACCTCTTGGGTAGCTCTGATTACTGGAAAGTGCTTCATTGTACCAAACTGAAACTGCCTGAAGGTCCCAGTTTTGGTCTCTGAATCCACATGCTACTCATCTTCCCCCATCTTCCAGTAGCCTTGAAAATGATGACTGGTAGGGTGTGATGGAAATAAGACTGGGATTAGAATCAGAGAACAGAAGCTCATATGATTAAGTTGATACTTGGCATATCCCTTTATGTTTCTGGACCTTATTTATGAAATGGGGATGATTCTTGCCTAGCCCATTACCCAGATTTATTATTGTGGTCATTAAATGAGGTAGTGTTTGTGTAAATACTTTGTGAATTAAAGTGCTCAGTGCTTGAAAAGGACTGTTTGGTTTTGTTTTGTTTTGTCTTGTTTTTTTAACTTATCCCATAAGATGCTCCATGTTAGGGGAACTGGGAGGCAACAGGGAAACAGATTGTTGCTTTACAGACATTTCCTTTTTATATTCCTCTCTGTTAGAAGAAATCAGTTCTTAGATGACTCAGGTGCCAAGGCATCAGGAATAATTTCCTCCAGCAAATGGGCAGGTGTTTAATTCTTCAGGCTAAATGAATAATAAGCCCCTTAATTCTATAATCAAGAATAATAATAAAGCCATGGGTCTGGAACACACTTCATAAGTTTATAAAGTGCTTTCCAATATACTATCTTGTTTTATATTTACAGACATGTGATATAGATATAGATAGGCACTATTATCATCCCTGTTTTTACAGATGAGGAATTTGGAAACTCACTGACTTGCACATGAACACATGGCCTTTAAATGTTAAATAAGATCCTTAGGTCATATTCTTTCCAGTCTCTTTGTGTCCTAGAGGCATAAAGCAGCCGACAATATTTCTAGAGGGCAAGTGTGGGGACTAGGAGAGAACCCCAGCTGGAGCCTGTGGTGATTCTTCATTTGTATTGCCAGGCCTTGTACCTCATTGCCACCAATGGGACCCCGGAGCTTCAGAACCCAGAGAAGCTATCAGCTTTTTTCCGGGACTTTCTGAACCGCTGTCTTGAGATGGATGTGGAGAAGAGAGGTTCAGCTAAAGAGCTGCTGCAGGTAACTGTCCCTAAGCAGAGAAGCTCCAAATTCAAGGGATCACTAAACCAAGTCTTGTTTGCTTCATTTTTGCACATGAGGCACTACTAGGCCTCTCTCCTACAACTTACCTACACTCAACTTCTATTCCTACTTCCCTAACCTCTTTCATCCCTGGGCCTTTTCTCAAGCTATTCCCTGAGGCTGTTCCTCAGTCTGTTAAAACTACACATAGGCTTAGCTTAAAAATCTGCTTACTGAGCTCCTGTTGAATTTTGCCTGTATTATCACCATAGTTGAGTCTTACCTAATATAAAATGGAATCATACAATATGAAAACTTGTGCCTGGCTTCTTTCACTCATCATAGTGTCTATGGGATTCATCCTGTTGTCAGCATATCAATTATTCATTCTTTTCTTTATTTTATTATATTTTTAATGTTTATTTCTGAGACAGAGAGAGACATAGCATGAGTGGGGGAGGGGCAGAGAGAGAGGGAGATGCAGAATCTGAAGCAGGTTCCAGGCTCTGAGCTGTCAGCACAGAGCTCGACACGGGGCTTGAACTCACAAACCGTGAGATCATGACCTGAGCTGAAGTCCGTCGCTCAACGGACTGAGCCACCTAGGTGCCCCAATTATTCATTCTTTTGTATTGCTCTGTAATTTTCTGTATAGTATTATATAAATATCACATTCATTCTTTCATTCTCTTGGACATTTGGGTTCTTTTTAGTTATGACTATTTTTTAAATATTTATTTAAAATATTCTTTTTAAAAAATATATATTATATATATGTATATATTTTATTTAAATTCAAATTAGTTAACATGTAGTGTAATAATGAGTTCAGGAATAGAATTTAGTGATTCATCACTTATATATAATACCCACTGCTCCTCCCAACAAGTGCCCTTCTTAATGTCCATCACCCATTTAACCCATCCCCACACCTAACACTCCGCCAGCCACCCTCAGTTTGTTCTCTGTATTTAAGAGTCTCTTATGGTTGTACCCTTTCTGTTTTTATCTTATTTTTGCTTCTCTTCCTCTCTGTTCATCTGTTTTGTTTACTAAATTCCACATATGAGTGAAATCATATGATATTTGTCTTTGTCTGACTTATTTTGCTATAATATACTCTACTTCCATCCACGTTGTTGCAAATGGCCAGTTATGACTATTGTAAGTAAAGTGACTATGAACATTCTTGTGTGTGTCTTTTGGTGGATACACAAACTCTTTTCTGTTGGAAATATACCTGTGAGTGGAAATGCTGGGATATAGCAGAGATGTGTGTTTGAGTGGTAGGTAGATACTGTCAGTTTTCCAAAATGGTTTGTTACCTTTTAAAGATGTTCTTCAACTTGGGGATGATCTGAAGCTTTCCAGACAGAGCCTTGTGCAAACATGGATAGCCTTATTAACATCTTATAATGGTTACTGAGGAAGAATGGTAAATAGTCATGTGTCTTTTGCTCTTTTTTTCCTTTCTAGCATCAGTTCCTGAAGATTGCCAAGCCCCTTTCCAGCCTCACTCCACTGATTGCTGCAGCAAAGGAGGCAACCAAGAACAATCACTAAAACCACGCTTGCCCCAGCCTCATTGTGCCAAGACTTCTGTGAAATAAATGCTCATTTTAGAAATTCAAGCCCCTGATGCCCTCTCTTCCTTGCCTTGCTCCTCCCATTTCCTGGTCTAGCGCTCTCATGTCTTTGATCCTTGAGAACTATGTGTCCAGCATTGAAGAGAACCGCAACTGACTAATGAGATGATGTCCATTTCCAAATAAGGAATTTCCTCCCAATTCATGGATGTGAGGGTGGTTTACCATCAAGGGCTTCTTTGAATAAACCCGTGGACTCCTTTTCCCATCCCCTCCATCTCTCACCTGCCAGTCAGTTCTTGACTCTATAATTTTTGGCTTTATAACATTATCAATTTGTAATCAGTTGAGACTTCTTTAGTGCTTGCTTTTCTTTGACTGAACTGCCCAAACACCTATTGTACTTGAAAATTGGAACTGCTGGAGGAATGCCATGAGGGTTGATAATCTGCCAGGGATGTGAAATGGCTCATCTTCCTGGACCATGGCTTTGGCGCAGCTGATCCTGATATGGGAGAGAGAGCTACCATGTTTTCTCTTTGTGTATGCTTTTAGCAGCTATTTGGGAGGATCTTCACCCAGTAGTGTTCCCCGTGCTATTTCTTGTGAAATGGTCTTGGCTATGTAGCAGCTTTTGATTCCCTACATCCCTTAGGCTGCTGCCCCAATTCTGTCCTTGTTTAGAACATTGAGAGGTTTCCCAAGGCACATGCTGGGTGAGAACAGTGTGAGAAGTCAGGGGAAAAAATGTAGCTGCTTTTAGAACAAAGTCAGGTATCAGCACCTGTCCCGCTGTACCTATGTGTTGTTTTGAGAACTCAGCTGCTTTTTCCATCTGGAATAAGGAGCTGAAAGATTAACTTCGATCTTCTGATGGCCTGAATCTTTGGGTCAGAGGGAAGGACCTCGAAATGTGAAACTACATGTTAGTTTTGGATGGATTTGGCAACCTGATAAGATACTCTGCCGGCTGTGAAGGGACCCTGTTTTTACAATGCATGGCCAAGCTCTCTGCAAATGGAAATGCTTGCACTGGGTGTTGGGGATGTTTGCTACCTCCTGCTATCTTTGTGGTTTTGGTCCTCCCACTATGATAGGACCCCTGGCCAGCATTGTGGCTTGTCATGTCAGTCCCATTGGCTACCTTGTCATGCTCTGAGGTACCACTGCCTCTGTAGCACAAGTTTTATTTCCTTCAATAAAAGGAGATGAAAATATTCTACTTGGAGTATGCCTTTCTTCTTTGCCCTTTTCCTTTCTTTTCTAATTTTTTATTTATTTTTATTTTTATTATTTTATTCTATTTTTTTAATATGAAATTTATTGTCAAATTGGTTTCCATACGACACCCAGTGCTCATCTAATTTTTTATTTTAAAATAATTTCAAACTTGTAAGAAAACTTAAAATATATATTATAAAAAATATATATATTTTTCTCTTTGAACCATCAGATTAAGTTACCTTTACCACTATGTACTTCAATGTGTATTCATTCCTCTTAACGCTTTTATTTTAAATATAAATTAAGGGGCGCCTGGGTGGCGCAGTCGGTTAAGCGTCCGACTTCAGCCAGGTCACGATCTCGCGGTCCGGGAGTTCGAGCCCCGCGTCAGGCTCTGGGCTGATGGCTCAGAGCCTGGAGCCTGTTTCCGATTCTGTGTCTCCCTCTCTCTCTGCCCCTCCCCCGTTCATGCTCTGTCTCTCTCTGTCCCAAAAATAAATAAATGTTGAAAAAAAAATTTTTTAATATAAATTAAGAGAACTGTTTATATATTACAAGGTATTCACTCAGATAGTTGTGGAAACTGAGAAGTCCCATGATCCACATCTGCAAGTTGGAGGCACATGAAGGCTGGGGTGTAGTTCACAGGCCTGAGAGCCAGAGAACCAGTGGTGTAGATTCCAAAGTCTGACACGCAAGAACCAGGAGCACCCAGGGCAGGAGAAGATTGATGTCCCAGCTCAACAGTCAGGCAGAGAGCAACCCACTCCACCTTTTTGTTCTATTCAGACCTTCAGCTAATTTGACGATGTCCACCCAAGCAGGGTCATCAGCTTTACCCTGTCCACCAAGTCATATGCTAATCCCTTCTGGAAATACCCTTACAGACACACCCAGAAGTAATGTTTAACCAGATACTGGGCATCCCATGGCCCAGTGAAATTGACACAGAAAGTTTATCATCACACACTCATCCCCACCTCTAGGTGGAGGAACTCCCGTGGGGACTAAGTGAGCTGACAGCTTTTATAGTGCTATGTGTTATGACTTTTAGACCAAGGGGTCAAAAGTGAAGAGTGGAATAAGTCAGAGAAAGACAGATAGCATATGTTTTCATCGTATGTGGAATTTGAGAAACTTAACAGAAGACCATGGGGGAAGGGAAGGGGAAAAAAACAGTTTCAAACAGAAAGAAGCAAACCATAAGAGACTCTTCAATACAGAGAACAAACAGGGTTGAAGGGAGGGGAGGGGAAAATGGGTGATGGGCATTGAAGAGGGCACTTGTTGGGATGAGCACTGGGTGTTGCATGTAAGTGATGAATCATGGGAATCTAGTCCCGAAACAAAGAGCACACTACACACTGTATGCTAGCTAACTTGACAATAAATTATATTTAGAATTAAGAAAAAAAATGTAAAAAAAAAATGAAAAAGTTGGTGATCCCCAATGTCTTATGGAAAAAAAAAAAGTACAAAGGTACTGGAGGTCCTACATGCAGTTACTGAGAGTACAAGTACAGTGGCATTGTTTATGTGTGACATAGAATGCTAGGTGATGGTACAGCCCATCAGAAGACAGGAGTGTTATTTATACCTTCCACTTTGAGCTTGCAGTGGTAAACTGGTTAGTCTGATGAAGCCTGAGGAGTTGTTAGCTGATTGCCCCTCTGGAATCTTAGAACCTTGGGATTGTCTGATAGTTGGGTATTAAAACAGAAGTATTGCCTGTCCTGCAAACTTTCCAACACTCTATTTAAGCAGTATAGGCATGACTGTTTACTACTGGGATATCTAGACATCCACTCAGATAATAGAATATTCTTCATACCCAGACAGCTTAACAGCATATTTCCATGCCTTTTATTGCCTGCAGAATGTGGAGGCAAGAGAACTCTGAAACTCTCTACTCATAGACAATTGCTGCTTATTTAATTCTCCATGGGTACCATAAGCATCTATCTTGTGTGTTAGTTTTCAATTGCTACATAACAAATTACCACAAATGTGGCTCAGTACAACACAAATTATCTCAGTTTCTATAGGTCAAATGTTTGAGCACAGCATGGCTTGATATTTTGCTCAGAGTCTCATTAGGCTGGAATCAAGGTATTGGCCAGGTAGTTCATCCGGACCTTGAAGTCCTCTTCTAGGCTCACTGGTTGTTGGCAGAATTCATTTCCTTGTAGTTGTAGGACTGAAGTCCTCATTTTCTTTCGAGCTGTCAGCCAAGGACAACTCTCAGCTCCTAGAGGCTGCCTACCGTTTTTTGCCCCACGGCCTCCATAGACAATTCACAAAACAAATGTTTGCTTTATTCCAGATTAGCCAGAGCACATTTCTCCGACTTTCACTTCGGCAACCAGCCAGAGAAAACTCTGCTTTTAAAGGGCTCATGTGATTAGGTCAGGCTTATTTAGATAATCACCCTGTCTTAAGGTCAGCTAATTTCAGAAATTAATTACATCTGCAAAACCCTTCACGACAGTACCTAGATTCCTGTTTGATTGGAGAAACTAGAAGAAGTTATGTACACCAAAGGCTGGGAATCTTGGGGGGCTTAGTCCATTCGGGCTGCTATAACAAAATGCCATACACCGGGTAGCTTATAAACAACAAATTTATTTCTCATAGTTCTCGAGGCCAAGATGTCCAATATCATGGTGTCAGCATGTTTGGATCCTTGTGAAAGCCCACTTCCAGGTTGCAGACTGCTAACTTCTTGCTGTGTCCTCATATGGCAGGAGAGACTAGGGAGCTCTATGGGGTCTCTTTTCTAAAAGCACTAATCCCATTCATGAGGGCCCCCCACCCAGACCTAAGTACCTCCAAAGCCCCCACCTCTTCATACCATCATTTTGAGCATTAGGATTTCAACAAAAGAATTGGAAGGGATACATTCAGACCATAGCAGGGGCATCTTAGAATTTCTTTTTTAATTTTTTAAATGTTTATTTATTTGAGGCACCTGAGTGGCTCAGTCGGTTAAATGTCTGATTTTGGCTTAGGTCATGATCTCACAGTTTGTGGGTTCGGGCCCCACGTCGGGCTCTGTGCTGACAGCTCAGAGCCTGGAGCCTGCTTCGGATTCTGTGTCTCCCTCTCTCTGCCCCTCCCCTGCTCTCTCTCTCTCTCTCTCTCTCTCTCTCTCTGTGTCTCAAAAATAAATAAACATTAAAAAAATTTTCAAAAAGGTTTGTTTATTTATTTGAGAAAGAGCACAAGCGGGCTCTGCACTGTCAGTGCAAAGCCCGATGCTGGGCTTGAATTCACGAACTGGGAAATCATGACCTGAGTCAAAATCAAGAGTTGGATGCTTAACTGACTGAGCCATCCAGTCACCCTGGGCCATCTTAGAATTCTGCCCAGCATATACTGGAAGGGTCTATCTGCTCTCAGCCATCTGTTAAGGACACAGGAATTAGGGGAAGGGGAAATAACTGGAGTAGTATAACTATAGTGCAGGGACCTGAACCCAGGTATTCCTTTCCATACCTCTGTACACTATATCAAGAGTAGGCAGGGGTGCCTGGGTGGCTCAGTTGGTTAAGCATCTGACTGGCTCAGGTCATGATCTTGTGGTTCACGAGTTCAAGCCCCACATTGGGCTCTGTGCTGATAGCTCAGAGCCTGGAGCCTGCTTCAGATTCTATGTCTCCCTCTCTCTCTGCCCCTCCCCTGCTCATGCTCTGTTTGTCTGTCTTTCTCTCAAAAATAAATAAACATTAAAAAAAATTAAAAAGAGTAGGCAAACACCAACTTAAAGGCACTACTAGAGCCATGAGGCTGGCTGGGTGGTGACCAACTCAACTGAGGTCACACTAATATGTTTATCCTGCATTTGATGTCATTGTATACCTGCCATGTGGATACTGTGCAAGGTGTCCTCACCTGTAGGTACAAGTAAATGCAGTCTAACTACTGTGGAACCATTGAAGAAGGAGATTGGTGGTGATGGGACTACTCCTGGGTCCTGTTAAGGTTATTGTGCTGGGCCAGATGTTATAGATATTTTCAGAAGAAGCCTCGTGCCAGAAATAAGGGACTACCTGATACCATGGGAGACATTTGGAGGAAGTATATCCTATCTTATACTTGGATCCCTTCAAGAGAATCATCACCCACGCTATTGCATTCTTCTAGGCATCTCTTATCGACAATTGGCTCCTTTGTGAATCTGTCATAATGCTGGATCAGTCATCAGTTACTGGATGTAGCAAGGGTGACTTGGAAGCACTCCAGTGTTTTCTAACATTTACCTGCTGCATGTTTCCTATCCTACTCCACTGAATCATACTACCCACCATCAGCCTATGAAACTGTCAGTAATGGACTCTTGGGTTCCATGTCTGGCTCTTCCTCTACTTCCTGGGATGACATAGGATTCTTGGTCATTGGAAAAGCCTTGGGAGTAGTTCCATAGGCTTTGGCTAGGCTTTATTAAAGTGCAGTAACTATGAATATTGGTCTTAACTGCACACAATGTGAGCTTGCGTGTACACACACACACAACTCTGGACTGGATAATATGTTCCACCTAGGCTGTTTTCCTCTGTGGTTAAATGGCCTTCACCTGTTTGCCTCCAGTAATCATGACCTATAACCCTGAGGTGATAATCCAACTATTTAATGTTTTCTGGGATTCTCAGGTCCCCCATTGCCACCACCTGGCCTAAATGTAAAGGAGAAGACTTCCCAGTGGGTAGTAAGGAGAAAGGACTAGGAGATATCATAGTCTTATTCCTGAGTAGAGATATATGAAGCTGATAGAAAATCTACCAGTTATGCTAGGCTAAATAGCTAATGAGATCACTCTAGCCATCCAGCAGATTAGCCTGGACTCCTTAGCCAGAGTGGTTTTATTTTCATTTATTATTGTTGTTATTTTAACCAAAATGGATTTAGGCCACAAAACTGATCTTCATAATCTGACAGCAGCTGTCTCTGCCCTAATCAATAATTCCAATTATTTATAGATCACAATTAGTGGCAAGTAGAATAATCAATATTCTGCATATGGGAAAAGGCAGTATGGTTATTTAGTGCATCCCAAATGGGTACCTCTTTTTCTTGTCTGAGTCTGAGCTCCCTCAGCCCCTGGTTTAAGGAACAGCTATTTATGGCTTTCAATATTCCAGTGATTTTCAAAGTGTGGCTCCTACACCAGCAACATTAGCATCACTTGAGAACTCTCAGAAATGCAAGTTCTCAGGGTCCTTCATGGATATGCAATCTGCAGATAAGTCTTCCAGGTGATTCTGAAACAGCTGAAGTTTGAGAACCACTCTCCAAGGTTTCCTACAAACTGTAATGGTATGTATTACTGATGGAATGGGGTATGATGTATAGAGGCCACCTAGAGATTGGAGGTGAAGAACTACAATGGTTGAGAAATAAGGGTTAACTTGCCCAATATTCTCTGCTGGCTGGCCTCCTGGGAAAGGAGTTGGCCTTTGAGCTCCACGGAAATGATCTACAGCCAAATGCTTAGAAAAATCAGTTCTACTAGAATGCTGATCAGGTCACTTGTCTGCCATACCAAAACATGGTCTTTTGCCCCTAGTCTTGACAGCCTCTTCTGTATGTTTGATATATATATGTGTGTGTGAACGAAGTGGTGGGATAGGGCTAGAAGCCATTGTTCTGCCATGTCATGCCGCTATTGGATCACAACCCTCATCCAGCCAGCCATTCTGTGGCTTCTCAGACCTCTAGCTTTGTGAAGAAACAACCTTCCTCATTGGTAGTGATGAGGAAGGGAGTTGTGTAGGAGATACTACATAGTCATATTCATGCAAGGATCAGGGTCTCATTCCTATATGCTGACTCTAAATGGAATGAGCCATAAGGGACTTCCAAACCTGCTGCTGTCCCTATATTCGTTGGTTTCTTCCAATAAATACTATTCCAAAGGCCTGGTATGTGTCCTGTGTGGTCATTTGGCTTTGCTCCATGTTATTCAACTGTGTGAATATGTTGACATTATTTATTCATTCTTCTGCTGATGAGTATTTGGGTTATTTGCTGTTTGGGGTGATCAGAAGCAATGCTGCTATGAACATGATCATATATTTATCCTAGTGCTCACAAGAACAAATTTATCCACTAGATATCCTAGGTGTGGAATTATTAGATCATGGGGCATATATATCTTCAACTTTTTAAGATAATACCTACAAGTTTTCCAAAGGGATTGTACCAACTGACATCCCCCACTATTGTGGGAGTTCGTACACATTACTCAACCTTGCTCACGTTGCTTGATCGATCCTTGCTAACATTTACTATTTACTATTTACTTGCTAATATGCTACTATTTACTATTACATTTACTATTGTCAGACTACTTCATTGTAACCAATCTGTGTGTGTAGTGTAGTATTTCATTGTGCTTTTGCTTTTTAAAAAATAATTTTTTAATGTTTATTTTTGAGAGACAGAGAGAGACACAAAGAGAGAGACAGAGCACGAGTTGGGAGAGAGGGCAGAGAGAAAAGAAGACATGGAATCCGAAGCAGGCTCCAGGATCCAAGCTGTCAGTACAGAGCCCAACGCGGGGCTGGAACCCATGAATCTGAGCTGAAGTCGTTCGCTTAGTAGACTGAGCCACCCAGGTGCCCCTCATTGTGCTTTTACTCTTTTGTGAAGTCTTTTTTCAAATCTTTTCCTCATTATTTTCTTTTTTGTCATCTTTTAAATATTTTTTGTTGAAATTCCTTGTGTATGCTGGCTAATTATTCGTTCTCATTTTTGTGTTATAAAATCTTTTTTTGATTGCCTTTTTAAAATGAAACTTCTGGGGTACTCGAATTTATTAGTTGGTTAAGTGTCTGACTCTTGATTTTGGCTCAGGTCATGATCTCACGGTTGTGAGAGCCCAGTCCCACATCAGGCTCCATGCTGCGCATGGAGTCTGGTTAAGATTCCCTCTCTCCTGGGGCATCTGGATGGCTCAGTCGGTTGGGCGTCCAACTTTGGCTCAGGTCTTGATCTCATGGTTTGTGAGTTCAAGCCCTGTGTAGGGCTCTGCACTGACAGAGTCTGCTTTGGATTCTATGTCTTCCTCTCTCTGCCCCTCCCCATTCATGCTCTGTATCTCTCTCCTTCAGATATAAATAAACATCAAAAACATGTTTTTAAAATAAAAAGAAAGATTCTCTCCCTCGTCCTCTGCCCCTCCTCCACTCACACTCTCGCTTTCTCAAAAAAATTTTTTTTTAATTAAAATTAAACTTCCTGGGGCATCTGGGTGGCTCAGTCGATTGAGCGTCCGACTTCAGCTCAGGTCATGATCTCGTGGTCTGTGATTTCCAGCCCCAGGTTGGGCTCTGTGCTGACAGCTCAGAGCCTGGAGCCTGCTTCGGATTCTGTGTCTCCCTCTCTCTCTCTGCCCCTCCCCTGCTCATGCTCTGTCCCTCTCTGTCTCAAAAATAAATAAATGTTTAAAAAAATTAAAAAAAATAAGTAAACATTAAAAAATATTAAAAAAATAAAAATTAAATTAAATTAAACTTCCTATTTTGAGATAATTGTAGATACACATGCAGTGTTGAAAATCATAGAGAGCTATCCCACATACTCTTTACCCAGTTTCCTCCAATGGTACCACCTTGCAAAACAATACTGCACTATCCCAACTAGAGTATTGACATTGATAGAGTGAAGATATGGAACATTTCCATCCTCACGAGGATTCTTCTTTTTTACAGCCACACCTACTTCCCCCTGCTCCCATGTCCTCTTTATGATAATTTCCTTCTTTCTGCTGGCTTTGGGTTTATTTTGCCCTTCTTCTAGGTTATCAAAGTGGGAGCTTAGATTATTGATTTGAGACTTCCTCTTTTCTAATTTATGTATTTGGTGCTATAAATTTCTCTCTCAGCACAGCCTTAGGTGTGTCCCACAAATTTTATATGTTGTATTTGCACTTCCACTTAATTCAATGTATTTTTGAAATCTACCTTGAAACTTGCTCTTTGACCCATATATTATTTGGAAGTAGGTTGTTTAGCTTCCAAATATTTGTAGATTTTCATGTTATCTTTCAGTTCTGATTTCTAGTTTGATTCCAATGTATCACAAAACACACACTGTATGACTTAAATCCTTTTAAATTTGTTGCAGTTTATTTTAAGGCCCAGAATATGGTCTATCTTGATATATGTAATGGAAATAAGCATTTGAAATGAATGTATATGCTGATGTTGTTGGGCAGAATGTTCTATAAATATCAATTAGATCCTGTTGCTTGATGTTGTTGAACTCTTCTAAATACCTGCTGATTTTCAGTCTAATTGTCCTATGAATTGTTGAAGGATAGGTGTTGAAGACTTGAACTTTTATTTTATTATTTTTCACCTTTCAGTTCTATTAGTTTTTCATTAATGGGTTTTCATTTCTGTTGTCTCCTGCACATACATTTAGGACTGCTATTTCTTTTTTTTGGTGGATTGACCCTTTTATCATTGTATACTGTCTTTCTCTCTTTCTAGTAATTATCTTTGCTCCAAAATCTAATTTATCTGATCTCAATGTAACCTCTTCTGCTTTCCTTTGGTTAATGTTTGCATGATGTAAAATTTCCCATCCATTTACTTTCATCCTGCCTATATTGTTTTATTTGAAGCGAGTTTCTTATAGACAGCATATAGCTGAAACATGAATCCTAGTCTACACCTTATAACATGGAAGGCAGGCAAAAACCAGAGTATGTCCTGATTTTTGTTATTTATACTTATATACTGCCTTTTCAACAAATGATTTGAGAAAACCTGTAACAATAACATTTGCAATAAAACAATAATTAATATCTACTAATAAATACAGATAGGAAATCAGGGCCAAGGAAAAGATGAGCACAAATATGTTGGTTACCAGGGTTAAAGTATTGCTGTAGTTGAACTTTAAATTTGGAATTAAACTTCCTGGAAGTTAAAGTAACAAGGTAATGTGTATATAATTTCCATTATCAGAAAGGGAGAGGGCATGCCAGTTACTGGTGACTCTAGACCAGCACTATCCAAAACATTTTCTGTAATAATGGATTCTGTACTTGTATCGTCCAGTATGGGAGCCACTAGCTACATGTGGCTGTTAAGCACTTGAAATGTGGTTAGTGACTGAGGAACTGATTTTTGCATTTTAATTTTTATTAATTTAAATTTAAATAGCCACATATAGCTAGTAGCTATCTTATTGGACTGCTGAGGTCTAGAGGAAAAAAAGTAGTATAGTGTAGTTGGAGTCAAATGGGCTGTATTTAATTTTTGGCTCTGTCACAGGTATGTATGACCATGGAGCAGCTACTTAACCTTCCTGAGCCTCAGCTTCTAGATCTGTAAAGTGAGTACAATAATAGTATCTACCTTTAAGATTCCGAGCAAACAAAATAATGTGTGTAAAGCACTTAACACAACCCCTGACATCCAGGACACTCAGTCTCATTTTATAATGGTTGAAATTACTTGGTTTGTCAGGAAATTTCATGCTAACTCTTACTCTTTTACTGGCACAAAAATGGAGGTTTTATAAGAGAATCAATAACTAGGAGTCTAGGTTGTGCTTATCTTAGCCAATAACTGCTTTCTGGCCATAGTATCAAAAGGTCAATCAAACATTGACTTAAAAAAATTTTTTTTTATCCATTTGAAGTTGCTTCAGGATACTCTGTTTAAAAGCCTAGGGCCTCCTTTTTCCCTGCCAACTTGCTAAAGGATTAAGCCCTAAAATTAGTATTTCTTATCTCTTTCAGATTTGTAGTTCAATATTTCTTCGTTATAGATGTATTAAAAGCAAAAACTAGTTAGTTCAATGACCTGTCACTGAAGAGAAGATTCATTACTTTTAATTAAAAGGACACTTGTTAAAAACAGGACTACCATATGCACTTAGCAAAGATAATGTCCAAGCTTTGGGCTTGATCCGCTGCTGTACAATTGGCTAGAGTCTGGCATCAAGCCCCAGCATTGAATTCTCTCTGCCAAGAGAGAGAATTCAGAGGCTGGCGCTCAACTGCTCAGGTGACATGTGGCCATAGGTCTCGAGTTTATCCTTTTCTTTGTGTCAATGTTACCATTTTGCAGGTTTATATAATGAAAACTTAAAACAACCTTTGATTGTTTACTCATTCTTCAGTCCAAGCGGTGAGTGATAAATAATTTGCTCTTATAATAAGAAAATTATCAGAAGGCTGAAATAGTTATTGCCTAGACTTGAGGCTTCACGCAAAGTTAGGAATTGGCTGTGTTTTTATGATATTACTAGCTTCTATTTTGCTGAGAAACCTAGGTGCCATTCTAGATGTCTTATTTTATTTTATTTTATTTTATTTTATTTTATTTTATTTTATTTTATTTTTGAGAGAGAGAGGGTGCAAGTGAGCAAGGGTCAGGGAGAGAGAGAGAGAGAGAGAGAGAGAGAGAGAGAGAAAAGCGAGGCTCCACCAAAGCAGGGCTCGTGTTTACCTGAAGCAGGGCTTGAGCTCACCGGAAGTGAGGTTCATGCTCACCCCTGATCATGACCTGAGCCAAAGTCAGATGCTTAATGTCTGAGCCACCCAGGCACCCCATCCTAGATGCTTTAAATGCGTGTGTGTGTGTGTGTGTGTGTGTGTGTGTGTGTAGGTTTGCAAAATATTTCGAATTGGCTTTATGGACTACACCAAACTGCAAACTCACTTACGTTGTTTTTAGCAGAATTCTCTGTAAGTTGATAGTGTAACAGCAATCACTAGGAAAAAACCTTCCCTCAGGTCAGCTTGCTCCTTCTGGAAACTATTGGACAAAGACCCACTACACTACAGAAGGAAGGTAGAGTTTTGAAGAAATGACTAGCAAACCTTCAGTTGGCAGTCTTTAAACTCTTAAAAAAAACAAAATTGAGTTCTTCCAACACAGTCTTTTTTGGGTTCATCATATTTTTTGTCTAATATCAGACAGGGCCCACCAGAGTTTGAACAATATTCATTACAAAAGGACAATTTAATTAGATGAATAATGAGTCTATGAAATTGAGTCAGTTCTGTTGGGACAATAAAGCCGGGAAAAAATCTCCCCCAAATATTGATGGGAATCTCAGTTTCTTAACACCACATCATGTCCCCCAGTTTACCTTCATTATTGATTTTTTAACAGGTAAATTTGAAGACTCCCACCGAGATTAATTGAATATTTATGTTCTTTGAAATAAAATGTTATAATTTATTTGATAAGTTCTTTGATACCCTTTTTAAAAATATATTTATTTTGAGAGAGGGAGAGTGTGTGTGTGCATGAGTGGATGGGGGGAGAGAGAAAGAGAGAGAGGGAGAGAAGAGAGAGAGAATCCCAAGCAGGCCCACACTATCAGCACAGAGCCTGGTGTGGGGCTCAATCCCACAAACCATGAGATCATGACCTGAGCCAAAGTCAAGAATCAGATGCTCAACTGACTGAGCCACCCAGGACCTCCTGGTACCCTTTTTAATATTCTGTTTTGCATGCTTTAGTTTTGTTTGTCTCACTTCTGCTTTAAAACCAGGAGTAATAGGATCAGGCCTGTATTTGCTCAAACATGGGACCAGTTTCCAGCACTTCTTTCATTCTCTATTGATATGAGAAAAAGTTCTCTAAAGAAGAAATCAGAATGGAGTTTCAGGGAGCCTCTGGGTGGCTCAGTCAGTTAAGCAGTCAACTCTTGATTTAGGCTCAGGTCTTGATCTCGCAGTTCATGAGATCAAGTGCCCATGGGACCCTGTGCTGACAGCATGGAGCCTGCCTGGGAATCTCTCTCCGTCTTTCTGCTCCTCCTCCCTCAAAATAAATAGATAAGCATTAAAAAAGAAAAGAGTAGAGTTTCAGAAAATCTTCATTTCACAAAAATTGCTTAATCCCTTGATTGTTACCTAATCTCAGTGGGTGCAACCAGTTTAGTACTGCTATGTCAAGGGTTAATCTCGGGTCCCCAAATAGAAGTTAGCAGAAGGAGGGTAAACATTCAAAGATCAAGCTACTTTTCTTATTCTACGCTATTACCACCCTGATCCAAGCTACCATTCTTTCTTCTGGTCAAGTCCTCCCAACTGGTTATTGGGAGGTATACTCCAGGGAACACAGGTAGGTCAGAAAAAAATGTAGCCTGTCTTACTCAGCTTAAGGGTTGATGGCTCTGTAGCTTCTGACTATTTATTTAATCAATTGTGCCAAGCATTATAGTAAGCACTGGGAAGAAGTGATGAGTTAGGTATGGTCTCACCTTCAAGCAGATGAACTTAAAAGGGAGGAAGCAGAAATTAAAATCTCAGCAAAACAAAGTAGGTAATTATAATCAATGCTGCTAATATAGTACTAAGAAGCTAATTTGGAGGGACATATGGGACAAGGAGGGGAAGTACTTAATTGGGCCTGGTGGTAAGGAATAGGTGGTGATGATCAAAGAAGGCTTCCTGAGCTGAGTCTTACACCAACAAAAGGAGTTAGCTAGGTAAAAGTCAAGAGTGGGAAGGGAGTAAGCCTGGCAGTAGGAACAACACGAATGAAGAAAGATACATAATGGTGTGGAGGCGTAAGTAGTGCAAGAGGTTTGGTTTTGCTGGAGTTTCAATATGAGTAGGGTTGGAGGAGAGTAGGGGGAGAAAGAAGCTGGAGAGAAGGGCAGTATCCAATTAAGGGGCTTGAACTTTAACCTTAGGAATGAATTTTAAACGTGGCCAGATTTGTATTTTTAGAAGATCACTAGCTGCTCTTTGAAAGGCAAATTTGGGGAAACGTAAACTGGAAGCAGTGAGATTCTTTGGGAGTCTACTCCCATAACGACCTTAACCCTTACCACAGCAAGTACTAAGCAGCTGGTACCTACTGAGATGACTAGGGGCCTAGTGGGCATTGAAATGCAACAAGGGAATGACTAGGAGAAATGGATAGGAAGTGTGTGTGAGGGAGGGGGGGCTGCAAAGCAAAGGGAGGAATCAAAAATGGAGGGTTGGTTTCAGTTCTTGCCATTTAGCAATTTGGAGCCACAGGTGGTGGAGCAAATTTGAAGGGAAAAATATGCGTCCGGATTATTGAGTTTGAGGTGTCTCCAACAGGACATTCAGATAAAGATGACCAGCAGACATTTGGATATGATGATCTTAGAGCTTAGAAATGAGGTCGGAGCTAGAGAAATAGCTGGAGGAATCAAAGAGTAAACAAACAAAACTAAAACAGGCCCATTGTTTGAAGTAGGTTAGGAAAAAAAAGACGAGACAAAAATAATTAAAAAAAGACAATCTATAAATAACTGGGCTACAAAAAATAGTTAATCCCTGAACTAAATAATTAACAAAAACTAAAATTACGCTGAAGTTCTTTTTTTTTAAGTTTATTTATTTTGAGAGAGAGAGAGAGAGAGAGAGTGCAAGCAGGGGAGGGATAGAGAGAGAGGGAGAGAGAGAATCCCAAGCAGTCCCCTGTGCTGTCAGTGTCCACGCTTAACCTACTAAGGCACCCAGGTGCCCCGAAGTTATCTCTAAAAGAAGCAAAATGAAAGATACTTTAAATACACATTTTATTTATTTATTTATTTATTTATTTTTTCAACGTTTTTTATTTATTTTTGGGACAGAGAGAGACAGAGCATGAATGGGGGAGGGGCAGAGAGAAAGGGAGACACAGAATCGGAAACAGGCTCCAGGCTCCGAGCCATCAGCCCAGAGCCTGACTGCGGGGCTCAATCTCACGGACCTCGAGATCGTGACCTGGCTGAAGTCGGACGCTTAACCGACTGTGCCACCCAGGCGCCCCTAAGTACACATTTTAAACGCATTGCTCAGAGCTAAGGTTGCAGGTGTGCCTTAAACTCAGCCTCCAGGGCTGATAGAGCACCGAAGGCCACGCCCCTGGCCACGCCCACCCCACACAGCCAGCCTCCACTGCCTTCTTCAACCAGGCGTCCATCTTGAGAGACGCTGGTCTGCGGTGGGGAATTCCTGTTTGCTTTTGGGGCTTTGAAGTCGCTGTAAGTACCGTGTCCAGCTCTGAGCTCCACCTCTTAAGCATCTCCAGGAGTAGGAAACTACATTAATATTATCAAGTTGGCAGCCAACGTGAGGCACTTTTACCTAATCAGCTCATTACGTCTGGTGAACCTGGAGCTGCCATCACCCCAGTGTTCAGGGGAGGAAGCTGAGACCAGAGGGCTTCCACCTGTCCCAGTCGGGTGGCGACAGGAGCACCAAGCCGGGTAGGCCCAGGGTCTCGGCTGGCGTCCACGGCTGGCCTGTCGTGGGCGTGTGCGTTAAGTCCCGACAGGTGTGAAGGAAGTGCTCAGCTCGTTTGTTTCTCTGGGCGATCCTAGCCGAACGCTGCCTGTGTTCAACATCTGAAAATAGTTGTTTCTTGTCTTGTGTCCAGTTTCTGAGTTGTTTTTGGAGGGAGCCTAAGTCCTGTTCTAGTTTGTCAAACCTGGCAAACGCACTCTGGTGTTTGACTCAAGCAACGGGTGAACAGTGGTGCCCTTTGCGGAGAGGGGATGGTCTTGAGAAGGAATAGGTTTGGGAGGGCAAAGCAGGGGTTCATTTTGGGATAATTTTGAGAGATCTGTGAGAAATCAAGTGAAGATTTCAGCAGGCTGTTGGCTATATGGGTTTGGAAATCAGAGATGTTTGGAAGGGAAACGATGTTTACTGATCTTTCCCTAAATATTAATGAATTCAAAGGATATGTAGGCATGTGGGAAATGGTTGTGGTAATGATGCTGGTTAAAATACTGCCTTTTATTCAGTATTTGAGCAGTTTACCACCCTCCCTGTCACAGAGCTTTTGTTCACAAGATCTTTCTTTGACATACCAAAATTTGCAACTGGTCACAGTAAATTCACTGTCTCTTCTGTTTTTAGCTTCATTATAGTAAATTTTTATTATGTTAAACACACGCACAGACATATAGCAAATGTTAGAAGACGATAGATTATCTGTCTCCTTACATTTAAAAAAAGTCTAGATTTTTTTTTAACATGGGAGGCTGTTTGCTCAAGAAATTCCATGATTAGAGATATATGTACATATTTGAGAGAGAACTTGTCACATTCCCAAAACGTAAAAGCAACTGATCTCTCTTTCTCTGGGTTATATCCTTTTTAAATCGAGCCATTATGAACTTATGCATGGAACATTTAAGTAAAAATCAGATACTTTTCTGTTGTAAATAGTGGGTTTTCTCTTAACTTTGCCAAATCTCATCCTCTCCTTTGTGCATTGGCATTAAGAACAAAATCTTAAGTTGAAAGAACCCAAAATGATAATTTGGGTTCTGGCCTACTTAAAGAGAGGATTGTTGAAATTCCTGAATTATTGAAGATTTGGTTGTTACTTAGCTTGCAGTTGAGATTTGTAGAGGATTATTACATGTTGGCTATCATTGCATAACAAGCCATCCTCAAACTCAGTGGCTTAAAACAATAGCATTTATTATTGTTTATGAATATATTTCTGCATCCTGTTAGGGCAAAGTCGTGCAGGTAGTTTTTGCTAACTTGCACTTAAACTTGACTAAATTCTTTCATATGCTTTAGGCTGGTTGCCTGTACGGTGGCCTAGGGCAAGACTTGACTTTTATAACTGGGCTCTCCTCCCTGTGGTTACTCTTGTACTCATACCATCAGGCTAGTTAGGAGTTCTTCAAATAGGAACGATGGGTTCCCAAAAGAGGGAGCATAAGCATATAGGGTCTCTTGAGGCCTAGGTTTGCAACTGGCACATCCTTTGCCACATTCTCTTGGACACATCAATTCACAACATCAACTTAAAAGAGTAGGAAAATAGACTTTTTTTAATGAGAGGACTTCAAAGTCACATTGTGGAGGATATGGACAAAGGAAGGGGTAAAGAAATGAGCCCGTTTTTGTCACCAATCTATTACAGATCACTTAATGGCTTCAGTTACACATATCTCTCAAAAGCAAAATAATGGTAACTTCAAATCCAGCACTGCCAGAAGTCTTATCCAGTGCCAGCATCATGTTCCATTCCAGGGTTTCAGGAACTAGTAAAGTTGTGATATGATTTCAAAAGGGGGAAATGGGAGGCTCTAAGCAGTTACTGGTCCATAGTAATTCTAAAATTGTGCTGGAAAAATATTGCCAAGTCACCCAATTCCAAAAAGTAGGGAATTTTCCTTGATTAACTCTTGGCTTTTCTCCCTAGGGTAGGTCTTTCTTTCTTTCTTTCTCTTTTTCTTTTTTGTTTAATTTAACATTTAGTTAATTAACATACAGTGCAATGTTGGTTTCAGGAGTAGAATTCAGTGTTTCATCAGTTACATACAACACCCAGTGCTTATCACATGTGCCCTCCTTAGTACCCATCACCATTAGCCCACCTACCCACATCAATCTTCAGTTTGTTCTCCATCATTAAGAGTCACTTTGTGGTTTGTTTCCTCTCTCCTCTGTTACCCCCCCTTCCATGTGTTCATCTGTTTTGTTTCTTAAATTCAATGCATGAAATGCATGAAATCATATGGTATTTGTGTTTCTCTGATTGACGTATTTTGCTTAGCGTATTACATTCTAGCTCCATCCACATCATTACAAATGGCAACATTTCGAGAGTGTGATGCTAAGTGAAATAAGCCATACAGAGAAAGACAGATACCATATGGTTTCACTCTTATGTGGATCCTGAGAAACTCAACAGAAACCCATGGAGGAGGGGAAGGAAAAAAAAAAAAAAAAAGAGGTTAGAGTGGGAGACAGCCAAAGCATAAGAGACTGTTAAAAACTGAGAACTGGGGGTTGATGGTGGGTGGGAGGGAGGGGAGGGTGGGTGATGGGTATTGAGGAGGGCACCTTTTGGGATGAGCACTGGGTGTTGTATGGAAACCAATTTGTCAATAAATTTCATATAAAAAAAAACAAAAACAAAAACAAAAAAAACACAAATGGCAACATTTCATTCTTTTTGATGGCTAATATTCCATTGTATGTGTGGGTATGTGTATATACACACACACACGTATATATGTATACATACACAAACATACACATATACATATACATATACATATACATATACATATACATATACCACATCTTTATCCATTCATCAGTCAGGGGACATTTGGACTCTCTCCATAGTTTGGCTATTGTTGATAATACTGCTGTAAACATCAGGGTGCATGTACCCCTTTGAAGCTGTATTTTTGTATCCTTTGGGAAAATACCTAATAGTGCAATTGGTGGACTGTAGGGTAGTTCTATTTTTAGTTTTTTGAGGAACCTTCATACCATTCTGCAGAGTGACTATACCAGTTTGCATTCCCACCAAGGGTGCAAGAGGGTTCCTTTTCTCTGCATCACAGGTTGTTTCTTGTGTTGTTAATTTTAGCCATTTTGATAGGTGTGAGGTGGTATCTCATTGTGGTTTTGATTTGTATTTCCCTGATGATGAGTGATGTTGAGCATCTTTTCATGTGTCTCTTAGCCATCTGGATGTCTTCTTTGGAACAGTGTCTCTTCATGTCATCTGCCTATTTCTTAACTGGATTGTTTTTTGGATGTTGAGTTTGATAAGTTGCTTATATGTTTTGGATACTAACCCAGTATCAGATATGTCATTTGCAAATATCTTCTCCCATCCCACAGGCTGCCTTTTAACTTTGTTGATTGTTTCTTTAATTGTGTAGAAGCTTTTTATCTTGATGAAGTCCCAATAGTTCATGTTTGCTTTTGTTTCCCTTGCCTTCAGCAACGTGTCTTAGTAAGAAGTTGCTCTGGCTGAGGTCAGAGAAGTTGCTGCTTGTGTCCTCCTCTAGGATTTTGATGGTTTCCTGTGTCACATTTAAGTCTTTCATCCATTTTGAATTTATTTTTTGTGTATGATGTAACAAAGTGGCCCAGTTTCTTTCCTGTGCATGTCACTGTCTAGTTTTCCCAACACCATTTGTTGAAGAGACTGTCTTTTTTCCATTGGATAGTTGTCCCTGCTTTGTTGAAGATGAGTTGACCATAGAGTTATGGGTCCATTTCTGGGTTTTCTGTTTTGTTCCATTGATCTATGTATCTGTTTTTGTGCCAGTACCATACTCTCTTGATGACTGCAGCTTTGTAATATAGCTTGAAATCCAGAATCATGATTCCTCTAGTTTTGTTTTTCTTTTTCAGTATTTCTTTGGCTATTCAGGGTCTTCTGTGGTTCCATACAAATTTTAGGATTGTTTGTTCTAGCTCTGTGAAAAATGCTGGTGGTATTTTGATAGGGATTGCATTAAATGTGTAGATTACTTTGGGTAGAATAGACATTTTAACAATGGTTGTTCTTCCAATCCATGAACATGGAATGCTTTTCCATTTCTTTGTGTCCTCTTTAATACCTTTACTAAGTCTATTGTAGTTTTCAGAGTACAGATCTTTACCTCTTTGGTTAGTTTTATTTCTAGGTATCTTACTGTTTTTGGTGCAGTTGTAAATGGGATTGATTCCTTGATTTCTTTTTCTGCTGCTTCGTTTTTGGTGTATAGAAATGCAACAGATTTCTGCATGTTAATTTTATATCCTGAGATTTTGCTGACTTCATGTCTTAGTTCTAGCAATTTTTTGGTGGAGTCTTTCTGGTTTTCTACATAGAGTGTCATGTTGTCTGCAAACAGTGAAAATCTTACTTCTTCCTTAGTGATTTGGAGGCCGCTTATTTCTTTTTGTTGCCTGACTGCTGAGGCTAAGACTTCTCATACTATGTGAAATATTAATGGGGAGAGTGGATGTTCTTGTTTTGTTCCCGACTGTAGGGGAAAGGCTCTCAGTTTTTCCCCATTGAGTATAATATTAGCTGTGGGTCTTTTGTACATGGCCTTTACGATGTGGTGGTGTGTTCCTTATATCCCTACTTTGTTAAGGGTTTTTATTAAGAATAGATTCTGTTATTTGTCAAATGCTTTTTCTGCATCTATTGACAGGATTGTATGGTTCTTATCCTTTCTTTTATTAAGGTTGTGTATCATGTTGATTGATTTGTGAATATTGAACAAGCCCTGCACCCAGGAATAAGTTCCACTTGATTGTGGTGAATAATTCTTTTAATATAGTGTTGAATTCGATTTGCTAGTATCTTGTTGAGACTTTTTTTGTCTGTCTTCATCAGAGATACTGGCCTGTAATTCTCCTTTTTAGTGGAGTCTTTGGATTTAGAATCAAGGTAATGCTGGCTTTGTAGAATGAGTTTGGAAGTTTTCCTTCCATTTCTGTTGTTTAGAACAGTTTGAGAAGAATAGGTATTGACCCTTCTTTAAATGTCTGGTATAATTTCCCTGGGAAGCCATCTGGCCCTGGACTTTTGTTTGTTGGGAGACTTTTGATTACTGATTAATTTTTTTTTTGCTGGTTATGGGTCTGTTAAAATTTCTATTTCTTCCTGTTTCAATTTTGGTAATTTGTGAGTTTCTAGGAATTTGTCCATTTCTTCCAGTTGCCCAGTTTGTTGGCATATAATTTTTCACAATAATCTCTTATAATTATTTGTATTTCTGTGGTGTTGGTTGTGATCTCTCCTCTTCCATTCATGATTTTATCTATTTGGGTCCTTTCTCTTTTTGATAAGTCTGGCTCAGGATTTATCACTTTTTTTTATACTTTCGAAGAACTAGCTCTTAGTTTCATTGATCTGTTTTTTGTTTGTTGATTTGTTTCTATATCGTTAATTTCTGCTCTAGTCTTTATTATTTCCCTTCTTGTTGGTCTAGGCTTTATTTGCTGTTCCTTTTCTAGCTCCCTTAGGTGTAAAGTTAGGTTATGTGTTCGGGACCTTTCTAGCATCATGAAGTAGGCCTGAGTTGGAATATGCTTTAAAAAAAAAAAAAAAAGCATACCTTTAGGACTGCCTTTGCTGCATCCCAAAGGGTTTTGACTGTCATGTTTTCATTTTCATTTGTTTCCATGTATTTTTAAATTTTTTCTTTATCTTCCTGGTTAACCCATTAATTCTTTTTTATATTAAATACAATTTATTGTCAGATTGGTTTCCATACAACAGCCAGTGCTCATCCCAACAGGTGTCCTCCTCAATGCACATCACCCATTTTCCCCTCCCCCCCACTCCCCTAACCCTTAGTTTGTTCTCAGTATTTAAGGCTCTTATGGTTTGCCTCCCTCCCTCTCTGTAACTTCCCCACCTTCCCCTCCCCCATGATTCTCTGTTAAGTTTCTCAGGATCCACATATGAGTGAAAACATATGGTAACTGTCTTTCTCTGCCTGATTTATTTCACTTAGCACAGTACCCCCCAGTTCCATCCTGGTTGCTACACATGGCCAGATTTCATTCTTTTTCATTGCCAAGTAGTATTCCATTGTATATATAAACCACAATTTCTTTATCCATTCGTCAGTTGATGGACATTTAGGCTCTTTCCATAATTTGGCTATTGTTGATAGTGCAGCTGTAAACATTGGGGTACATGTGCCCCTATGCATCAGCACTCCTTTATCCCTTGGGTAAATTCCTAGCAGTGCTATTGCTGGGTCATAGGGTAGATCTGTTTTTATTTTTTTTCCTTCAATATATGAAATTTATTGTCAAATTGGTTTCCATACAACACCCAGTGCTCATCCCAAAAGGTGCCCTCCTCAATATCCATCATGTTTTTAATTTTTTGAGGAAGCTCCACATTATTTTCCAGAGCGGCTGCACCGGTTTGCATTCCCACCAACAGTGCAAGAGGGTTCCCGTTTCTCCACATCCTCTCCAGCATCTATAGTCTCCTGATTTGTTCCTTTTAGCCACTCTGACTGGCGTGAGGTGGTATCTCAGTGTGGTTTTGATTTGTAGTTCCCTGATGAGGAGTGACGTTGAGCATCTTTTCATGTATCTTTTGGCCATCTGGATATCTTCTTTAGAAAAGTGTTTATTCATGTCTTCTGCCCATTTCTTCACTGGGTTATTTGTTTTTTGGATGTGGAGTTTGTTGAGTTCTTTATAGATTTTGGATACTAGCCCTTTATCTGATATGTCATTTGCAAATATCTTTTCCCATTCCGTCAGTTGCCTTGTAGTTTTGTTGATTGTTTCCTTGGCAGTGTGGAAGCTTTTTATGTTCATGAGGTCCCAATAGTTCATTTTTGCTTTTAATTCCCTTGCCTTTGGGGATGCGTTGAGTAAGAAATTGCTGTGGCTGAGGTCAGAGAGGATTTTTCCTGCTTTCTCCTCTAGGGTTTTGATGATTTCCTATCTCACATTCAGGTCCTTCATCCATTTTGAGTTTATTTTTGTGAATGGTGTAAGAAAGTGGTCTGGTTTCATTCTTATGCATGTTGCTGTCCAGTTCTCCCAACACCATTTGTTAGACTGTCTTTTTTTCCATTGGATATTCTTTCCTGCTTTGTCAAAGATTAGTTGGCCATACATTTGTGGGTCCAATTCTGGAGTCTCTATTCTATTCCATTGGTCTGTTTTTGTGCCAGTACCATACTGTCTTGATGATTATAGCTTTGTAATAGAGGCTAAAGTCTGGGATTGTGATGCCTCCCATTTTGGTTTTCTTCTTCAATATTACTTTGGCTATTCTGGGTCATTTGTGGTTCCATACAAATCTTAGGATTGCTTGTTCTAGCTTTGAGAAGAATGCTGGTGCAATTTTGATTGGGATTGCATTGAATGTGTAGATAGCTTTGGGTAGTATTGACATTTTAGCAATATTTTTTCTTCCAATCCATGAGCACAGAATGCTTTTCCATTTCTTTATATCTTCTTCAATTTCCTTCATAGGCTTTCTATAGTTTTCAGCATAAAGATCGTTTACGTCTTTGGTTAGGTTTATTCCTAGGTATTTTATGATTCTTGGTGCAGGTGTATGAGATCAGATTCTTTATTTGTCTTTCTGTTACTTCATTATTGGTATATAAAAATGCAGCTGACTTCTGTACGTTGATTTTATACCCTGAAACTTGGCTGAATTCATGTATTAGTTCTAGCAGACTTTTGGTGGAGTCTGTTGGGTTTTCCATGTAGAGTATCATGTCATCTGCGAAGAGTGAAAGTTTAACTTCATCTTTGCCAATTTCGATGCCTTTGATTTCCTTTTGTTGTCTGATTGCTGATGCCAGGACTTCCAACACTATGTTAAACAACAGTGGTGAGAGTGGACATCCCTGTCATGTTCCTGATCTCAGGGGGAAAGCTCTAAGTTTTTCCTCATTGATTATGATATTAACTGTGGGCTTTTCATAAATGGTTTTTATGATGTTTAAGTATGTTCCTTCTATCCTGACTTTCTCGAGGGTTTATATTAAGAAAGGATGCTGTATTTTGTCAAATGCCTTTTCTGCATCTATTGAAAGGATCATATGGTTCTTATCCTTTTTTCTATTAATGAGGTATCATGTCGATTGATTTGCGAATATTGAACCAGCCCTATAGCCCAGGAATGAATCCCACAAGGTCGTGGTGAATAATTCTTTTTATATTCTGTTGAATTCCATTTGCTAGTATCTTGTTGAGAATTTTTGCATCCACATTCATCAGGGATATTGGCCTGTAGTTCTCTTTTTTTAACTAGGTCTCTGTCTGGTTTAGGAATAAAAGTAATGCTGGCTTCATAGAATGAGTCTGGAAGTTTTCCTTCCCTTTCTGTTTTTTGGAACAGCTTGAGAAGGATAGGTATTATCTCTGCTTTAAATGTCTGGTAGAATTCCCCTCGGAAACCATTTGTCCCAGGACTCTTACTTGTTGGAAGATTTTTGATAACTAATTCAATTTCTTCACTAGTTATGGGTTTGTTCAAATTTTCTGTTTCTTCCCATTTGAGTTTTGGAAGTATGTGGGAGTTGAGGAATTTGTCCATTTCTTCCAGGTTGTCCAGTTTTTTGGCCTATAATTTTTCATAGTATTCCCTGATAATTACTTGTATTTCTGAGGGATTGGTTGTAATAATTCCATTTTCATTCATAATTTTATTTATTTGGGTCATCTCCCTTTTCTTTTTGAGACGCCTGGCTAGAGGTTTATCAATTTTGTTTATTTTTTCAAAAAAACAACTCTTGGTTTCATTGATCTGCTCTACAGTTTTTTTAGGTTCTATATTTATTTCTGTTCTGATTTTTATTATTTCTCTTCTTACGCTGGGTTTGGGGTGCTTTGCTGTTATGTTTCTATTTCCTTTAAGTGTGATATTAGATTTTGTGTTTGGGATTTTTCATGTTTCTTGAGATAGGCCTGGATTGCAATGTATTTTCCTCTCAGGACTGCCTTCGCTGCATCCCAACGCATTTGGATTGTTGTATTTTCATTTTCATTTGTTTCCATATATTTTTAAATTTCTTCTCTAATTGCCTGGTTGGCCCATTCATTCTTTAGTAGGGTGTTCTTTAACCTCCATGCTTTTGGAGGTTTTCCAGACTTTTTCCTGTGGTTGATTTCAAGCTTCATAGCATTGTGGTCTGAAAGCATGCATGGTATGATCTCAATTCTTGTATACTTATGAAGGGCTGTTTTGTGAGGCAGTATGTGATCTTGGAGAATGTTCCATGTGCACTTGAGAAGAAAGTATATTCTGTTGCTTTGGGATGCAGAATTATAAATATATCTATCAAGTCCATCTGATCCAATGTATCATTCAGGGCCCTTGTTTCTTTATTGATCCTGTGTCTAGATGATCTATCCATTGTTGTAAGTGGGGTACTAAAGTCCCCTGCAATTAACACATTCTTATCAATAAGGTTGCTTATGTTTGTGATTGTTTTATATATTTGGGGGCTCCCGTATTCAGCACATAAACATTTATAATTGTTAGCTCTTCCTGATGGATAGACCCTGTAATTATTATATAATGTCCTTCTTCATCTCTTGTTACAGCCTTTAATTTAAAGTCTAGTTTGTCTGAGGGGCGCCTGGGTGGCTCAGTCGGTTAAGTGGCCGACTTTGGCTCAGGTCATGATCTCGCAGTCAGTGAGTTCAAGCCCTGCATCGGGCTCTGTGCTGACAGCTCAGAGCCTGGAGCCTGTTTCAGATTCTGTGTCTCCCTCTCTCTGACCCTCCTCTGTTCATGCTCTGTCTCTCTCTGTCTCAAAATAAATAAACGTTAAAAAAAAAAATAAAGTCTAGTTTGTCTGATATAAGTATGGCTACTCCAGCTCTCTTTTGATTTCCATTAGTATGGTAGATAGTTCTCCACCCCTTCACTTTCAATCTGAAGGTGTCTCAGGTCTAAAATGAGTCTCTTGTAGATGGAAAATAGATGAGTCTTGTTTTTTTTTTGTTTGTTTGTTTGTTTTTTTATCCATTCTGATACCCTGTGTCTTTTGATTGGAGCATTTAGTTCATTTACATTCAGTGTTACTATTGAAGGATATGGGTTTAGAGTCATTGTGATGTCTGTAGGTTTCATGCTTATAGTGATGTCTCTGGTACTTTGTGGTCCTTGCAACATTTCACTCACAGAATCGCCCTTAGGATCTCTTGTAGGGCTGGTTTAGTGGTGATGAATTCCTTCAGTTTTTGTTTGTTTGGGAAGACCTTTATCTCTCCTATTCTGAATGACAGATGTGCTGGATAAAGGATTCTTGGCTGCATATTTTTTCTGTTCATCACATTGAAGATTTCCTGCCATACCTTTTTGGCCTGCCAAGTTTCAGTAGATAGATCTGCCACTAGTCTTATGGGTCTCCCTTTATAAGTTAGGGCCTATTTATCCCTAGCTGCCTTCAGAATTTTCTCTTTATCCTTGTATTTTGTCAGTTTCACTATGATATGTTATGCAGAAGATTGATTCAAGTTATGTCTGAAGGGAGTTCTCTGTGCCTCTTGGATATCAATGCCTTTTTCCTTCCCCAAGTCAGGGAAGTTCTTGGCTATGATTTGTTCAAGTACACCTTCAGTCCCTTTCTCTCTCTCTTCTTCTTCTGGAATTCCTATGATACGAATATTGTTCCATTTGATTGCATCACTTAGTTCTCTAAGTCTCCCCTCATACTTCTGGATTTTTTTATCTCTCTTTTTCTCAGCTTCTTCTTTTTCCATAATTTTATCTTCTAACTCACCTATTCTCTCCTCTGCCTCTTCAATACAAGCTGTGGTTGCCTCCATTTTATTTTGCACCTCATTTATAGCATTATTTTTATCTCCTCACGACTATTTCTTAGTCCCTTGATCTCTGTAGCAATAGATTCTCTGCTGTTCTCTATACTTTTTTTCCAGCCCAGTGATTAATTTTATGACTATTATTCTAAATTCTTCTTCCGTTATATTGCTTAGTTTTTGATCAATTCGTTAGCTGTCGCTACTTCCTGGAGTTTCTTTTGAGGAGAATTCTTCTGTTTCGTCATTTTGGATAGTCCCTGGAGTGGCACGGAACTACAGGGCACTTCCCCTGTGCTGTCTGGAATAACTTGTGTTGGTGGGCAGGGACGCAGTCAGACCTGATGTCTGCCCCCAGCCAACGGCTGGGGCCACAGTCAGACTGGTGTTTACCTTACCTTCCCCTCTCCCAGGGGCAGGACTCACTGTGGAGTGGTGTGGCCCCTGTCTGGGCTACTTGCACACTGCCAGGCTTGTGGTGCTGCTTTGATGGGATCTGGCATATTAGCCGGGGTGGATCTGTAAGGTGCACAGGGGCAGGAGGGGCAGGCTCAGCTCGCTTTGCTGTAGTGGCCCCCTGTGGGAGGGGCCCTGCAGCACTGGGATGGAGGCAGACCCATGGAGCGTTGGATGTTTGTGCAGTGCAAGCAAGTTTGGTGACGGGAACTGGTTCCCTTGGGATTTCGGCTTTTGTGGGGTGGGAGAGGGAGAGGGAGATGGCGCTTGCCAGTGCCTTTGTTCCCTGCCCAGCTGAGCTCTGTCTTCCGGGGCTCAACACCTCTCCCTCTCCGTGTCCCTTCACCCTCCTGCTCTCTGAACAGAGCTGTTGACTTTTAACATTCCAGATGTTAAGTCCCGCTGGCTGTCAGAACTTATGGAGTCCGGCCCCTCCGCTTTTGCAAGCCAGACTCGGGGGCTCTGCCTTGGTAGGCAGGCTGCCCCTCTACTTCCCGGCTCCCTCCCGCCAGTCCGTGTAGCGCGCACCACCTCTTTGGCTTCCTACCTTCTTCCGTGGGCCTCTTATCTACGCTTGGCTCCAGAGAGACCATTCTGCTAGTCTTCTGGCGGTTTTCTGGGTTATTTAGGCTGATGTGGGTGGAATCTAAGTGATCAGCGGGACGAGGTGAGCCCAGTGTCCTCCTATGGAGCCATCTTCACTCCTGAAAAACATAGTATTTTTAATTTCGACCTGACTAGATTTTAGTTCTTTTATCTCTGCAGAAATGGATTCTCTGGTGTTTTCTATGTTTTTTTCCAACCCAGCTTGTATTCTTATAACCATGGTTTTAAATTCTAGTTCAGACATCTTACTTATATAGTTGATTAAATCCCTGTCCATCAGTTCTATTGCCTTTTCTTTCTTTTGGGGTAAGTTTCTCTATGTTGTCATTTTTGTCCAGAGAAGAGAAGAGCAAAGAAGGAATATAAAAACCAACCAACAAGCAAAATAACGAACAAAAAACAAAGAAACAATAACAATAAAAACACAGAAAGACTAGATCCAGGGTGTGTTTTGGTCTGCTTGTTAAAAGACTCCAGATCCAAAATTCAAATCAAATAAAACAAAACCAATAAAATAAAAAATAAAGGAATATGTATATAAATTAAAAATAATAGTAAAAAGTAAAAAAAAGGAATTAAAAATAAGAAAATAAAATAAAAAATAAATAAAGAATAAAAGTAAAAGGGAAGTTAGATCCTGTTTCCCCTGGAGCTGAAGCTTTGTAGCACTATGACCTGCAGACTTGGTGCAAGGGAGTTGTTTGTGCTGGTTTTCTGGGGAGAGGCCTGTGGTGCTAATGCTCAGGTTGACTTGTTTCAGTAGAAATTTGCCTCTAGGGTACAGGGATTGGGATTTGGTTTAAGTGGCTCCGTCCTCCTCTAGGGTGCACTGTTTGGTCCCTGAAGGCTTTCAGCTCTAAAGGGTGGAATGAATATGGTGGAGCCCGGCTCTATAGTCCTGGACCTGAAAGTTCACCCCCCACCCCAACTCCAGGGAAACCTCACAGAAGAGCAATTAATTACCCCTCTTATATCCACAGTTTCTTTCAGACTGCATTTACCCAGCTTTTGTCCAGGCTTTTTAATCTCAGGTGCATGACTGAGTTTCAAAAGTCCAAATTTTCCTCTGTTCCTCTGGGGGAGGGTCTTACCACGCTTTTGCTTGCTGTGGGAAAAAAGCAGTGGAACTACTGCTCAGCTGTTCAGGGTTTATGTCAAAACAGAACAGAAAACTGGCACCTCTGCTTGTAGCCCTCAGCCAGAGTGAGTCCCCTCTCTTATGCCTGGAAACAGCACAGCATGTTGGTATGACCTGTCTTTCTTGTAACCCATGGGATCCTCAGACCACGCTGTCACTCCTGGGATTCTAACCCACTTCACTACTTGAGCACTTCTAAGCCAGGTACTTCCCCCATGGTAGAGGACTGCTAAAAGTTCAGATTTTGGGCTCCATTGCTTATACTACTTTGTGGTAGCCTCCTTAAGCTGGATTCCTCTCTGCAGCTGGACCTAGAGCAATGTCTCCCCTGGTAAACTCTCTGCATCTCCTACCTTCCAAATAGTGGTCCCTTTTCTACATGTAGTCTTGCAGTTTTTGTTCATTCAGACCTCTGATTGATTTCTTTGATGTTCAGAATGATTTGATAACTATCTAGCTGTGTTCAAGGGATGAGACAAGCTTAGGCTCTCCCTACTCCTCCTCCATCTTAACTCCAAACTCATGTAGTTTCATCACAGTTTCATCATCAACCAGTTCAGACTTTTTTCTTATTTGCATTGTGATTGTTTTCTTTTGACCCATGGGTTTTTACAAATATAGTGTTTAATTCCCTAATGTGGATTTTTCTACTTTTCTTTTGCTTATTGATTTCTGGCTGAATTGCACTATAGTCAGAAAATATACTCTTAAGATTTCAGTTCTTAGAAGCTTATTAAAAACAGTTGTGTGGTTCAATATATGACTTTCAATAAATGTTTCATTTCACATTGAAAATAATGTACATTCTGCAGTCATTGAGTATAGTGTTCTATAAACATTAAGATTAGTTTGTTAATCAAGTTGTTAAAATCTTCATATCCTTATAAACTTCTTTGTCTGCTTATTATATTTTTTATTGAGAGAAGTATGCTAAATTTCCCACCATGATTGTGGATTTCTCCATTTCTCTTTTAGAGACCATGTGATTGGGTGCCTATAAATTGAAAATTATTTTTCAAGTCATTTTTCTTCATTATGAAATGTCCTTCTTTGTCTCTAGTAATGCTTTTGCCTCAAGGTCTTTTGATCTGCTGGTAACTAGTGAGGTAGATTGTATTATTTGGCTCCACTTGTTACCCTTCCTTTAGTTACACCCTTTGTGTTCATACTCTTTGCCTTGTAACTTTACAGTACCCTCATCCTATGAGTTGACCTACTCTCTTTCTGACTTTGACTTGAGGACATCCTTTGAAGCAGAGGCTTGAAATGGGCTTGCATGTTAGGACTTACTTTCTTGGACAGCTTCCACCACCATGAGAATATACTCAGGCCAACCTGGTTGAGTGACACATGGAGGGGAGCCAAGTTACCCCAGTCATACTTGGTGAGGCCATTCTAGATCAGCAGAACACATAGCTGATCAGCTTAGATGTGTGAGCAGTAAATACTTATTGTTACATGTGACTGGGGTTTTGTCTTTGGTTGGTACATGGCAATATCCTGGTAAGGGGACATTGATATATATACAAGGTATATATTTTTCCATTCTTTTATCTTCTGTATCAATAAAGTAAACTCTTATAAGGAACATATGATTGGGCTCTGTTATTTTAATCCAGTTAGCAATCTTTTTAAATTCTTATTTATTTATTTTGAGAGAGAAGGAGAGAGTATACATACATGAATTGGGTAGGGGCAGAGAGAGGAGAGAGAGAATCCCAAGCAGGTTCCATGCTCAGCACAGAGCCTGATGCAGGGCTCGATCCCATGACCATAAGATCACGACCTGAGTTGAAATCAAGTTGGACGACCAACCAACTGAGCCACCCAGGTGCCCCTGGTTAGACAATTTTTAATGTCTTCTTTTAATTGGAGCATTTAGTCTGTTTACCTGTGTAGGAATTACTGGTATATTTAAGTTTAAATTTGGCATTTACTACTTGCTTTCTATTTGTTCTCCTGTTCTCTGTTCCTTTTTCACCTTTTTCTTGCTTTCTTTTTGATTGATCCATATTTATGATTTCAATTTATCTTCTTTGTTAACTTATTATATACATACACCTTTTCCCAGAGGTTACTTTGTGATGTATGGAATAGTATGAGAATTGAATAACACTACACTTTAATTTCCCTTCTCCTGGCCTTTGAACCATTGTTGTCGTACATTTTATTTCTATAATTGTTACAAGCTGCAGTGTTAATCATTATTGTTTTTGCCTCAATTATCTTCTGAAGTAATTTTGTAAATAAGAAAAATATTATTTTATATCACCCATATATTTAGTATTTCCGGTGCACCTCATTTCTTTATGTAAATGTGCATTTTCACCTGGTACCTTTTTCCTTTATACTGTATGGCTTTAACATTTTTTGTAGTATACGTCAGCTGGTGATTCATTCTTCTAGTTCCAGTTTTGAATATCTGAAAAGGTATTTATTTCCCTTTCGTTTTTTTAAGACTGTTTATGCTAAGTGCTGAATTCTAGCTTAACATGCTTTGTTTGGTTAGGTGTTGCTCCACTGTCTTCTGGCCTATACTGTTTGCAACAAGAAATTATTTTTGTTGAAAAAATGTCAAAAAGTCATTCTTATCTTTGTTCCTCTACATGTAATATGTTTTTTTCCTCTGGCTAATTGAGAGATTTTTCTCTTTAGTAGTGTTTTTTGTTTTTTTTTTTTTTAATTTTTTTTCAACGTTTATTTATTTTTGGGACAAAGAGAGACAGAGCATGAACGGGGGAGGGGCAGAGAGAGAGGGAGACACAGAATCGGAAACAGGCTCCAGGCTCTGAGCCATCAGCCCAGAGCCTGACGCGGGGCTCGAGCTCACAGACCGCGAGATCGTGACCTGGCCGAAGTCGGACGCTTAACCGACTGCGCCACCCAGGCGCCCCTCTTTAGTAGTGTTTTTAAACATCTTGATTATGCTGTGTCTTGTGGTTTGCTGTATGTGCCTTCTCCTTGAGGTTTGTTGTGCTTCTTGGGTCTATAGGTTTATAGTTTTTATCAAATTTGGAAATTTCTGCCATTAATTCTTCAGCTGTTGTGTTTATCCCTTGCTTTCTCTTTTCCTTTTTTTCAGGGACTCCAGGCACATTTATATCAGACTGCTTATAGTTGTTCTGCAGCTCACAGTTGATCTCTTCATTTAAAAGAAATTCTCAAGTTCTCTAACCTTTTCTTTTGGAGTGTCTAATCTGCTGTTAATCCTTGCAGTATATTTTCATCCTAGATATTAGATCTTTCATCCCTAGAAGTTCACGTTACGTCTTTTAAAAATATCTTACATGCTTGTTTTCCTCTACTGTCTTGAATGTATTAAATACAGTTGTAAAAATGTTTGTTGTCCTTCCCTACTAATTCTATCATCTAAGACCTTTCTGAGTTGTTGCTTGGCTCTTTTTTTCCCTCCATATGGGTACATTCTCTTACTTTTTCATATTCCTGGTAAATTTTGATTGAATTGTGGGCATTAAGAATTTTGTTGGCTACTTCTTGTATTTGGTTTTTTAAATTCTGATCTTTGTTTCACACCATAGCCAAGTTACTTGGAAACATTTTGATTCTTTTGAAGCTCACCTCTAAGCTTTGTTTAGTCAGGCCATAGTAGCCATTAATAAAATAAGGCCTAATTGTTTCCCGCTATTGAGGCAGTACCCTTCCAAGTATGCTTCATAGTGCCTTGTGTATTAGAAGGTTTTCTCCTCTGGTGGAAACGTCAACTATTCCCAGCCTTTTGTGAGTTATAAAGATTGTGTAACCACCTCCTTTTGTGAGGTTCTGTCCCTTGCTTCGGGTAATTTCTTCATAAGCAGGTACTGATTAGTATTCAGTTGGAGAATCAGAGAAAAACATGGAGGGGGATCTTTTACCTCACCAGACTTCCATTTCTGCCCACTCAGTTCAGGGATACTGCCAGGATCCACCTACATTCTCACGCCCACTGCTTCATCCTGGAAACTAGCCAGATTGTAAAGGGGGCATTTACGATACTCACTTCCTTTGTTTCTTCTCTCTCAAGGATTGCTGTCCTTCACTGCCTGTTGTCAACTGTGAGAAGACTGTTCTTTCATATTTACCCCAGTTTTTTTGGTACTTAAGGTGGAAGGGTTACTCAGTCCATTCAGACTATGCACTCTGAACTATAACGCTCTTAACTACAACATTGCTTTTCACAGAAAAACACAGTGGAGCACTACAGAAAGTTTTCAGGGACAGAGACAATAGTCTCTAGGATCAGGAGACAGTAGTCTCCTGGGATTGGGCCCTTTAAGACTTGGTTTTTTATTTTTAAATACTTTTATTTTCCCCCTAATTCCACACATTCTCTTAAAGTCTATAACCCTATCACAGTAGGGTGAGAAAATTCAGTAGAGACAACAAGACATCCCTCAATATCTTTCTTCTTTCCTCTTTTCTTTTCTTTTCTTTTCTTTTCTTTTTTCTTTTCTTTCGAAACCCCCTGAAATGTCATGTTCAACTTCTGTAAGTGTCCTTAAAATAAGGGGGAGCATCCTTCTTCGTTCTTCTTCCTTTCTCCTAGTTGATAGATGTAGCTTGAGCAACCATTTTGGACCCTGAGAAGGAAGCCCTGTGCTGTAGTGGAATAGCAGGTTGGAAGATGTAAGGGTTCCTAATAACATTGTGAAGCCAAATACCACATAACAGTTGAAGCATTTTTGTTGGCCAAAGAAAAAATAAACTTGTCTTATTTCAGCTATTCCTATTTTGATATTCCATCATTTAAATTGAGGCTATCCCTGACTAATTCCATAGGGGAGAGGAGGGGCAGGCAGCTGTATATCTGAGTCACTTAGTGGTCGATTAAATTTTTCACATACCTCACCCATGCCTCTTAAGTTCTCAAGTTATTTCAAAAGCATATTACAGTTGACAAAACACATTTGTGTATGTTACCTAATTTGATGCTTTTAGCATTTATTAGTTGTCTAGGACAGAGATTACGGTCCCATTTTAGAGATGAGAAAACTAAACTTCGAATGGTACATGACTGCATTAAATACTCAACAAATTAGTGGGAAAGGTAGGGTGAAGCTCTACTCATCTGTACCAACTCCAGTACATTATCCTAGATTATAAACTTTTAAAATTTATCTATTTTTGATGTAATTTTCTATAGAACAGTGAGGTAGGAAACATTTGAAAATCCTAATTGTGTTTTATTTGTCATTGCAGAAGAAGGGTGAACCATGCTTAAAAAGGCCAACAGGATTGAGCCTGGGAGCCAGCAGGAAAGAAGTCTGAAAAAGCATAATCCATGGATCATATGCACCTGCAGCCGACAATGCTATATCACCTTAATTACTGGTTGCTACACCTGCGAGTGGCAGATCAAGCAGGAGAAAAAATCTAGACCTGGACCCTGCTGCTGCTCTTGGGTACAGAGAGATGGGAAGGAGCTGGGCCATACTTTCTCAGATGTAGGGAACATGGGCTGGTCCCTGGCCCCATGAGTGCTCATTAGATTCTCCAGGACTGGGCATAATAGGGCTCTAGTTCTTTGACGAAAAGCCTGCCACAATTCTGGAGCCAAAGTTAACCCTACAGAAACGTATGCTTGTTTTCTTCCTCTTTCACTTTTGTTCTTTACTTCTCCTTTTTCTTACAACCTCTTTTATATCATTCATTTGTTTTTGCTTTTATCCATTTAGCGAGCTTTAAGAAAAAATGAAGTTTAGATACAATTAGATGTTTTTGACTAGGAATTACAGGAATGCCTAAATCTTTAATTCTTTCTTCATTGCGAGTTTCCCAAAGGAGCTATGCTTAATGGGGGAGGGGAGAACAGCAAGTGGGAAACAAGGTAGTCCTTTATTATTGGTCAGGCTAATGCCTGATTTTCCCTAATGAAAAACTTCAGTAAGGCTGAATGGTGGCATGTGGCCTAGCCTTATTGAGGGCCTATTTATTTATTTATTTATTTATTTTATTTGAGAGAGAGAGAGAGAGAGAGAGCGCATGTGAATAGGGGAGAGGGGCAGAGGAGGAGAGAGAGAGAGAGGGAGAGGGAGAGGGAGAGAGAGAGAGAGAGAGAATCTTAAGCAGGCTCCACACTCAGCATGGAGCCCGATGCAGGGCTTGATCCCATGACCCTGGATCATTACCTGAGCCCAAATCAAGAGCTGGATGCTTAACTGAATGAGCCACCCAGGTGCTCTGAGGACCTCTTTCTTTAAACTCTAAGCTGTCTGCTAGCACTCTTTGGTGGGCTCTTTGATATAAGAGACAAAATGATGAGCACGCTGAAGTGATAAGAGGAGGGCCATATCATGTGCCTTCATGCACTTGTAGACATGGCCCACCTAGGGTCTGAGATTGTGAACAGTTAGATTACTAATTTCTTATGCCTAATATATAGGGAGCACATATTAGGAAAGGGGTAGAAACGGGAGGCTTGCCTAGATTAGAAGTGTTCTTCTGTCTCCTCTATCTTTCCTTCCCAGATATTATACTAGCTTATAGCTTCTAAGCACTAATTTATATACTAGTGACTGGGAATAACAGAAATACCTTAGATACGGTTCCTGCTGTCAAGTAATTCATGGTCTATTGGCAGAAAAGACAAGCATACATGCAGTCTCAAAATACTGAGAGTATCAGGGTGCCTGGGTGGCTCAGTCGGTTATGGCACAGTTAAGTGTCCCGACTTTGGCTCAGGTTATGATCTCACATCTCGTGGGTTCAAGCCCCATGTTGGGCTCTGTGCTGACAGCTCAGAACCTGAAGCCTGCTTCGGATTGTGTGTCTCCCTCTCTCTCTGCCCCTCCCCCGCTCGTTCTCATTCTCTCTGTCTCAAAAATAAACATTAAAAAAATTAAAAAATACTGAGTATCATGTATGTGTGTATGCATACATGCTTCCATGTCCCAAGGAAAGGGCTGAAAAGTTTATATAGAAGGTGAAACTTTATTTAGAAGGAGATTAAGAATTGGGTAAGTAAGGATTAGGGAATGGCAGAAGAAATGGTATTGGAGGAGTCAAGGGGCATTGGTATACGGTTTATTTTAGGTGGAACAGAGGATACAAATGGAGAAATGATGGGAAACAAAGCTGGAGAGGGAGATGGGACAGATGTTGTGTGGTTTGAAGAATTTGACCTCTGCCATGTAGGGGATAAAGAATCCCTAATGATTTTAAGCTAATGTTGCCTGATCTATGTTTTGGAACAATTATTTGATCATGTGGAGAATGCATCGGAAAGTACAAAATAGGGAGGGAGACATCTTTGCCTTCAAAGAGAAAGCAATAGCAGTATTTAAGGTAAGAGATGTTGGTGGTCTGGATTAGAGTAGTGATGATAAAATGGAGAAGAGAAAATTGATTCAACAGATATTTATTACTTAGGGATGAGGTAGTAAGTTATATGAGAGTTACTGTGTAGTAAAAGAAAGAGAAAGGGAAGCTTCAGGGGAAGGGTGACATTTGAGGCAGTGTGGTATAATAGAAAAATCTCTGGACTAGAGCCTGGGAGAAGGTTTGGGTACTATTTCCAACTCTGCCCTTGGGCTGGTTATGGGAGATCTCTGAGCCTCCTTACTGCTATGGAATTGAACTAGATAATTCCTAGCATCCCTATATAATTCTCAAGGCTCCATTCTGCTCAGAGGAAGGAGTAGAGCATATAGCATAAGAACTAAAATCTTGGGGCTTCTGGGTAGCTCAGCCAGTTAAGCATCTGACTTTGGCTCCGGTCATGATCTCACGGTTCATGGATTCAAGCCCAGCATCATGCTCTGTGCTGACAGCTCAGAGCCTGGAGCCTGCTTTGGATTCTGTGTCTCCCTCTCTCTCTGTCCCTCCCCTGCTCGCACTCTATCTCTCTGTCCTTCAAAAATAAATAAACATTTTTAAAAAATTAAAAGAACAATGAAAAAAAACCCTAAAATCTTTTGTTTTGGGAAAAGACTACCTGTCTTCACCACTGACTATCTCCAAATTAGAGCTTTACCACTGTGTTACCTTCGGCAAGTTACTTGACATCTGGTGCTTTAGATTCCTCATTAGAATATTGGAGATGGTAATAACAGTACCCACCAATGGGATTTGTTGTGGGGATGGAAGAGGTAATATGTGGGAAACACTTAGAATTGTGCTTGGCACAAAATTAGCACTCAATAAATGTTAGCTATTTTATTACTTTCCTTGGAGCCATGGACTTGTGGAACTGATCTTTCACATACAGAAATATTGGTACAAGGGATTGTGGGTAAAGAGAATGAGGTGGTCAGACATCAAGGGATAGAGAAGCACAGTGGTGTGTTTAGGGAAAAACAAATTTCCAGTGTTGATTAGGGACATGTAAAACAATGGTAAGCAGGGTTGGAAAGGAATATTTTGACCAGATTATGAAACATCTTTGTGTCAAGCTGAAGTGTTTGAACTTTCTCTTGTAAACTATGGGGAGCCTTTGAAAATGATTGAGCAAGAGTGGCAACAGTGAGAATCTATTATAAGGAAATGGATTTATTCAATAAAAACAAGTTTGTGGAACACTTACTATGTGCTACAGTGAATAAGACAACTAAGGCCTCAGCCCTCCTGCAGCTTACAATCTAGGGGGATGAGTTAGTTAATAGACAATAAATGAAGAAAGATGATTTCAGGTGGTGATAAGAGCTTTGAAGATAATAAATAGGAAAATGTGTTAGAACCTGGGATGGGAGAATGTTTAGAGAAGACCTCTTTGAAAATGTGTCATGTGAGCTATGTCCTGAATAGAGAGGGAGAGTTAGCCACGTATACATCTGGGGGCAAAAGTTTTCCAGGCAAAAGGGCCAGAAGGTATGAAGCTCTTGAGGTGGAAACAAATTTGGTCATGTTCTGGAGACAAAAAGAAAGCCACTGTAGCTGGAGTTCAGAAATAGAGTGTACAGAATGGGATGAGGTCAGGGTGGACAAGGGATAAGGTCAGGGGTGGACAGGATCCTCCATGGAGGATCTCATGGGCCACGTCAGGCAGTTTGCTCTGGCGCATTTTGAGCAGGGGAATGACATTATCTGATACATGTTTTTAAAGGTCCATACAAGGTTTAGTAGAGAATGAATATAAGACCTGAGGCAAAGATCCTGTACTCTTCATCCTCCTAAACTTAGAAAGTGTACGTTGATAGCTGTAATATCTCTCATCTTTTTAGAATATCGTTTCTACATTTTCCATTTAATTTCTTTATTTTTACTTTTCACAATAATACCATAATATAGACAGGGCAGAGATTAATTTGTCCAGATTAAAGATTACAGATTAAAGGCAAAATTTCTTACTCACATGATACATAAATGTTAAGATTATAACTCAGATAGCAACCCAAACCTAATATTCCTAGGAGGTGCTTGGCAACCTCTGGTATGGCTGGTTTGTGATGTGACTTTCACTGTAGGGGTTGCCTTCAAAGCTGTTTGAACACCTCCTCCGTAAGGATATCCTCCATCCTGGCTTTAGGCTCAGAGATCTAGGCAGTGACCCTGCCACTTTTTGGGTGTGTGACCTTAAGTCAATTACTTTACCTCTCTGAGTTTTAGCTCTTCTGCAAAGTGAGATTAACAATACCCAACTTATATGGCTGTTATTGAAATTTTAAGCAAATGAAAGTAGTTTGTGAAATTTCTAGCATTGTACTGGCACAAAGAAGCGACTCAAAAAAAGCCTTGTTTCCTAACCTGTCCTCTATCCCCCTAGTTTGGGTAGATAAGTGACTAAATGAACCAATGAATGATGAGTGAATGAATTACTCAATGAATGAGTTACCAAACAAACTTGGTAGATGAAGAGGTGGATAAATGCAAGATGGTTGTTAAGAAACAGTGACATTTAAGGAACTATGCTAGATATTGGCAGGGTAGAGGTGTGTAACAGAAGTTCCTTTCCCTCAAAGAAGAAACTGTCTCACCAAATACAAACATATAAGCATGTAATTGCAGTTAACTAATAAATGTTAGAAATAGGCTTATATAAAATTCCACAGGGGTAAAGAGAATACAGTGGTCACTCCAGCCTCCAGAGGGTAATGCGCTACAACTATACAGACCTTTGACAAGTATATACAGATATTGGTGAGGTGACATGGATAAATGGATCTAATTTATACTTCTTTCTTTATCTTCCCAGAAAGAGAAGATATTTTTCCCATTTCTGATTATTTCATTTCTCTTGTCTGTGGTTTTGCTGTTCGTGTGGATAGAGACGTCAAATGAATACTTTGGCTTTGACTGGTGAGTTTCATGTTTTGTATTTTCATTTGGGTAGAGGCTCTTTTGTTTGCTGGCCACCAGAATTGAATCTCAGGCTGAAAAGATCTGGTGGCATAAGAGAGAGGGTGGACAAAATTGGGCTTTGCACAGCAGGTGGATAAGATGCCTAATGTTGGGATGGAGGAAGAATGCTCAACACTCTCACTTACTATGTTTACCTTCCACCTGGGCTCACTCTCATATTTAGACCAAATCTGGCTCAGTGGGAAGCTTTCTCTGTTTTTCCAGTATCCCCAGTATTTATTCAGATGATTCCCTGACACCTTGTTCCTCAGTCTTTTGTCTGGGTTGTTGATGCCTACACTAGTTGGTCTTCATGATCTCTGTTCACCAACCCTCATGTCTCTGCCTTACCTTTGGCCTCTGCCTCTTCCTTCTGCCCTTAGGGAGCTTCCTAGAACTCTGAACACAGTAGCAGGTCCTTCTTGGTACCCTTTCATGGCCAAACTCTTCATCCTGGACTCCTCCCAGCTCTTCCAGTTTCTCTGGCTTGATGGTTGCAAATCTTACCCATTATTTGGTATTTCGGGGAGAAAGGGGTATATGTTTGGATATGAGGCTTTTTAAAAAAATGGAATACTGTTTAGTTTTACCTTTGTAGAAGTAAAATATGGTTTGTTTCAAACGCAGAAAATTAGAAAATATAAAAATTGGTTTAGTCTTATTCTTGAGTGACAGTCACTTCTTGGTATATTTTCCAGCCTTTTTTTCTACGCTTATTTTTATATTATTGTGCTCATACCATACGTATATATAATTTTGTTTTGCCTTTTCACTTACAATTATATTTTGACTAATTATTAAAAACTGAAAATTAAAAAATTTTTTTTAATGTTAATTTATTTTTGAGACAGAGAGAGAAACAGAGTATGAGTGGGGGAGGGGCAGAGAGAGAGGGAGACACAGAATCTGAAACAGGCTCCAGGCTCTGAGCTGTCAGCACAGAGCCCGACACGGGGCTTGAATTCACTGACCGTGAGATCATGACCTGAGCCGAAGTCGGAAGCTCAACCGACTGAGCCACCCACGTGCCCCAAGAACAGAATATCATTTAAGATGATTTTAAAATATTTCATGACATGAAGATGCTATAATATACTTAACCACTTTTTATTGTTGTGCATTAGGAGTGTTTCCAATTTTCTTGTTTTTTTATAAAATAAGAGTGCAGAGAAAGCTTTTTATTCTGACTTAGATCTTAGAATAGAGTTCTAAGCAAGCAGCATCACTAAGTCAAGAAGAATAGACACTTGTAAAATTCATTATGCCTATTGCTGAAGTACTTTCTCAAAAGGTGGTAGTGATTGTTATTCATAACAGAAGTATATGAGAGTTTCTATTTTAACCTGCCATTGACAGCACTAGCTATTCTTATTTTGAATAATTTTTATTAATTTTCTATATAGAATTTGTTTTGTTTTAATTTAATCATTGATTAAGTGTTAAAACTAGTTTAATTTATAGTCTTTTTAGTTTTCTTCCCTTGCCTATTATTTTGTGGGATCTTTAGTGAGTTTTTTTTATCAGTTTACATGCTGTCTTTATTTATGGATCAGTTCTAAGTTATTAAAAAGCACTTGGAATACAAAAATGTTTCATTTCTTGTACTTAGAAAATTTTCCCCAGTTAAAAAAATTTTTTAATGAGATATAATTGACATATAACATTTTATTAGTTTCAGATGTACAATATTATGATTTGATATTTGTATATATGCAAAATGACCACCATATTAAATTTAGTTAACATACATTGTTTAACCCATCATTAAAAATTCTAGTTTAAATTTAAACTAGCTTAAATTAAAAAATTTTTTTTGTAATGGAAACATTTAAGATATAGTCTCTTAATAACTTTCAAATATATAGTATCATTAATTACAGTCCCTATGCTGTACATTACATCAAGATTTTATATATATATAACTGGAAGTTTGCACCTTTTTGTCCACCTTCACCCTCACCCCCTGTCTCTGGAAATCACCAATCTGTTTTCTGTATCTGTACATTTAGTTTAGGATTTTTTGTTGTTGTTGTTAAGATTTCATATAAATGAAAACATATGGTATTTGTCTTTCTCTGTCTGACTTATTCACTTAGCATAATGCCCTCAAGGACCATCCAGGTTGTCACAATGACAAGATTTCCTCTTTTTTTATGGCTAAATAATATCTATCTGTCTGTCTGACTGTCCACACACACACACACACACACACACACACACACACACACACACCACATATTCTTTCTCCATTCATCCACCAGTAGACACTTAGATTGTTTCCATGTCTTGGCTATTGTAAATAACACTGCAATGAATATGGGGGTTATATATCTTTTCAAGTTAGTGTTTTCATTTCTTTTGGATAAATACCCAGGAGTGGAATCACTGGATCATATGGTAGCTCTATTCTTAATTTTAAAAAAATTTTAATGTTTTTTTAAATTTATTTTTGAGAGAGAGAGAGAGAGAGAGAGAGAGAGAGAGAGACAGAGCGCAAGTCGGAGAAGGGAAGAGAGAGAGGGAGACAGAATCTGAAGCAGGCTCCAGGCTCTCAGCTGTTAGCACAGAGCCCAGTGTGGGGCTTGAACTTGAGAACTGTGAGATCATGACCGGAGCCAAAGTCAGACACTTAACTGACTGAGCCACCTAGGTGGCTCTCTATTCTTAATTTTTTGAGGAACCTTCATACTGTTTTCCACAGTTAACTGTACCAATTTATATCCCCACCAATAGTACACAAGGTTCTCTTTTCTCTACATCCTCACCAACACTTTTTTTTGAGGTATAATTGATGCTCAACATTATATTAGTTTTAGATGTACAGTTATTTCATAGTTGTATATCTTGCAAAATGATCACCACATAAGTCTAGTTAACATCTGTCATAGTTGCAAATATTTTTTTCTTATGATGAGAACTTTTAAGATTTACTCTCTTAGCAATTGTCAAATATACAATACAGTATTATTAACTATAGTTACCATGCTGTATATCCCCATGACTCATTTATTTTATAACTGGAATTTGTACCTCTTGACTCCCTTCACCCATTTTGCCTACCTACCATGCTCTGCCTCTGGCAGCCACCAATCTGTTCTCTGTATCTATGAGGCTGTTTTTTGTTTTTTGTTTTGTTTTGTTTTGTTTTGTTTTAAGATTACACATATAAATGAGACCATATAGTATTCATCTTTCTGTGACTTACTTCACTTAGCATAAATACCCTCAAGGTCTATCCATGTTGTTGCAAGTAGCAAGATTTTATTCTTTTTTAATGGGTGAATAATACTCCATTGTGTGTGTGTATATATATATATATATATATATATATATATATATATATATACCACATTTTTCTTTATTAATACATTGATGGACACTTAGGTTGTTTTCATATTTGGCTATTATGAATAATGCTGCATTGCATGTGGGGGTGCATATATCTTCTTGACTTAGTGTTTTTATTTTCTTTGGATAAATACCCCAAAGTGGAATTGGTAGGTCATATGGTTGGTTTCATTTAAAATTTTTTGAGGAACCTCCATACTGTTTTCTATAGTGGCTGCACCAGTTTACATTCATACCAACAGTGCACAAAGGTTCTCCTTTCTCCACATCCTCACTAACATTTGTTATTTCTTGGCTTCTTGGTAATAGCCATTCTAACAGTTGTCAAGTGATAGCTCATTGTGGTTTTGATTTGCATTTCCCTGATGATTAGTGGTGTAGTTTTCGCCTGAATGTCTTCTTTGGAAAAATGTCTGTTCAGATCCTCTGCCCATTTTTAAACTGGGTTGTTTATTTGCTATTGAGTTGTAGGAGTTCTTTTTTTTTTTTTAATATATGAAATTTATTGTCAAATTGGTTTCCATACAACACCCAGCGCTCATCCCAAAAGGTGCCCTCCTCAATACCCATCACCCACCCTCTCCTCCCTCCCACCCCCCCATCAACCCTCAGTTTGTTCTCAGTTTTTAACAGTCTCTTATGCTTTGGCTCTCTCCCACTCTAACCTCTTTTTTTTTTTTTCCTTCCCTTCCCCCATGGGTTCCTGTGAAGTTTCTCAGGATCCACATAAGAGTGAAACCATATGGTATCTGTCTTTCTCTGTATGGCTTATTTCACTTAGCATCACACTCTCCAGTTCCATCCACGTTGCTACAAAAGGCCATATTTCATTTTTTCTCATTGCCACGTAATATTCCATTGTGTATATAAACCACAATTTCTTTATCCATTCATCAGTTGATGGACATTTAGGCTCTTTCCATAATTTGGCTATTGGTGGGAATGCAAATTGGTGCAGCCGCTCTGGAAAGCAGTGTGGAGGTTCCTCAGAAAATTAAAAATAGACCTACCCTGTGACCCAGCAATAGCACTGTAGGAGTTCTTTAAATATTTTGGGTATTAACTGCTTAATCAGATGTATGATTTGCAAATATTTTCTTTCTTGTGGTAGGTTGCCTTTTCATTTTGTTGATGGTTTCCTTTGCTGTGCAGAAGCTTTTTAGTTTGATGTAGTCCCACTTGTTTATTTTTAAAATCTTTTAGGCCCGTTTTCACTATGACTTATTTTTAAAGTTCTTGTGCTTTTAGTTTATCTTTCTGTCTTCTGCCTTCCTCTTTTTTTAAAAAATATAATTTAGGGGCGCCTGGGTGGCTCAGTCAGTTGAGCGTCCGACTTCGGCTCAGGTCAGGATCTCGCGGTCCGTGGGTTCGAGCCCCGCGTCAGGCTCTGGGCTGATGGCTCGGAGCCTGGAGCCTGCTTCCGATTCTGTGTCTCCCTCTCTCTCTGCCCCTCCCCCGTTCATGCTCTGTCTCTCTCTGTCTCAAAAATAAATAAATGTTAAAAAAAAAATTTTTTTTTAAAAATATAATTTAACACCCAGTGCTCATCCCAACAAGTGTCCTCCTCAGTGCCCATCCCCCACTTTTCCTTCTCCCCCACCCTCCATCAACCCTCAGTTTGTTTTCATTATCCAACAGTCTCTTATGGTTTGCCTCCCTCCCTCTCTGTTTGTAACTATTTTTCCCCTTACCCTCCCCCATGGTCTTCTGTTAAGTTTCTCAAGATCCACATATGAGTGAAAACATATGATGTCTGTCTTTCTCTGACTGACTTATTTCGCTTAGCATAATACTCACCAGTTCCATCCATGTTGCTGCAAATGGCCAGATTTCATTCTTTCTCATTGCCAAGTAGTATTCCATTGTATATATAAACCACATCTTCTTTATCCATTCATCAGTTGTGGACATTTAGGCTGTTTCCATAATTTGGCTGTTGTTGAAAGTGCTGCCATAAACATTGGGGTACATGTGCCTATGTATCAACACTCATGCCTTCCTCTTCCCTACCTGCTCTTTCTCTCATGAGTACCAGTGTGATATCATACTTTAGTTTGATTTTTTGGACTTTATTTGGAAAATTATTAGAAAATGATTATAGATTCACAGGAAGTTGAACAGAAACTACAAGGAGGTCCCATGCAACATTTACCTAGCTTCACCCAGTATTAACATCTTGTAAAACTATTATATAATATTAAAACCAGAAAATTGACAATCAGATGGAGCTTATTCAGATTTCATTTGGATTGACCTTTAAAATAACCAATTACATTTGATAAGCATCAGTTATTATCACAATAAAGGTTGAAATTTACCTCATGCATGTATTTTAGCATGGGTCTGTGTATGAATTTGTGTGTATTCATTCTTTGTGCATGTGCACATATGTGCTTCTATGTGTGCGCGTGTGCACGCGTGTGTGTGTGCGTGTGTGTGTGTGTGTGTGAGAGAGAGAGAGAGAGAGAGCAAGCAAACTATGGCTGTACCCATTTCATGAGACTGTTTTGAGGGGCAAATGGGAGAATCTCATGTAAATACTGTTCATAAACTGTAAAATAATAAAGAAAAAGTATTGTAGTAGACTTCTAATCTTTCTCTTAGGGAAAAAGTTTCATTAGTAGTGTACACAGAGAATAGGTGGAGCCTACTTACCTATAAAAGGAGAGGTATGTGTGGGGGGTTAGTATCTAGTAGTCTCAGCAGAATCCCATTTAAAGATGTAGACTCACAGAGTCAGAAGGGACCTTGGGGCCAACTGTTCCAGTTCTCTACACGGTAAACATATTTTTAAATAATCTTTCCAGGTGGTCTTCTAATTTCTGATTGAAACTTCAAGTGGTGGGCACGTACAGTTTTATGTTTCAGTCTTTCCCTATTTATAGAGCTCTAAGTTTTTAAGAGCTCTTTATTATAATAAGCTGAAACCTGCCTTCCCTGTGACTTTTACTCACTGGTCTTGGTTCTGCCATCTAGCACCTCATACAGTGAAGGACAACTGAAGACAGCCATCATTCCCCTAAATATTCTCTTCTCTATCCTAAACAACTCAAGCATTTCTTTAACATATTCATCGTATATGAGATGTTCATCTCTGGATGAGCTTATTCTTCACAAGAATGGAACCAGGATTGGAGCACAGTGGGATGTGAACTGGACCAATCCTCTTCCATGCCTATATACAATTTTGCATTAATAGCCCCTACATTCATATTAACATATTTCCCTCCATCTTGTCCCATATTCCTCTTTTGTTCTCTCCACTGGGTTTTTTTGTTTGTTTGTTTGTTTTATCGATGTATAGTTGACACACATTAGTTTCAAGTGTACAATATAGTGACTTGACAATTCTGTATGATGTGCTCACTGCAAGTATAGCTACCATCTGTCACCATACGATGCTATTACAATACCATTGACTGTATTCCCTTTACTATAACTTCTATGCACCTTAAAAGGTACCTGCTGATCTCTATGTCCTCTTTGGAAAAATGTCTGTTTAGATCCTCTGCCCATTTATAATTGGATTATTTATTTGCTTTTGAATTGTATGAGTTCTTTGTGTGTACTGGATATTAACTCCTTAATCAGGTATATGTTTTGCAAATATTTTCTCCCTTTCAATAGGTTGCCTTTTTATTTTGATGAAAGTAAAATATGGAGAATGGCTTCCTTTGCTGGGCAGAAGCTTTTTCGTTTGATGTAGTCCCGCTTGCTTGTTTTGTTGCCTTTGTTTTTGGTGTCAAATCCAAAAAATCATCACCGAGATGGATGTCAAGGAGCTTACTGCTTATGTTTTATTCTAGGAGTTTTATGATTTCAAGTTTTATATTAAAATCTTTAATAATCCATTTGAGTTGATCTTTGTGTATGGTATAGCAGAGTGGTCCAGTTTTATTCTTTGCTATGTGGCTGTCCAGTTTTCCCAACACTGCTCATTGAAGAGACTGTTCTTTTCCCATTGTACATTCTTGGTTTTTCGCTTCTTTGCCATAAATTAATTGACCTTATTACATGGTTTTATTTCTGGGCTCTTTATTCTGTTCCACTGATCTATGTGTCTATTTTTTAATGCCAAAACCATACTGTTTTGATTACTGTGGCTTTGTAATACAGTTTGAAATCAAGGAGTGTCATGCCTCCAGCTTTGTTCTTTCTCCAGATTGCTCTGGCTATTGAAGGTCTTTTGTGGTTCCTTAAAAATTTTAGGATTGTTTTCTATGAAAAATGCCTTTGAAATTTTTATAGGGATTGAACAATCTGTAGATGACTTTGGGTAATATGGAAATTTTAATAACATTCTTCCAATCATGAACATGAGATATCTTTCCATTTATTTGTGTCTTCACTTTGTTTCCTCAGTGTCTTATCTTTTTCAGTACATACACCTTTACCTCCTTGGTTAAATTTATTCCTAAGTATTTTATTGTTGATACTAATGTAAATAGGATTTTTTCCTTATTTCTTTTTCAGATAACTCATTATTAGTGTACAGTAATGCCATTAATTTTTGTGTGGTGATTTTGTATTTGTTAATTTGTTAATTATATTTAACTGTTTTTTGGTGGAGTCTAGGATTTTCTGTATATAAAATTATGTAATCTGCAAGTAGACACAGTCGTACTTCTTCCTTTCTGATTCTGATGCCTTTTATTTCTTTTCTTGCCTGATGGCTCTGGCTAGGACTTCCAGTACTATGTTGAATAGGAGTAGTGAGAGTGTGCACTCTTGTCGTGTTCCTGATCTTCGAGGAAAAGCTTTCGACCTTTCACAGTTGAGTGAGATACTCACTATGGGCTTGTCATATGTGTCCTTTATTATATGGAAGTATATTCTTCCTATATTTTATTTGTTGAGAGTTTTTTTCCTTTTCAACTTTTAAATTCCAGTTAGCATACAGTGTAAATTTAGTTTCAGGTGTAGAATTTAGTGATTTAATACTTCCATACAATGGTGCTCATCACAAGTACCCTCCTTAATCCCTACCACCTATTTAATCCATTCCACTCCCCTTCCTCCCTGGTAACCATCGGTTTATTTTCTATAGTTAAGAGTTTGTTTCTCCGTTTTCCCACTGAGAATTTTTATCATGAGAATTTTTATCATGAGTAGGTGTTGAATTTTGTTAAGTGCTCTTTTTTTCATCTATGGAGATGATCATATGATTTTTGTCTTTCATCCTATTAATGTAATGTATCACATTTATTGATTTGTATATGTTGAACCATCCTTGCATCACTGGGATGAATCTCACTTGATTATGGTATATGATCTTTTTAATGTGCTATTGAATTTGGCTTGCTAATATTTTGTTTAAAATTTTTTTTAATTTTAATGTTTATTTTAGAGAGAAAGAGAGAGTGCAAGTGAGGAAGGGGCAGAGAGAGAGGGAGACACAGAATCTGAAGCAGGTTCCAGGTTCCGAGCTGTTCGACATGGGGCTCAAACCCACAAACTGTGAGATCACGACCTGAGCTCATGTCGAAGGCTCAACCGACTGAGCCACCCAGGCGACCCATGGCTTGCTAATATTTTGTTATGAATTTTTGCTTCTATATTCATCAGGGATATCAGCCTGTAGTTTTCTTTTCTTGTAGTGCCCTTATCTGGCTTTGATATCAGGGTAATTCTGGCTTTGTAAAATGAGTTTGGGAGTGTTTTCCCTCTTCAGTTTTGGGAAGAGTTTGAGAAGGATCAGTATTAATTCTTTAAATATTTGGTAAAATTCACTAGGGAAGCAGTCTTGGTCCCAAGATTTTCTTTGTTGGAAAGTTTTTTATTACTAATTCAGTCTCCTCATTCAATATTGATCTGTTCAGATTTTCTATTTCTTCATGATTCATTTTGGTAGATTGTATGTTTCTGGGAATTTATCCATTTCTTCTAGGCTGTCTAGTTTGTTGACATATAGTTGTTCGTAGTAGTCTCTTACAATCATTTTCAATTCTGTGGTATTGATTGGAATGTCTCCCTTTTCATTATAATTTTATTTATTTGGGTCCTCGCTTTCTTCCTTGGTTAGTCTCGCTAAAGGTTTGTTGATTTTACCTTTTCAAAGATTCAACTTTTAGCTTTGTTCATCTTTTCTGTTGTTTGCCTGCTCTCAGTTTTATTCATTTACCAAATAAATTGGCCCTTGAATGAAGAGAAGGCCTTGCAGAAGGACCTTGCTACATGACCAAAAGTATTTCTTCCTTCTGTCAGTCTTCTTCCTAGTTTTTCCCCCAAAGAATCTCTGGCCATTTACCAAGGTGGTTGTGCATTGGGGTTGTACTTTCGGGGAATTAATGGACACTGACACTGAACTGACATGAATTTCTGGAGCTGTAAAAACACCACTGTGATTCACTAGTCAGAATAAGGCTTTCTTTTTTGGATGATAGGTAACAGATGGCAATTGGCTCAGGTCCATTTATTTATTTATTTACATCCAAGTTTGTTAGCATATAGTGCTATAATGATTTCAGGAGTAGATTCCAATGATTCATCCCTAGGTATAACACCCAGTGCTTATCCCAACAAGTGTCCTTCCTAGTGCCCCTTGCCCATTTAGCCCACCCCCCACCCACAACCCCTCCAGCAACCCTCAGTTTGTTCTCTGTATTTAATTCTCTTATATTTTGTCTCCCTCCTTGTTTTTATATTAGTTTTGCATCCCTTCCCTTATGTTCATCTGTTTTGTATCTTAAATTCCACATATGAGTGAAGTCATATGATATTTGTCTTTCTCTGACTAATTTCACTTGGCATAATGCCCTCTAGTTCCATCCATGTAGTTGCAAATGGCAAGATCTCATTCCTTTTGATTCCCAAGTAATACTCCATGGTGTGTGTGTGTGTGTGTGTGTGTGTGTGTGTGTGTATGTGTGTGTGTGTGTATATGCATATATATGTATATATATGTGTGTGTGTATATATATATATTTTATATATATATATATATATATATATATATATATATATATATATATATATGCATATGCCACATCTTCTTTATCCATTCATCCATTGATGGACATTTGGGCTCTTTCCATACTTTAGCTATTATCCATAGCACTGCTATAAACATTGGGGTGCATGTGCCCCTTTGAAACAGCACACCTATATCCCTTGAATAATTACCTAGTAGTGCAATTGCTGGGTTGTAGGGTAGTTCTGTTTTTAATTTTTTGAGGAACCTCCATACTGTTTTCCAGACTGGCTGTACCAGTTTGCATTTCCACCAGCAGTGCAAAAGAGATCCTCTTTATCCGAATCCTCACCAACATCTGTTGTTGCCTGAGTTGTTAATGTTAGCCATTCTGACTGGTGTGAGGTGGTATCTCCTTGTGGTTTTGATTTGTATTTCCCTGATGATGAGTGATGTTGAGCATTTTTTCATGTGTCTGTTAACCATCTGGATGTCTTCTTTGGAGACGTGTCTATGCATGTCTTTTGCCCATTTCTTCACTGGATTATTTGTATTTTGGGTGTTGAGTTTGATACGTTCTTTATAGATTTTGGATACTAACCCTTTATCTGATGTGTCATTTGCAAATATCTTCTCCTGTTCTGTTGGTTGCCTTTTAGTTTTGCTGATTATTTCCCTTGCTGTGCAGAATCTTTTTATTTTGATGAGTTCCCAACAGTTCGTTTTTGCTTTTGTTTCCCTTGCCTCCAGAGACATGTTGAGTAAGAAGTTGCTGAGGCCAAGGTCAAAGAGGTTTTTCCTGCTTTCTCCTCGAAGATTTTGATGGCTTCCTGTCTTACATTTAGGTCTTTCATCCATTTTGAATTTATTTTTGTGTGTGGTATAAGAAAGTGGTCCAGGTTCATTCTTCTGCATGTCGCTGTCCAGTTTTTCCAGCACCACTTGCTGAAGAGACTTTTATTCCATTGGATATTCTTTCCTGCTTTGTCAAAGATTAGTTAGTCATACGCTTGTGGGTCCACTTTTGGGTTCTCTATTCTGTTCCATTGATCTGAGTGTCTGTTTTTGTGTCAGTACCATACTGTCTTGATGATTACAACTTTGTAATACAGCTTGAAGCCCAGGATTATGATGCCTCCGGCTTTGGTTGGTTTTCTTTTTCAGGATTGCTTTGGCTATTCGGGGTCTTTTGGTATGGTCTTTTGGTGTATGGTTCCATACACGTTTTAGGATTGTTTGTTCTAGCTCTTTGAAGAATGCTGGTGTTCTTTTGATAGGGATTGCATTGAATATGTAGATTGCTTTGTGTAGTATCGACATTTTAACAATATTTGTTCTTCCTATCCAGGAGCATGGAATCTTTTTCCATTTTTTTGTGTCTTCTTCAATTTCTTTCATAAGCTTTCTATAGTTTTCAGTGTATAGATTTTTCACCTCTGTGGTTTATTCCTAGGTATCTTACGGTTTTTGTTGCAATTGTAAATGGGATAGATTCATTGATTTCGCTTTCTGTTGCTTCATTGTTGGTATATAGGAATGCAACTGATTTCTGTGCATTGATTTTATTTTTTGAATATACTTTATTGTCAAATTGGCTTACATATAACACCCAGTGCTCATCCCAAGTGCCCTCATCAATGCCCATCACCCATTTTCCCCTCTCCTCCACTCCCCATCAACCCTCAGTTTGTTCTTTGTATTTAAGTTGCTTATGGTTTGCCTCCTTCCCTCTCTGTTTGTAACTATTTTTCCCCTTACCCTCCCCCATGGTCTTCTGTTAAGTTCCTCAAGATCCACATATGAGTGAAAACATATGATATCTGTCCTTCTCTGACTGACTTATTTCACTTAGCATAATACCCTCCAGTTCCATCCACATTGCTGCAAATGGCCAGATTTCATTCTTTCTCAATGCCAAGTAGTATTCCATTGTGTATATAAACCACATTTTCTTTATCCGTTCATCAGTTGATGCACATTTAGGCTGTTTCCATAATTTGGCTATTGTTGAAAGCACTGCTATAAACTTGGGGTATATGTGCCGCTATGCATCAGCACTCCTGTATCCCTTGGGTAAATTCCTAGTAGTTTTATTGCTGGGTCACAGGGTAGTTCTATTTTTAATTTTTTGAGGAACCTCCACACTTTTCGAGAGAGGCTACTGTGCATTGATTTTAAATCCTATAACTTTGCTGAATTCATGGATCAGTTGTAGCAATTTTTTGGTAGAATCTTTTGGGTTTTCCGTATAGAGTATCATGTTGTCTGTGAAGAGTGAAACTTCGACTTCCTCCTTGCTGATTTGAATGCCTTTTATTTCTTTGTGTTGTCTGATTTCTGAGGCTAAACTTCCAATACTATGTTGAAGAACAGTGGCGAGAGTGGACATCCCTGTCATGTTCCTTATCTTAGGGGTAAAGCTCTTCAGTTTTTCCCCATTGAGGATGATATTAGTGGTGGATCTTTCATATATGGCTTTTATGGTCTTCAGGTATGATCCTGCTATCCCTACATTCTTAAAGGCTTTTATCAAGAAAGGATGCTATATTTTGTCAGAGGCTTTCTCTGCATCTGTGGAGAGGATCATTTGGTTCTTGTTCTTTCTTTTATTGATGTGATGAATCACGTTAATTATTTTGCGGATATTGAACCAGCCCTGCATCCCAGGTATAAATCCCACTTGATAATGGTGAATAGTTCTTTTTTTTTGTATTTTTGCATCTGGTCAGCTAGTATCTTGTTGAGGACTTTTGCATCCATGTTCATCAGGGAAATTGGTCTGTAGTTCTCCTTTTTTAGTGGGGTCTTTGGTTTTGGAATCAAGGTAATGCTGGCTTCATAAAATGAATTTGGAAGTTTTCCTTCCATTTCTATTTTTTGGAACAGCTTCAAAAGAATAGGCGTTAACTATTCTTTAAATGTTTTGTAGAATTCCCCTGAAAAGCCATCCGGGTCTGGACTCGTTTTTTGGCAGATTTTTGATTACTAATTCGATTTCTTTACTAGTTGTGGGTCTGTTCAGATTTTCTATTTGCTCCTGTTTCAGTTTTGGTAGTTTATATGTTTCTAGGAATTTGTCCATTTCTTCCAGATTGCCCATTTTATTGGCATATAATTGCTCATTCTCTTACTGTTTGTGTTTCTGCTGTGTTGGTTGTGATCTCTCCTCTTTCATTCTTGATTTTATTTGGGTCCTTTCCTTTTCCTTTTTGAGCAAACTGGCCAGGTGTTTATCAATTTTGTTAATTTTTTCAAAGAACCAGCTCCTGGTTTCATTGATCTGTTCTGGGTTTTTTTGTTTTTTGTTTTTTGGGTTTTTTTTTTTTTTTTTTTGGTTTTGATAGCATTGATTTCTGCCCTAATCTTTATTATTTCCCATCTCTGCTTGTTTTGGGTTTTATTTGCTGTTCTTTTTGCAGCTCTGCAAGGTGTAAGGTTAGGTTGTGTATCTGAGACCTTTCTTCCTTCTTTAGGAAGGTCTGGATTGCTATATACTTCCCTCTTAATGACTGCCTTTGCTGCGTCCCAGAGGCTTTGGGCTGTGGTTTTATCATTTTCATTGGCTTCCATGTACTTTTAAATTTCCTCTTTAACGTCTTGGTTGGCACATTCATTCTTTAGTAGGATTCATTCTGTAGTCTTGAAGTATTTGTCATCTTTCCAAATTGTTTCTTGTGGTTGATATCAAGTTTCATAGTGTTGTGGTCTGAAAATATGCATGGTATGATCTCACTCTTTTTGTACTTGTTGAGGGCTGATTTGTGTCCCAATATGTGGTGTATTCTGGAGAACGTTCCATGTGTACTGGAGAAGAATGTATATTCGCTGCTTTAGGATGAAATGTTCTGAATACATCTGTCAAGTCCATCTGGTCTAGTGTGTCATTCAAAGCCATTGTTTCCTTGTTGATTTTCTGTTTAGATGATCTGTCCATTGCTGTAAGTGGGGTGTTGAAGTGAGCTTCTGTATGTTTGTGATTAATTGATTTATATATTTGGGTGTCATCACATTTGGAGCATAAATGTTTATAACTATTAGATCTTCTTGGTGGCTAGATCCCTTAATTATGATATAATGCCCGTCTTCATCTCTTGTTACAGTTTTTATTTTAAAATCTAGATTGTCTGATATAAGTATGGCTACTCCAGCTTTCTTTTGGTGAATATTAGCATGATAGATGGTTTTCTATCCCCTGACTTTCAATCTGAAGGTGTCTTTAGGTCTAAAGTGGGTCTCTTGTAAACAGCATATAGATGTATCTTGTTTTCTTATCCATTCTGTTACCCTATGTCTTTTGATTGATCTTTAATCCATTGACATTTAAAGCGAGTACTGACAGATACAAATTTATTGACATTATGTTGCCTGTAGAGTTGGAGTTTCTGGTGGTGTTCTCTGGTCCTTTCTGGTCTTTGTTGCTTTTGGTCTTTTTTTTTTTTTTTTTTTCATCTTTTCTCCCCTCAGAGAATCCCCCTCAAAATTTCTTGCAGGCCTGGTTTAGTGGTCACGAACTCCTTTAGTTTTTGTTTGGAAAACTTCTTATCTCTCCTATTTTGAATGACAGCCTTGTTGGATAAAGATCTTGACTGTATATTTTTCCAATTCAGCACATTGGATATGTTCTGCCACTCCATTCTGGCCTGCCAAGTTTCTGTAGACAGGTCTGCTGCAAACCTGATCTGTCTTCCTTTGTAGGTTAAGGATTCTTTTTCCCTTGATGCTTTCATGATTCTTTCCTTGCCTGAGTATTTTGTGAATTTGTCTATGATATGCCTTGTTGATGGTTGGTTTTTGTTGAAACTAATGGGAGTTCTCTGTGCTTCCTGGATTTTGATTTCTGTGTCTTCCCCCAGGTTAGGAAACTTTTCTACTATGATTTGCTCACATAAACCTTCTACCCCTTTTCCTCTCTCTTCATCTTCTGGACCCCCTATGATTCGGATGTTATTCCTTTTTAATGAGTCACTGAGTTCTCTAATTCTTATATCATTCTCTTTTGCCTCAGTTTCCCTATTTTTTTCTACTTCGTTATTCTCCATAAGTTTGTCCTCTGTATTGATGATTCACCACTCTGCTTCACCCATCCTTGCCGCCAGGGCATCTATTCCAGATGGCAGCTCAGTTATAGCATTTTTAATTTTGTCCTGACTAGATTTTACTTCTTTATTCTCTGCAGAAAGGGATTCTATGCTATTTTCTTTTTTTTTTTAATTTTTTTTCAACGTTTTTTATTTTTATTTTTGGGACAGAGAGAGACAGAGCATGAACGGGGGAGGGGCAGAGAGAGAGGGAGACACAGAATCGGAAACAGGCTCCAGGCTCTGAGCCATTAGCCCAGAGCCCGACGCGGGGCTCGAACTCACGGACCGGGAGATCGAGACCTGGCTGAAGTCGGAGGTTTAACCGACTGCGCCACCCAGGCGCCCCTCTATGCTATTTTCAACCCCAGCTAGTATTCTTATTATCATGATTCCAAATTCTGGTTCAGACATCTTGGTTGTACCTGTGTTGATTAAGTCCCTGGCTGTCATTCCTTTCTGTTCTTTCTTTTTGGGTGAATTCCTCCATTTCGTCATTTGGAAGGAAGAAAGAGAATTAATAAAATAAAATAATTTTAAATAGAAATTAAAAACAACACAAAAAATCAAATAAAGGATGCTAATTCCTACGTGTGTCTTGGCCTGGTTTTGAAAGAAGCTTGACAGAATAGAAATAAAAAGAAAAGAAGAGGAAAAAGAAATGGAAATGTTTGAAATTTAAGAAAATCAATACAATAAAATAGAATAAAATGAAATGATGACAGTAAAATAGAATTTAAAAAACTTATTAAAAAGTAAAAAATAAAGTACAAAAATTAAAGAAAGATTCTTTTTATAGAAATGGAAAATAAAAATAAATTCTGTATTCAAGAATGAGAAAAGAAAAAAAATTGAGTAGATGTACCAGTGAACAGGATGAATACAATTGAAATTACATCCACTTTCCCCTAGAAGTCAAACTATGAAGCACTTTATAGTCTGTAAACTAAGCAGGTAGAGAGAGTTTGTGGTGTTCATCTAGCATGATTGGCCCAGTTGGACAGGGCTTGGTATAGCGGCTCCATTCTTCCTGAGATGGCACTGTTTAGTTTACTGGCATGGATTGTTGTGGCATGTGTAGGCATGTATGTGCATGTGCAGGAGGGGTGAAAATGGCATCACCTAGGGGCGCCTGGGTGGCTCATTTGGTTATGCATACAACTTTGGCTCAGGTTATAATCTCACAGTTTGTGGGTTTGAGGCCCACATTGGGCTCTGTGCTGACATCTCAGAGCCTGGAGCCTGCTTCAGATTCTGTGTCTCCCTCTCTCTCTGCCCCTGCCCCGCTCATGCTCTGTCTCTCTTTTTCTTTCTCAAAAATAAACGAACATTAAAAAAAGAAAAGAAAATGGTGTCACCCAGCTACCTAGTCTCTAGTATCAGAATTCTGTACTCTTGCTGACCAGCAATCAGCAAGAGTTTCCGTCCACTCCCCACTTCTATGCTGCACATGACCAAGCCATCAACCTGCCAGCTGGCACCTCCCTTCTGAGTTTTATCTAAGATGGGGCTGTGTTTCCAAACCCTTCACTTCTGAGGGTCCTGCAGCTTTGACCTGCTCAGACCCTCTAGGGGAGGGTCTCACTGAGCACTGGCTGGGTGCTGGCCAGCCCCCTGGTATGTTTGTGTCACTGTCGGGCTGCAGATGTCTAGAGACTGCGGCTGGGTGCTAGCCCACCCCAGAAGTTCGTGTGATCGTGTAGCAGCAGGGTTTCAGGGATTATGGTAAATCACCACATCCATCTGGTACCAGACTTCACCCCTAACATCCTTGTTCCAACACCAGCAAATGTGGCTGTTGTCTGGGGTCCGCTGGGACCTTTGCCTGTGGGGAGGCCACATAGCCTGTACCAAATGTCCTCCCAGCAGGGGAACTACCTCTCCCCGTGTGGCCTGAGGACCCCTTGGACTTCACTGCTCCTGAGGATTAGCTCTTCCCACCAGAGCTCTGCCAGTATTGAGCTGCAGAGTTTCAAGCTCTGTGCTCTCCTATTTATAGCATCTTAATGGAATTCAAACCCTCTCCTTTCTCCTTTCTTTCTTTTTTTGTTTAGCCCCTTGCAGTCCCTTTCTCCTTTCTTTTTTGTTCCATTCACTCTTTCTCTTTCTCTTCAGCTGCTTTTGTGGGGTAAGGGAGTGCTTTTCCTGTACTTTCCCCCTGTCTCTGTTCTTTCTCCTCAAGCAAAAGCAGCTCTCTACCCTCTGTGGCTTCTGTCTACCCCAGCTCACCTCTCCACACCACGTACCTGCTGAGTTCTGTGGTTCAAGTTGTGCAGATCGTTGTGTTAATCCTCAAATCAGTTTTCTAGGTTTGGAAACTATTTGCAAACCATTTGCAAGATGGTTTGGTGTTGATTTAGCTGTATTTCAGGGACAAGAGAGGGAGAAAAAAGTTCCATGCAGCTCTGCCATCTTGGCCCCTCCTCCTGGCTGAGGTCCATTTCCATAGTGGGTCTAGCACATCCCAATCCCACTCTATGGTTATTTCTCTAGTTTTGGAATGCATAGTTGGAAGAAACATACTCAGCAGCAAGCAGAATTCTCACTAAATAGTCCATTATCAAATAGAAGTTGTATACATGAGTGTGCTCCCACAGGTTCTAATGTCACAAGTAAGTTTTATGGGCAGTTTTACCATTGTTACTATACCAAATTACTGAAAATTGGGTGGCCTAAAACAATATCTGTTTATTGTCTTATAGTTTGTAGGTCAGAAGTCAGTCATACTCAGCTGGGTACTCTGCTTAGGATCTTATAATACTGAAATCAACGTGCTAGCTGGCCTGAGCATTTATGTGTAGACTGGGTGAGAATCCACTTCTTGGTTTATTCAGCGTTGGCAGAATCCATGTATTTCTCATTGTAGGAATGAAGTGCCCTTTCTTTGGTGGTTATCAGATGGAAGTTGTTCTCACCTTCTCAAAGCCAGTGAATTCTTTAGCTTGTGACCTTCTCTATCTTCAGAACTAAGAACTTTGTGTCAAGTCCTCTCAAACTTCAGATTTCTGAGTTCTTCTTTCTCATTTCTCTTACTTCCTTTTATGCTCTCCTCTTCTGATTTTAAGAGTTCATGTGATAACACTGGATTTACCCAGATAATCCAGGTTAATCTCCCTATTTTAAAGTCAGCTGTTTAGTAACCTTAATTACGTCTGCAAAGTTCCTTTTACCATCTTATATAACATTATCACTGGTGTGACACCAGAGGACAGAATTCATGGGGGCCAGAATTCTGCTTGCTCCTCTCTCCTTCCCTCCTTCTATATATATATATATATATATATATATATATATATACATGTATATATGTATATGTATATATATAGTATGTATGTATGCATACATACACACACATTTTTCTCTTTTTTCATAATAGGGTGTGTCAATAGTAGTTGACCATATATATCAGTACTTAAACTGGAGGTATAACCATCACCCTGTGGTGAGAACTCTAACCTCTTTTGGAGAGATGATTGGTGTATTTTTGGTTCTATGAGAGATAATTGCATCATATTAGAAAATAAGAGTAGTTGGTAGAGGTGTGTATGGATTCCAAGTTGACCATGAGTGGGCTGTGATCCTATATTATCTGGGACTGCTAAACTGAAACTACATTTCTAAGAATTCTGTTGCCAGTATAGGATTGGGTTAGGATTAGGTACACGAGAAAGTTGCATAAAATTTGCATGTGGGAAGTGAATCAGCAGCCATTGTTTTATAATATGAAGATCACTGATGTGCCCAGGCATTATGGCAGCCTTCATGCTGGGGCATGGGGTGGTACCTTGGCCTACATACTCCCTAATCCTGCCATCTCTTTTTTAGTTTCTCTGTGTCCTAGGCCATATAAGTGTGCAGCTCAATGACCAAAGGCACCAACTTTTTCTACAGGTCATTCTTTTTTTTTAATTTTTTTTTTTTTAACATTTTATTTATTTTTGGGACAGAGAGAGACAGAGCATGAACGGGGGAGGGGCAGAGAGAGAGGGAGACACAGAATGGGAAACAGGCTCCAGGCTCTGAGCCATCAGCCCAGAGCCCGACGCGGGGCTCGAACTCCCAGACCGCGAGATCGTGACCTGGCTGAAGTCGGATGCTCAACCGACTGCGCCACCCAGGCGCCCCTACAGGTCATTCTTATCATCAAGGTTGGAGGCAGTGTATTGTAACTTTGCTAAATTAACATTCTTTTCTGTGGAGCACAGGGTGCTGGATCATGAGTCAAGGCAACAACAGTAGTGAGTGGTGGTTTAACAACAGGCCACAAGAGAAATCAAAAGAGAGAAGTTTATTACTTATAGGTACTAGAGGATGTACATGGCACACCTCAAGGGGGCACATGGAAGGTCAAGGCAGAGTTTAGACAGAGAGGCATGACTTAGGCACATGCCTTTATTAGTGTCCTTGGATGGAGTGGTTACTGGGCTGGGACCAGATTGGTCAATTCAAACTAAAAGAGCAGGAGAGTGGTAAGCCCCATGAGAGTCATATCTAAGGGGCACATAAGGCATACAGGTGCCAGGGAGCAGAGGAAATCTGATCCCAAGGGCTGTTGGGGGAGTCCTATCAGGAATTTATATTTGCTTGTGACTCCGGGATGCTGTATAGGGCATGTGTTTCTCTGAGGGGGCTAATGTCAGTTTAGCTTCCTTGCAGCCCACTTGGCCAAACAAAATGGATGTTGAGGCAGCAGTACCCTGGACTAGCTTAGCTAAATGCTTGACCCAGTGAAAGACAGACACAGGTTCCATTGTGTTGTCCACATGGGTTTCAGTTTACCCTCATGTGTTTCAGTTTGTTCTTGTGGGTTCCAGTTTCTCATTATAGAGTTTAGTTCTCTCATATGTCGGGTTCAGTTTTCCTTCCCGACTGCTGGCCTGAGTTCTAGAAACTTTAGGCCAAATATCAGAGCAGATGTAACAGACTTATATAGCCTTCTCTAGTGGCTTCTATAACAGCATAAGGTCTGATCCCTATAATAAATCCTTTACTGACTGATCCCAGACCAATAACATATTTTAATCATTTTGGAGAAGTTCTCAGCCACTCTCTTTTCAGATGTTTTTACTCAATTTTTTATCACCTCTATGTTTGGAACTTCAATTTTATGTATATTAGACCTCCTTTCTTTATCCCCAAGTGTCTTACTTTTCTTTATTTTTTGTATATTTGTTCACGTGTCTCTGTTTCATTCTTGATATTTTTTTTGACCTATTCTTTGTTTAACAAATTCTTTTATTTTTTTAAATTGGTCTCCTTTTAAATAGTTCTATACTGAAATTCTTAATTTTGTCACAGTCTAAACATTTTAAGGATATTTATTTAGAAGACTGTGTCTAATACCTTTCTTACCTAGATATGCCAGAGATCTTTTTATGTTGTCATTTCTTTAGGCATTCACTAATGTGGTCTCCTATCCTAGCATGCCTGATTGTTTTGCTTGAGCACAGTATTGTATATAATAAGTTGTATAGGTAATTTGAGACTTTGGATTACATTATGTCCTCTCAGTTACTCTGACAAATACCTAGGTGTATTAGCAAATCCTGTTCACCTTAATTCAATATTACATACTTAAATTGTTCAAAGCTATGATTCAGTCCCCCAGAAGCAGTCTATTTTTGGTTTGTGCTTACTCCTAAGATTTAGCCCCAGAAGGTCCCAAATCAAAGTGTGTAGTGTCTAGCATATTACCCTCCCCATATTTTTGTCCTCCTAGCCCTGCAAGATGTCTCTATCTCAGCCACTTCTTCTAGAGAAAAATCACCCAAATGACAAGTTATGTATTGTGGATTTTCCTCTCTTACTTGGATCTTGGTTCCATAGTTCGTCACTGCTTATTGGCTCCCTGATGCCTTCATTTAGATTTTAAAGAACATATCATCCAGCTTTTTTAGTTGTTATTCCCTTTTAGAGCAGAATTTTTGATGGGGTAACTATCACTTCCCTTTTCCCCCCATGTGTGTTGTGGGGTTAGACATGTCTCCCCATTCTTTATGTTATGTGAAAGTTTCTAATGCCTCACCACAATGTGTCTTTTTGTCCCCCTCAGGATTACTGTCAGCTGACAATAAATTGGTGGGATTAATATAAAGCATTGTGGTATGTAGGAAATGTATTTGGGGACGGTACAAGAAAGCTGCATCTTGCAGCTATGGGAAAGCAGAGAAGGGGTCCTGGAAGGTCTCTTTAAGCATTGGTGCAGCAAATGTGGATTTAGGTGAGGAGGCTGCTTGACTAGTCTTCCCTAAAAAGTCTTTCTGTATTGAATGATAAGGCCTCCATCTAAAAGGGGGATGTGATTATGCTGCTAAGGGGATATAAAGCAAATGGCCCAGAGCAAGGAGAAAACTGCTTGAAAACACTAAGTCAGAAGAAGCCTGCATTAGACAATCCATATGGAGTGAGCCTACTGTATATTCCCAGCAACTGTATATTTGCAGATTAAAGGAGTGATGACCAAGAAAGACTTCCTTTTTTAAGTTCCACTGATGTGTAGGCAGTCACTTAAGCTAACTCCTTTTCATTCTTCTCACTCCCTTTTGTTATCTCCCCCCACCACATGCACACACCACCACTAAGAATGAGTACAGATTCATGGGACAGGAAGAGGTAGAAGAGGGAGAGAGAGAAATAAAACCACAGCTCTTCCTTTGCCTGAAGTTCACAGCAGATGAATTGAACTAATAATATTTATGTGTGATTGAATATACAAAATAAGGTTGAAAGGAAGTAAAAAAAAAGAAAAAATCTAATGTAGCCAGGGAAATGATTAGAAAAGGTAGAGGCACCATTAAATGGCAAACCTTAACTTTCCATTCTCACTTGAAAGCAAAGTTGGTGTTGCTTCTTGGTTAAGCTGTTTGATTAATCCTTTGGCTGTATCTAGACTGATACTAAGTCCATCTTTCATTTTTTTCCCCAAGAACTTTGTTTTTTGTTTTTATTATCCCTGTGCTCATATTGAAACATCATATTCTTGGGGTACCTGGCTGGTTCAGTCAGTAGAAAATGTGACTCTTGATCTTGGGGTTGTAAGTTCAAGCCCCATTTTGGGTGTAGAGATTACTTAAAATCTTTTTTGAAAACCCCAAAGCATTATATTCTTGTTACATGGATGTTAGTCCTTCCTTTATTTCTCTAAACATCTTAAATATATTTATTTTGTGATTCTTTTCTGATTGTGCCATTATATTTTCTTAAGTGCAAGTTTTTTATTTGTTGGCTTTATTGAATTCATTTGCTGACATTATTTGCTGCTTTTGGATTTCTAGTTGTGAGTTCATATTCTACAGAATACTATTCCCAGTGTCTTGATTTGGGATAGCTCTCACTAGGATGGCTGATTGCCTGTTTCTTTGTTCTTGATGTGTCTTAAAGCCTGTGAGGAGAGAGAATTTCCCTTATTGATTTTAATGTGGTTATATGTTCACTAATCTAAATTTTATATTATTAAGTTATAATTTCTCCAGGTTTTATATGAAGAGAAGGTAATTCCTGTTATCTGGAAATGAGTTCACATTATTTGACATATAATACGTAGACCAGAATAACACTGTTTCTCTTAGCATATTATTAGCAGCTTTCTCTCATAACATACTTAAGGAACAGAACACGTTCGAACTGTTTTTAAAGGGCCCAAATATCTTTTTTTTTTAATATATGAAATTTATTGTCAAATTGGTTTCCATACAACACCCAGTGCTCATCCCAAAAGGTGCCCTCCTCAATACCCATCACCCACCCTCCCCTCCCTCCCACCCCCCCATCAACCCTCAGTTTGTTCTCAGTTTTTAACAGTCTCTTATGCTTTGGCTCTCTCCCACTCTAACCTCTTTTTTTTTTTTCTTCCCCTCCCCCATGGGTTTCTGTTAAGTTTCTCAGGATCCACATAAGAGTGAAACCATATGGTATCTGTCTTTCTCTGTATGGCTTATTTCACTTAGCATCACACTCTCCAGTTCCATCCATGTTGCTACAAAAGGCCATATTTCATTTTTTCTCATTGCCACGTAGTATTCCATTGTGTATATAAACCACAATTTCTTTATCCATTCATCAGTTGATGGACATTTAGGCTCTTTCCATAATTTGGCTATTGTTGAGAGTGCTGCTATAAACATTGGGGTACAAGTGGCCCTATGCATCAGTACTCCTGTATCCCTTGGATAAATTCCTAACAGTGCTATTGCTGTATCATAGGGTAGGTCTATTTTTAATTTTCTGAGAAACCTCCACACTGCTTTTAAAGGGCCCAAATATCTTAGCTCTAGCATAGAGCAGTTAATAATGGTGGCTGTGATTGCAGCTATATATGAAAACATACATGCAAATGGGCAGGGAACATGCCAAAATGGAAAACATTTATTTATTTATTTATTTATTTATTTATTTATTTATTTTTAATGTTTATTTCTGAGACAGAGACAGACAGAGCATGAGTGGGGGAGGGGCAGTGAGAGAGGGAGACACAGAATCAGAAGCAGGCTCCAGGCTCCGAGCTGTCAGCACAGAGCCCAACGCAGGGCTCGAACTCACAAACCGTGAGATCATGACCTAAGCTTAAGTCGGTCGCTCAACTGATTGAGCCACCCAGGCGCCCCAGAAAACATTAATTTTATTAAGGTGGTGAACTTATGGATGGCTTTTTCTCTTTTGACATTGCAGAATTTCTGTATTATTATATTGCTTTTTTTTAAAGAGGACATAAGTTTTGAGTATATATTCTAAATAATTAAAAAAATATCATACCACGTATACAGAACCCCACTAAAGTACCCAGTTGCCTATAGGATAAAGTTAAAACTTTCAACTAAATATCTCCAGAGCTCTTCACAGATCTATTCTCAGATTTCTTCTCTTACCTCCTTCCATTTTCCTAAGCCTCATCTAGTCCAGTCTTATTCCCTACCCTTGACACAGACACTACTTATTGCTGCTATATTTTAAGAATTGAAACACATTTTTGCAGGGTCATTTTTCTAGGTACAGGATACTGGTTCTTTTGGTCCATTGTTTTGCTGAGTTTATTTGGGATCCTGACTGCCTACTCTTCATTGCTGGTGGTGAGTAGTGTTTCATTGCTGTTGGTGAGTAATGTTTCATGTTTCCTCTACTCTCTTCCCAAGTAGCCTCATGAGGTGCTCCTGTCTAGGATGGTATCCAGTTGGTGCCGGGAGTCTTCAGAACCCAAGATTACTCTTGTATTAGCAGAGTTGGAGTTTATATTAGCTATTTGAATCTTAGGCACAAGGGATGGATGGAGGAAAAAAAGGCTTATTCTACTAGAGGATCGGTCTTAAAATCTTCCCTTTGAAAGGGTAGTAGAACATCCTTTTTCTAGTCTTATTTCATGGCCTATTTTATGGTTCATTCAATGTTGTTATTTTCAACACTCAACAGATTCACATTAGCTGTACCTTTACATGTTGAGCTATCTCATTTCATATTTAATCTCCTGAGAACCAGTCTTCCTTGGCCTTACAAATTAGGTAGTTTGTCAAACCTATCCTATTGTGCAAATGCTAGTCCTCAAGAGGACGGTTAAGATGGCAGTGGAGTAGGGTGACTCTAAGCTTGCCTCCTCCCCCAATCAGCTAGATAAATATCAAATCATTCTGAACACCTAAAAAACCAATCAGAAGTCTTAGAGAGCTAAGCTGCAAGTCTAAAAACAGAAAAAATGACCCATGGAAGATAAGAACTGCAGAGGGTTGATGTGTGGGAGAAAAGAGCTGAGGGTGCTGTGGTAGGGAGAGATCCCGATCAGAGAGAGGTGATCTAACAGTGAAGAAAAAAAGTGAAAATACTCACAGAGAACTGTACAAGAAAACTGTTCCCCAAAACCATTGATGGGGGGAAAGGATAAGGTTTCAATACCACCAGTTTTTTTTATAAATAGTGGCGCGCAGAGTCTGAAGTTTCAGAGCTCAGTGCCTGGTGGTGCTCTGGTGAGGAAGCAGGGTAGAGCCTCGGGTTTGGGCAAACGAGATCTAAGGATCCCCTGGATCACATGGGAAGAAGCAGTTCCCATGCTTGGAGTGCATTTGGTAGAGGCAACTCAGCCTATCCGTGGGCAAAAGACTGGACAAGTGCCATAGAGCTGCCCTATCACTAGTATAGGAACAAAGACATTGGCTGAGGACAGCAAACCCTGGAACTGGCTGTGTTGTTATTTACCATAAGCTCTGAGCCACTACAACTGTGTGGTCATGTGACTATTTCCTGGGACAAGCCAGCACTGGCCATGGCATAGCAAGACCATCCCCCAGAGGATAAGAGTGGGTCTGAGCCATGGGGGTCTCTGAAGTGTGGGGTTTTGAAACACAGCCTGAGATAGAACCCAGGAGGGCAGCACCACCTAGTAGGTGGATAGCATGGACACAGACGGTGAAAGGCAGGGTTCTGATGGAAGGTGGGATTACAGATGATTTATTGTGCCTCTGTGAGGGTGGGAACTTCCCACTCCAGAGACTAGAGAGCAGGGTGAAGCTATTTTCACCCCTAGCCAGCACTGATTGACCTCAGTGGGCTAAACACCACCAAGTGGAGAATGGAGCCATTAAACTAAGCCCCACCCCCCTGGGCCCTCCAAACACATCTCTATTAGGGCAAATCCACCTGAGAACCAGAGCAGAGGGCCCTTCCCCCAGAAGAACAGCACAAACCCCTTCCATGCACTAAGTCTAATGATCATAGAGTGCTGCAAAACTTCAGCTATAGGGGAATCAGGATCTAGCTTCCTTTGGGTTTTTTGTTTGTTTTGCTTTTGTGTTTTTTTCCCTTGGGTAAGGAAAGAGCAATTTTTATTTTATTTTATTATTTTTTTAATTTTTAATTTTAATCTCTTTTTTTCTATCAAACTTCTCTTTAAATATTTTAAAAATTATTTAAACTTTGGTTTTTCTGAGAGAGTACATGTGAATGGGGAAAAGTGGGAGAGAGAGAGAGAGAGAGAGAGAGAGAGAATATCTCAAGCAGGCCCCATGCTCGGTGACATGGGCTCAATCCCACAACCCTGGTGTCATGACCCAAGCTGAAATCAAGAGTCAGACACTCAACTGCTGAGACACCCAGGTGCCCCATCAAGCTTCTCTTAGCAAACAAACCAAAACACACTTAGGATCTAGCTTCATTATTATTTAAAAATTTTTATTTTATTATTTTTTCTTGTTTTCCGCAAAATGACAAGACAGAGGAATTCACCCCAAAAGAAAGAACAGGAAAAAATGACAACCAGAGATTTAATCAATACAGATGTAAGTAAGATGTCAGGACTAGAATTTAGAACAATTATAATGATTCTAGCTGGGCTGGAAAAGAACATAGGAGACTATACAGAATCTCTTATTGCAGAGATAAAGAGCTAAAATCTAGTCAGGCTGAAATTAAAAATGCTATAACTGAGATGCAGACTTGAATGGATGCCATGACAGTGAAGATGGATGCAGAGGAGGAACAAATTAGTGATACAGATGATAAATTATGGAAAATAATGAAGCTGAAAAGAAGAGGGAAACAAAAGTAATGAATCACAAAGATAGACTTAGGGAACTTAGCAACTTATAAAAAGGGACTAACATTCGTAAAATAGGAGTACCAGAAGATGAAGAGAGAGAAAAATGGGCAGAAGGTTTATCTGAACAAATTATAGCTGAATATTTCCCTAATCCGGGGAAGGACACAGACATCAAAAACCAAGAGGCATGGAGAATTCCCACTAAATTCAACAAAACCTGATCATCACCAAGACATATCATAGTCAAATTCACAAAATACATAGACAAAGAATCCTGAAAACAGAAAGGGAGGGAGGAAAAACCCTTAACCTATAAGGGAAGACAGATTGAGTTCACAAGAGATCTGTCTACAGAAACATGGCAGCCAGAAGAGAATGGCAGCATATATTCAATGTGCTGAATGGGAAGAATATGCAGCCAACAATACTTTATACCGCAAGGCTGTCATTCAGAATAGAAGGAAAGATAAAGAGTTTCCTAGATAAACAAAAACTAAAGGAGGTCAGGACCACTCAACCAGCTCTGCAAGAAATATTCAGAGAGATTCTTTGAGTGGGGGGAATAAAAGACCAAAAGCAGCAAAGACTATAAAGAGATAGAGAAAACACTAGAAACACCAACTTTAAAGGTAACACAATGGCACTAAGTTCATATTATTCAATAATCACCCTTAATGTAAATAAACTAAATGCTCTAATCAAAAGACATAGGGTATTAGAATGGATAAAGAAAACAAGATCAATCTATATGCTGCCTACAGGGTACTCATTTTAGACCTAAAGACACCTGCAGATTGAAAGTGAGGGGATGGAGAACCATCTATCATGCTAATGGACATCAAAAGAAAGCCAGAATAGCCATACTTATATCAGACAAACTAGATTTGAAAACAAAGATGGTAACAGGAGATGAAAGGCATTATGTCATAATTAAGGGGTCTGTCCATCAAGATCTAACAATTGTAAATATTTATGCCCCCAACTTGAAAGCACTTAAAAATATGCATGAATTACTAACAAACATAAAGAAGCTCAGTGATAATATAATAATAGTAGGGGACTTTGACATCCCACTTCCAGCAATGGACAGATCATCTAAGCAGAAAACCAACAAGGAAATAATGGCTTTGAGTCACACACTGAAATCTATAGAATACTTATAAAAGGAATTGAAGAGGACACAGAGAAATGGAAAAGCATTCCATGCTCATGGATTGGAAGAACAAACATTGTTAAAATTTCTATACTACCCAAAGCAATCTACACATTCAATGCAATCCTTATCAAAATACCACCACCATTTTTCACAGAGGTGGGACAATCCTAAAATTTGTATGGAACCACAAAAGACCCTGAATAGCAAAGCAATCCTGAAAACAAAAAACCCAACTGGTGGCTCCATGATTCTGGATTTCAAACTATATTATAAAGCTGTAGTCATCAAGACAGTATGGTACTTGGCACAAAAACAGACACATATCAATGGAACAAAATAGGAAATTCGGAAATGGACCCACAACTCTGTGGTCAACTCATCTTCAACAAAGCAGGAAAGAATATCCAATGGAAAAAAGACAGTTTCTTCAGCAAATGGTGTTGGGAAAACTGGACAGCAACATGCAGAAGAATGAAACTGGACCTCTTTCTTATACCATACACAAAAATAAAGTCAAAATGGATGAAAGACCTAAATGTGAGACAGGAAACCATCAGAATCCTAGAGAAGGACACAGGCAACAACCTCTCGACCTCAGTCAGAGCAGCTTCTTACTAGACATGTTAGGGCAAAGGAAACAAAAGCAAAAATGAACTTTTGGGACCTCATCAAGATAAAAAGCTTCTGCACAGCGAAGGAAACCATCAACAAAACTAAAAGGCAGCCTATGGAATGGAAGAAGATATTTGCAAATGCCATATCTGATAAAGGGTTAGTATCCAAATCATATAAAGAAATTATCAAAGACAACACCCAAAATGCAAATAATTCAGTTAAGAAATATGCAGGAGACATGAATAGACACTTGTCCAAACAAGATATCCAGGTGTCTGACAGACACATGAAAAGATGCTCAACATCACTCATCATCAGGGAAATACAAAGCAAAAACCATGGTGAGATACTACCTCATACCTGTCAGAGTTGCTAAAATTAACAACACAAGAAACAATAGGTATTGGCAAGAATGTAGAGAAAGGAGAACGCTCTTGCACTGTTGGTAGGATTGCAAAGTGGTATAGCCACCCTGGAGAACAATATGGAGGTTCCTCAAAAAGTGAAAAATAGAACTACCCTAAGATCCAGCAATTGCACTATTAGGTATTTTCCCAAAGGATACAAAGATCAGATTTGAATAGGTACATGCACCTCGATGTTTATAGCTGCGTTATCAATATTAGCCAAACTGTGGAGAGAACCCAAATGTCCGTTGACTGATGAGGGGATAAAGAAGATGTGGTGTGTGTGTGTGTGTGTGTGTGTGTGTGTGTGTGTGTGTGTGTGTGTGTATTTACAATGGAATATTACTCAACCATCAAAAAGAATGAAATCTTGCAATTTGCAATGTTGTGGATGTAGCTTGAATATATTATGCTAAGCAAAATAAGTCAAGTCAGGGAAAGACAAATACCATATGATTTCATGCATATGTGGAATTTAAGAAATAAAACCAATGAACATATGGGGTGTGGAGAAAAAGAGGGAAACAAACCTTAACAGACTCTTACAGATAGAGAATAAACTGAGGGTTGATGGAGGGATGGGGGTGGGAGATGGGCTAGATAGGTAATGGGCATTAAGGAGGGCGCTTGTTATGATAAGCACTGGGTGTTATATATAAGTGATGAATCACTGAATTCTCCTGAAACCAATATTTCACTGTATGTTAACCAACTGGAATTTAAAAAAAATTGAAACACACAAAAATACCAAATGCTATTCCTCTAGTCCAGGGGCTGAGTACATTTTAGCAAGTGTTTTGGCAATATTGACTGTCTCTGTTGCTGACATAGTGGTGTAGTGTGGTATGAGAAATTCAGGCCAAGTAAGAGAAAAGTCTGTAGAAGTGGAAAGCTTATGGGAGGATAGCTTTCAGGTAATGGGAGTTTTCCAGTGTGCACGTACACATAGGACATACATATCTTTCTCTGATTCCAAAATTCCCTTTCCTTAATTTTTTTAATGTTTATTATTTTGAGAGAGAGAGAGAAAGCACGAGCGAGTGGGGGAGGGGCAGAGAAAGGGAGACAGAATCTGAAGCAGGGTCCAGACTCTGAGCTATCAGCACAGAGCCTGATGTGGGGCCCAAATCCACAGACTTCGAACTGTGAGATCATGACCTGAGCCAAAGTCGGTATCCCAACCAACGAGCCACCCAGGCGCCCTGATTTCCTTTCTGATATAGAAAAGCCCAACCCCCCAAATGCATTGCCATTTGCATTTTTCAGCAAATTTGTTAATCATTATATGAATGATAAGTACTGAGTATGCAGTGATCAAAAAAATATATGCAGTTTCCATTTTCATGTAGGGCACTTCAAAGAGATTGGTATGAGATGTAAAGTTATAGTAATGTCTTAATGAGTTTAGACTCTAGTAGAGCAACTAAGTCACAGACAAAAGTAGCTAACAGAGGCAGAGCATTATATTTGTCATTAGGCCTAAAAAAAGTTCTGCATGGGTTCTGAAAAGGAAGAGGCAACTTGCAGCCAAGAAGATTAAGTAAGACTTCTTGTAAGAGGTGTCACTGATGGGATGTTGGATTTGGACATGTGTATATGGGGATCAGGGAAGAACATTCCAGGCTGTGGGAACATCAAGACAAAGTTGGCAAGACAAAAATATGGAGTGTGACTAGATCAGAGGGAAAGGTCAGTTCTGTTAGAATGTAGAACATAATGAAGAATAATTGGGAACCAGGCTAAAAGGATAGATAGGCTTGTGACAGATTTTGGAAGGTCTGGAAAGTAAGACTAAGCCATTTGGCATAAGTCAGATTTCTATTTTAGGAAAACCATCCTGGAAGTTGTGGTGTGGAGGGTGGCTGTAGGCAGAGAGGTTGGATAGAAACTTTTCTTTTTAATGGGGAAAATGCAGGTGAAAGATGTGCTCTGAGCCAAACTCTGGCCACTGAATTGTATTGCTTTTATACACAGTGAACATGAAATGAATGGTATCATTCATTAGCTTCTAAGGTGGGAATGAGTTCTAGTGTCTAATAAAGCAATATATTACAACAAACTTTCTATTCTGCCCTCCTTTTGGATATAAGCAGTAGCAACAACAATGAACAAAGAGGAAAACCTGAGTTCTATTTCTGTCGTTAGGTTACTTTGTAACCTTGGTCAAGTTGTATACCCTTTGAGCCTCAATTTCTTTTCTTTCAAATGAGAATGATAATATTTAATAAAATGACATTTTATGGGGCTGGATAAAGAACAAATGAAATAAGATACATAAAATTATTTTGATAAAAGGTTAAGAGCTTTATAAAGTCCAACTCTTGTTAATATCCTAAGTATCTGAGGGTTCTGATTTTGTTTGCATCTCCATACTGACTTGGTGACTGGCTAGATTTACAATCAAATCTAATCGAGACTTATTGAATAAATACCAATGGTTAACAACAGTGGTTAACAGTTGTAACAATGGCACTGATTTCTCAAGAAAAAGTTTTTCTATTTTTAAATTTTTTAAGTTTTTTTTTTTTATTTTGAGAGAGAGAAGAGCAAGTGAGTGCATGCGTGGGGGAGGGGCAGAGACAGAGGGAGAGAGAGAGAATCCCAGGCAGGCTGTGTACTGTATGAGGGCTCAATCACATGAACCATGAGATCATGACCTGAGCTGAAACCAAGAGTCGGATGCTTAATTGATTGAACCACCCAGGCACCCCAAGAAAGAGCTTTTAAATAACCAATGGAAGGGCTGGCCCTTGTCCTCTCTTTTGTCACAAGTGGGTCTAAGTCATACCAGGAGTACAGTTCATCATAGGGAAAATAAATTGGTAGGAACTCAGGAAGGATATCAGTGTGGTGATTGTTATGAAATACCAGAGGCAATAATAATTTTGGGGGTTGCTGGTGAAAATTGTAAATAGAAGGTGACATTTGAATTGCCTTTGAAGCATCAGTGGCATGGGGAGGGAGAGCTTTTCAGGCAGAGGGGCAGCATGACAAAGTACCAGAGGCTGACAAGTGCAGGTATAGCAAGAAGTGAATGTAATCCTAGACTCTGAAAGGAATTTTGAACTACAGAACAGTGCTTTGGACAGCAACTTGATTTCAAAATAACCTCCTTTTTCTTCTTTGCTTTTCCAGGTACTTGCATTTTTGTTGGTTTGGGAAGGGTATGAACTATACCTGCACTGGTGTCATAAGGTAGGACACTGAACCTTCGTAGGAAACTTTGGGCCAGGATTGAATGTGCCTCTTAGGCACTCAGCATGAATTAGAGTCACCTTTTCTTTCATCGTTCCTGTTAGAAAGAACTGATCTATTTACACTGTTTTAATTGAAATAATTCAATTTCTAACATGTAACTGATTTACTGAAGGAACTGAACTCAAACTTTATGTTTTCTCACCACTTCTTGTTAAACTCACTCTGTGACTCTGCTCTTCCCATCCCAAAAATGTCTTAGGCCAGTACTTTCTCATTCCTTTAGAAAGTTACAAAAACATTCTTATTTCAGTCATTAAAAATTTCTGTTCATTGTAATAACCCAAACTTCAACATTATAAGACTTTTCCTCTCCTTCTTTGGGCCTGACCAGGCATGGAAGCCTGCAGTGATAGTGAGTGTGACGGTCCTTTTACCTCTCTTTCACCAGAATAGGGCCCAGGGAAACAGGAGATAGGATAAAAGAACGTGGTTGCACAAGGATGGGCAAGAGGGTCATCTGGAGTTGATGCTGTCAGGACCAGGTAAATGCACAGTTGTCGGCTATTTATGCCACGGGCTTTTCCTGTGTGTATTTTCAGAGAACTTGACTGCACCTTTCTTGGTGCAGAAATATCCCCAGAAATTTCTCTCTTGAGGTCTTTTTGACCCTCCCTTAGTTTGGAGCCCTTTAAAATTGACTTCTGAATGTCTCTCAGAGGATCATATCTGGCTACAGAAAAGTAGCATCTTTGCCCCAACATCTGTGGACATGTGGCTCATTTCCAACTGGCCTCCCTCATTTTGTTCTGCCACGGGCTTGAGCAGCTCCAGCCACAGCCTCTTGCTTTTTTATAGTCTTTTCAGGCATGGTTTGATACCATTCATTGTTTTCCCTTAAACCTAGGAACATACCAAACTCTGAGTCATCCCCTTAAATTTCCTCTTACTCAAACGAGAAGTATGAACTGGAAATGTAAATTTAAGAGTTACTAGAAAAGATCGAAATTGAAGTCATAGGATCTTATGGGGAAAGTATGTAGAGTGAGAAGTGAAAAAATAGGCCTTATTGAGATCACCAACGGTTTTGGATTTGGGATGCCATGATCAGTTAGTCACTACCAAGAATCATGTGAAATCTAAAAAAGAAAACTAATGAATAGACACAAAGTCAGTCCAATAAATGCAAAGAACAAACTGACGGTTTTAGGGGAGGGGAGTGGGAAGTTTGGCAAAATGGGTGAAGGGTAGCAGGAGACACAGGCTTCCAGTTATGGAATGAATGAGTCACAGGAATAAAAGGTACAGCATGGGGAATATAGTGGTATTCTAATAGTGTTGCATGGTGACAGACGGTAGTTACACTTGTGGTATGCCCAGCATAAAATAGAATTGTTGAATCACTAAGTTGTACACCTGAAACTAATATTGTGTATCAGCTATTCTCAAATTTTTAAAAAAAGAATCCTTGTGAGTGAACCATTCTGATTACCATTCCAGGCTTGTGCCTATTTTAGAAATCAGGCTTACCTTGCTTCTGGCAGTTAGTGCTGCTACTTGACCTCTGTCACAGCAGGATCTCATTATTGCCTTGGAAATCAGGAAGCCAGTTTCAATGGCAGTATCTTTCACCTTTATTCAGGCATAGAGATTTAGCCACTATAGTACTTTTCAAGGATACTGACACTTTCCTCATTAGTGTATTTTTCACTGTCCTCTGAGACCTCCCATAAAATATGGGAAATGGGTTACCTGATCATAGGTGATAGCATTCCAGCAAACTTTTCTCAATAAATCTTTAGATTTTTCTTCCTATGTTACAGCAAGAAACTGCTGGCACCCCAATTTCATTAAGCATAGGCCACTAATGAGCCAAGGTTTTAGGTAACCAAAGAGTTAGAACCACTTTGAGATGTGTAATACCTGGATTCTAGTGTATTCAATTCAGAATCTCTGGTAAGTGCACTCCTATCAATCAGTTTAGCCTCATCTAAAATGTCTAGCACCCTTAGGATTCAGTGCCATAAATATTCTATAGGGGTTTTGGTCAATATAAATTAACAGAGCCTTTGGACTCTGGGATCTAATTCCAGTTATCAGTCTGTAGGAGATGAGAAGTGATGGAAGTGGGGTATGAGAAGAGTTGGCATCCTCTTGGCAGGTAACTACCTTGGTTGTGTCTTCAAACCGGACTTGGGAGGAGAGACTACTTCTATTAGCAAGGGAGATTCTGTAGGGCTTGGAGTTTCAGTTTTAGTATACTCAGAGTAAACCCAGAAGGAAAGGGTTAACATTAAGCCTGTAACCTATTCCTCTTCTACCCAGGGATTCTCAGGGAGGAATGAATGACCTCGATCAAAACTTAATAATAACCCAACCTCCTGATAAACACACTAAGGATATTTGTTAGCCAAAAGGCAATACAGAGTCCTTGTCAATGAAAATTTCTGGTGGAATATAACTGCTAGATATAAATCAGGGTTGCTTATTGTAAATAATCCTGGAATTTATAGATATATATACATATCTATGTATGTATCTATGTATAGCTATATATACATGTGGGAGACATGGCTGGCTGGAGTTGTATAATTAGTGGGATATAAGATAAGGATGCCCCATAACCAAAAAGGCTCCTTCTTTGAAGCAATGTGTTCATATAACTTTGCTCAAAACATACCTTACACTCAGGGGAAATGAAAACACTAATTTCAGAAGATATATGCACCCCTGTGTTTACCGCAGCATTATTTACAGTAGCTAAGATATGGAAGCAGCCAGAGTGTCCATCGATGATAGATGAATGGATAAGAAGATGCAGTATACATACATAATGGAATATTATGCAGTCATAAAAAATGAGATCTTGCCATTTCAACAACATGGATGGACCCAGAGGGTATTATGCTAAATGAAGTAGAGAAGATAAATACCATATGATTTCACTTGTATGTGGATTCTAAAAAACAAAACAAATGAACAAACAAAAAGCAGAAACAGGTCCATAAACACAGAGAACAAACTGGTGGTTGCCAGAGGGGAGGGAGTAGGGGATAAGCAAAAAGGGGGAATGATGGATGGAGTGGGAGGTCTAACTTCCAGTTATGGAATGAATAAGTCATAGAGATGAAAGGTGGTACAGAATAGAGAATATAATCAGTGGTGCTGTAATAGTGTTGTGTGGTTGGTAGATGGTGGCTCTCCTTGTGGTGAGCATAACATAATATATAGAGAGACTTATTCAATCATTGTGTTGTACACCCAAAACTAATGTAACATTGTGTGTCAACTATTTCAATGAAAAAAACACACTCCACATTTTAAGCCTCAAAATCAGAATGCATCCTTAGACATTTTTACGAGTAGCTGCATTTGAAAGGATCACATTTCCCCAAGGGAATATGTTTTATATGTACCTTATAATTGCCTGTATCCTTTGAATCCTTTGACAAACCTTTATGTTGGGATGCTTCTGTTTTGTTAATAGGTTATTTAAGGCTTTTGCATCTATGTACATAGGAGATTGGCATATGCAGGCATACCTTATTTTACTGTGCTTCACTTTATTGCGGTTTTCAGATCTTGTTTTTTTACAAATTGAAGGTTTGTGGCAACCCTGTGCCCAGCACATCACTGGCACCATTTTTCCAACAGCAGTTACTCACTTTGTGTCCTGTATCACATTTTGGTGATTCTTAAAATATTTCAAACTTTTTATTTGTTATTATATTTGTTATGATGCTCTATGATCAGTGATCTCTGTGTTACTATTGTAAATGTTTTGGGTCACCATGAACCATACCCTTATATACGATGGTGAACTTAATTGATAACTGTGTGTATTCTGACTGCTCCACCTACTGGCTGTACTCTGGTCTCCCTTTCCTCAAGCTTCCCTATTCCCAGAGACTTAATATTGAAATTAGGCTGATTAATAGCCCTACAATGGCCTCTAAGTGTTCCAGTAAAAGGAAGAGTCCCATCTCTCATGTTAAATCAAAAGCTAGAAATGATTAAGCTCAGTAAGGAAGGCATGTTAAAAGCCGAGATAAGCCAAAAGCTAGGCCTCTTGCACCAAACAACCATGCTATGAATGCAAAGGTGCTATTCTGGTAAACACAAGAATTATAAGAAAGCAAAAGAGTCTTATTGCTGATATGAAGAAAGTTTTAATGGTCTGAATAGAAAATCAAACCAGCTATAGCATTTCCTTAAGCCAAAGCCTAATCCAGGAGGAAGACCCTAACTCTCTTCAATTTTGCGAAGGTGAAGAGAGGTGAGGAAGTTGCAGAAGAAAAGTCTGAAGCTAACAGAAGTTGGTTCATGAGGTTTAGGGAAACAAACTGTCTCCATAACATAAAAGTGCAAAGTGATGCAGCAAGTGCTGATGTAGAAGCTGCAGCAAGTTACCCAGAAGACATAGCTAAGATAATTCATGAAGGTTTGTGTTGATTTGCTTCTGTTTTGTTAATAGGTTATTTAACAAGAGGTTTTCAATATAGACAAAACAGCCTTTTATTAGGAGATGCCATCTAGGACTTGCACAGCTGGAGAGAAGTCAGTGCCTGGCTTCAAAACTTGAAAAGACAGGCTGACTCTCTTGGCTGGTGACTTTAAGTTGAAGTCAGTGCTCATTTACCATTCCAGAAATCCTAGGGTACTGGGGAATTATGCTAAATCTCCTCTGCCTTTGCTCTATAAATGGAACAAGAAAGCCTGAATGGTAGCACATCTGTTTACAATGTGGTGTACTGCATATTTTAAGCCCACTGTTGAGACCAACTGCTCAGAAAAATTTTTCCTTCAAAATATTACTGCTCATTGACAACACTTGGTCACCCAAAAGCTCTGATAGAGATGTACAATGAAATGAATGTTGTGTTTGTGCCTGCTAATCCAACATCCATTCTGCAGCCCATGGATCAAGGAGTCATTTTGACTATCAAGTCTTATTATTTAAGAAATACATTTCATAAGGCTATAGCTGCTGCAGATAGTGATTCCTCTGATGGATCTGGGCAAAGTAAATTGAAAACGTTCTGGAAGGATTCAGTATTCAAGATGTCCTGAAGAACATTTGTGATTCATGGGAAGAGGTCAAAATCTCAACATGAACAGGACTTTGGAAGAAGTGGATTCCAACTCTCATGGATTACTTTGAGGGATTTAAGACTTAAGTGGAGGGAGTAACTGCAGACATGGTAGAAATAGCAAGAGAACCAGAATTAGAAGTGGAGCTTGAGGATGTGACTGAATTGCTGTAATTTCATGATAAAACTTGAATGGGTGAGAAATTACTTTTTTTTTTTTAAAAGAGAGAGAGTGTGTATGTGAGTGGGGAAGGGGCAGAGGGAGAAAGAATATCCCAAGCAGGTTCCATGCCCAGTGTGGAGCCCAATGTGGGCGTCAGTCTCACAACCCTGGGATCATGACCTGAGCCGAAATCAAGAGTCAGACGCTTAGTTGACTGAGCCACCCAGGAGCCCCAAGGAGTTACTTCTTACGGATGAGCAAAGAATGTGGTTTCTTGAGATGGAATTTACTCCTAGGGAAGATGCTGTGAAGATTGTTGAAATGACGCAAAGGACTTAGAATATTATATAAACTTAGTTGGTAAACCTGTGGCAGGGTTTGAGAGGATGGACTCCAGTTTTGAAAGAAGTTTTACTGTGGGTAAAATGCCGTCAAACAGCATCACATGCTACAGATAAATCGTACATGAAAGAAAGAGTCAATGTATGCAGCAAACTCCATTGCAGTCTTATTTTAAGAAATTGCCACGGCTACCCCAGCCTTCAGCAACCACCACCCTGATGAGTCAGCAGCCATCAACATTGAGGCAAGACCTTCCATCAGCAAAAACATTATGACTCACTGAAAGCTCAGATGATGGTTAACATTTTTAGCAATAAAGTAATTTTGAATTAAGGTGTATACATTGTGTTTTTAGGCATAATGCTATTGTACACTTAATAGACTACAGTATAGTGTAAGCATAATTTTTATATGCACTGGGAAAGCAAAAAATTCATCTGACTTGCTTTAGTGTAATACTTGCTTTATTGTGGTGGTCTGGAATATGTCTGAGGTATGCTTGTACTTTTTCTTTTTTGTAATGTCCTTCATGACTTTGGGTGTGAATGTTTTGTTGGCTATACAACACAAGTTAGAATGTGTTCCCTCCTTTTCTGTTCTCTGGAAGGGTTTGTTAAAGATTGGAAATATTTGTTCAATTAACCATTTAAGCCAGCAAAGCCTGGATATATTTTATGAGAAGGTTTAATTATGGGTTCAATTACTTTAATATAGATAGGTAATGGAAAGGAAGTAACTAAACACTCTTTAGAGGGCAACACAGATGTAGAAAAACTACATTTGTTTTTAAAGGGGAAAAACTTAAAGTTTATGTATTCTTGGTCTCAACGTTTTCTTTCTCTGTAAAAGTATGTAGTGTTCTTGCAGGAAGATTTTTTTCCCTTTGTTCAACGAATACTTATTGGATGCTTAGTATGTGCCAAACACTCTGCAAGGCAGTGAGGATTTAATCATAAACAAGTATTGTCCTTGATGCTTTGATGTTGTAGTCCTTTGGGGGAAACATATATTGTTTACTTGTGATTGTATTGAGTCATATAAAAAAGTAGTGAACATTTGTAATGGCCATTGCTGAAGTTGAGTGAGAGATGCCAAGCAATGTTGAGGGCTCAGCTGAGGCTGGAGATGATAAATTAGTAAAGGTGTCAAACCACATAGCTGAGTAATTCTTTTCCAGCCATGCTGTCCTGCAAAGACTTGCATACAAAGAAGGTAAGTGAGTGGATCCAGTCCATATTGGGGGTTTGCAAGACAGATTAAAAGGATGAAGGAATGAGGTCCCTAACATTGTTGGGACACACATACAATTCCCAAGGAGAGTTCTGATTCAGTCTTAGTGTCTGGAAGTCAGGAGATTCTTTCTGTTTCCCCAGATCCTGATTCTGCTAATGATTCTGCTATGCTCATTTGTTTTGTGGATTTTATGCCAACTCTGGCAAGAGAGGTGGCTGACAGCTGGGCTGTCACTGCAGGTAAGCATCATCCTATAGGTTTGGCACTGTCTGTCTAGATGTGTTTAGCCTAACTTTTGGCTTTCTCCCAGATCTTTGCTCCCTATATGCACCTGAGTGGCATAACTGTGATGGTTATCCTTTCCTGGCCTGTGGCCTTCTACTTGATCCATTTGGAAGAAGAAGGTATGTCATGTGGACGGAACCCTGCCTGATTCTTTCAGCTCAGACGTTAGCTTGTATTCTCCACTTAGCAAAATGCAAGCTTGGTAGATAGCCACCACTACACCTCTTGGAAATTCATTTAGCTTGTTACTTGGACGTGCTCTTTATGATCGAATTCACAACCATATGTGGCCTCTCAGCATTTCCCTAATCCAAAAGTCTCATAATGAAGAGGGATTCTTCTTCTAGAAAAATAAGAATTTTCTCTATGTTATTACATATTGTCTGATAATGGATTTAGGGTGGGGTGAGAATAGAGGTACATTTTAATTTGACCAGTGATGGTACAAGTCACGGTTCCTTTTGTTTGTATCACATATTACTAGTTTTGGCTAATGAACTTATGATAGGTCCAGATACCCCTGGTTCCATCCTAGTCGTTCAAAGCTGTCTCCTATGAGTCCCTGTCACACCTGGGGACTTACAGCAGAAACAGCAATGTCTGCCTCTGCCACTGATTTCTTCTCCATTCTTTTCTTTGCCCTGATATCATGGAAACAAAAGAGAATCACAGCCTTATACTAAATGGTTTTGAAGTTATCTTTCAGCTGAAGTTATCTTTCAGCACCTTTACTAAAAAAAACTAGGTTCTTTTCTGGACATCTCTCTTTTTACTATTGTTTAAACAAAGAGTGTTTACTTCCTGACTTGTGGAAGGATGCAGGCAAAAGAAAGACTGGCTTGATCCTTTGCCATTGTGTGCTTGTACAAGTGTTTATGAGTAAGTGGTAGATTTTAGGAAATGTGTCTGGGGCAAGATCTTAAAGGGGGTAATAATGAACTCTTCTTTTTCATTTCCTAAATTTTAGTTAGAATGAGAAGATACAAGATGATGTATGACAGAGAAACAGCCAAGGGATGTAATATCCTCACAAAGTTGAGAGGTTAGAGCTGGAGATCTAGATTTACAAGGACCGGAGCATAAGTGGTAACTTAAAAATGTGCAACTTGGTAAAATTTTCAGAAGTCTAAAATAGTAAGTGTTGGGGGAATGGCCAGCGGTAACAGGTATTGTGGACAGGCTTGGTGGGGGGTGAGGGAGAGAAACAGAAGAGCAAATGCCTAATACTTACTGATTACCTGTTATGACTCATCATTGTACTATCAGTTCTGTGAGGTATGTTTTAGCAAGATAGCCCCATTTTTCAGGATGAAGAAAATGATGACCCAGAGAGGTTAAGTAACATGTCCTTAGTGACGCAATTACAAAGTGGTGGAGTCTGGCTTTGAATTCAGATTCAGCTAGTGCCCCTTCCACTAATATTGCACAGGCTTAAATATGGGCACTTTAGGCCCATCTTTACAAGCTTCAGGGCTCTCTCAGAACCAGCCAAACTGCTCTTCCTCTTGAGAAGGTATCCCTTAACATTCTCTCTTCATCCTACCTCCTGCACAGTTCATTCCCTTGTAAATGTACAGTTCTAGGATTTCTTTTCTTAATAACAATGCTTGTATTTGGATATCCCTGTACCTTCAAATCACTGAAAATTAGTGAGGATGTGACAGAAATGGAGAGTAAATCAGCCAGTCCACAGAGTCTATGAAACCAATAGACTAGCTATTTACTGACTGCTCCTGGGATAGTTAGTTGCTTGGAGATAGTTCTGTATTCCTCGTCTGCTTTCTTCTCACCTCTTCTCTCCTAATTTTTCAGCTCTACAGGTGGCTATTGGATTGCCTTTTTTCCTTATCCTTTTATGTCTGTATATTGTGCCATTGGGGATTCATTCTCCCTGCATTCAGGAGGAGGATAAATTGGGACCCAAACCAGACTTCTTTGGACATAGAGGTGCGCCCATGGTAAGTCTGAGAATAGTGAGTAGAGGTATGCATGGGGTGTGTGGATGAGAGAATGGGACCTCAGAACCATAGGAATCCCTGCAGAGGTAAAGGGGTTGGCTTGAAATGACAAGAAAAGGAGTTAATTATAGACGTTGGACTTGAACCCCAGCCAGCTAACTTTTGGGTTTTCTCTGCTGTTCCCAGTGACATTGCCTCACATGAGCAGATTGAGTAGAGGAGAATATAAGGCAGGGTCTTTGAAAAAATTGCCAAGGGATCCAGACTCAGCTTCCTAAAGCACTTTCATTACTGCACTTTCATTACACCCATAAAGGAATGTTGGGAAGAGAGACTCTGAGTTATAGGGGCTGATGTTCTTTTCTTCCACAGTTGGGGCCTGAGAATACCATGATGTCCTTTGAGAAGGCTATTGAACAAGGGGCCTATGGGCTGGAGAGTGATGTACAATTAAGGTAGGAAATCAGGGGCTGGGGTGGGGAGGAGATAAGGCCAGTGCCATAGAAGCCAAACAGTATGGCCCAAGATGTAGAGAGGGCAAGCCTTGGGAAGTTTCTCCTGGTGTTCATTTGGCACATATGCACATAGCACACATGCGAACCACTTCTTCCTTATGAACCATACATCTGTACCCCTGCATTCTCAACATAGTCTCATAAATCATATACATGCTATATAGCCTCTGTACATAATTCAAACCGTCCTCATTGTCAAGAATTCTAAAGTTTAACCCTATGCATTCTCTTAGCAACCTTCTTAACATTCCCTGGGCACCTACTATATTCTAGGCTTTCTTCTGAGTGCTAGAAAGAGGCAAATAAGAGGTAGCCATGCCTAAGAGATGTTGCCATCCAGTGAAGGAGACGTGGCATATTTACAATAGCCAGAGTGTAAAACCATTTGTGGTAAGTTCCTTCCAGAGATGAATAAGTCAAATGCAGTGGAACCTCAGTGGAGGAAAAGGCCACCCACCACCTATGGTGTGAAAAAGATCTGTGTCCTCAGAATTGTGTTTGTGTTGTCTTGAGGGAAAAATATTTTACCAATCAGATATGGGGAAAGAAGGTATTCCAGGTAGAGGAAACAGTGTATTCAGAGGCATCTGAATGAGAAATACAAGTTTGCAGATTAGCAAGCTAACCTGTATGGAGTCTAAAGGTGATATGTTCTGGGGACAAGAGAGGCTATATGAGGAAGAGGTATGGCTGTAAGGCTCACTAAGGCTGGATCGTGGAGATCCCTAAATGTGTAATAGGTAGCTATGGTAGATTTTAGAGGACAGATTATTGTTTTAGAAAGACTCATCTGGCAGCATATGAGGGAGAGTTGTCAGGGAAAAGGGTAGTAGACTATACCAGTGTCCAAGAGAAAGCAAAAGAAGATGGATCAGAGTAGGGGTGAGGACAAAAAGACATGCTTTGCTGTAGAACCTATGTACCTGGGCAACTGGAAATAGAAAGGCTTCATCTGTACCATGGGTATATTAGATAATGTGGTGTATACAAATTCCCTTTACAGCCTTTCTGTGGAGCAAACAGAAGAGAAATTAACATTCTGTTTCACAGATGAGGAAATGTGGGTTGAACCTAGATTCAAATAAGGGAAGTGTGTTATTAAGGTTGTAAGGCTAGAATGTAAATGATAAAGCCAGAATTAAAACTAGATTTCCTGACCTCTGACTGGCATTCTTAATGTTACCTAACAATGACAACTGTTTCATGCAGAATGTTTGACTGGGGGTTAAAAATAGATATTCTACCAGAGCCCCTGGGTTCATTTGTTGAAGTGCCTGGTGGCCCTGGCATAATGTGGTAAAGGTGCTGAGCCAGTGAGCTCCTGGCATACTGTCTTTCTCTCTTCTATTATTGCTGTGACTTCAACATTGATGCAGATGATCCTTCCAACCCCTCAGTTTCTTTGCTTGTTGTCTCTGCACCATCCACATTTATGGTCATACCCTAAAATTTATCATTACCAAAAATTGCATATCAGAGTCCAGTCAGGACACAAATACCACACCAGTAACTTGAACAGTAAAAATGTAATATCAAGAATTACTAGGAAGTAAAATGTGGCTAACTACCTAAAGAGGTGAAAGGGAACCTGAGGGAGTATAGCTACTGGAACTTCTGTTCCAGATAAAATGGAGTAAGCAGATTCTCTATAGTTAAGATTAGTTTTTCCAAGAATTACAAAAAAAAAACCAAAAAAAAACTGGACAAAATTCACCTACTTAAAAGTGTACGTCCTGCCCACTACTTTCAAGAGCAAGAGACATAACTGACTTTCCTAACACACAGAAACAGACACAGAGAGCTAGGCAAAATGAGGAGACAGAGGAATATGTCACAAATGAACAGGATAAAACCACAGGAAGAGACCTAAGTGAAACAGATATAAGTAACATGCCTAATAGAGAATTTGAAGTAATGATCGTAAAGATACTCACTGGACTTCAGAAGAGAGTGGAGGTCATCAGTGAGACCCTTAAAACAGAGATAGAAAACATAAAGAACCATTCAGAGGTGAAGAACATGATAAATAAAAATACACTTGATGGAATAAATAACAGGTTGAAAGAAGTGGAGGAATGGCTTAATGACCTAGAAGACAAAGACAGAGTAATGGAAGGTAATCAAGCTGAATGAATGAGAAACAAGAATCATGAAAAGGAGAATAAACTTAGGGAACTCAGTGACTCCATCAAGCATAAAATAACATTCACATTATAGGTTTCCCAGAAGGAGAAGAAAGAGGAGAGATAGAAAGTTTATTTGAAGAAATAAGAGCTGAAAACTTCCCCAATCTGGGGAAGGAAACAGCTATCCAGATCCAAGAGGCACAGAGATACCCCAACAAAATCAACCAAAGTAAGCCCACACCAAGACACATAGTAATCAAAGTGGTAAAAAGTAATGATAAAGAAAAGACTTTAAAAGCAACAAGAGAAAAGACACAAGAGAAACCTTATAAGGCTATCAGCAGATTTTTCATCAAAAACTTTGCAATCCAGAAGGGAGTGGAATGATATATTCAAAGGGGAATAGTCTACAGCCAAAAGTACTCTATGCAGCAAGGCTATCATTCAGAGTAGAAGGAGAGATAAAGAGTTTCTCAGACAAACAAAAACTAAAGGAGTTCATGATCACTATGCCAGCCCTATAAGAAATGTTAAAGGGGACTCTTTGAGTGGAAAGGAAAGACCATTAGAGTCAATAGGAAACACAAAAGCAGTAAAAATAAGTATTTCTGTAAAAATCAGTCAAGGGACTCACAGAACAAAAGGATGTGGAATATTATACCATATACCTAAAACATGCTAGCCTTTAATGTTTGAGAAAAGGAGAAAAATGAAGGAGGGTAAAAAGAGTGTTAGTCCTTTAAATTTCCTGGCAGTCACTTTAGCCAGAAAGGGAGGACTTTGCCAGAGTGGGAGTAGGTACAACAATGGCTGCTTGACTTTCTGTCTACCCTTCTGTGTCAAAAAGCAACAAACAGTGACCAGAACACAGATCCCCTATATTTGGATTACAGGATTGTTTTTGCCACTCTGGCTCTCACCAGCTGTTGTTAAAGCTACCTTTAGAACTATCTACAGTTTTTTGCCATGTGGCTGGAGTGGGGGATTGGTAGTTGCTACTGGGCTAAGACCTAAAATTGACCAAAATTAACCCTGATTTATGTGCAAGCCTTCCTATGGAAGTTGTAAGCTTTTAGTCTATTCCAGAGTTCCAAAATAGTTACATTAGACGGAGTCTGCCAGTACAATTGTTGGTAGTTGGTGGAGCTACAGATTCCTGGTGCTTCCTACTCTGCCATTTCCCCAGCAACCTCTTTTCTTTCATTTTTGAAGGATTTTTTTTCAAAGAAATTTTTTGCGGTTTATTTTGAGAGAGAGAGAGAGAGAGAGAGAGAGAGAGAGACAGACAGACAGACAGACAGACAGAAAGGTGCAGAGAGAGAGTCCTAAGCAAGCTCTGTGCTGTCAGCACAGAGCTAGATGCGGGTCTTGATTTCATGAACTGTGAGATCATGACCAGAGCCGAGATCAAGAATTGGATGCTTAACCAATTGACGAACCCAGGCACCCTCATTTGGGAGGGAGTAAGGAACCCCAGTTAAGACTTATGACATTGATGGGCTTTCTGAGAACCCTGTCTACCAAGGTGGCTGAGTTCAGCCTATCTCCCTCTTCTTTTCCCCTTCTGCCCGCAGTTATGATCAGGTGCCTTTTCTCATGCATGACAATGACCTGAGAAGAACAACCAATATTAGGAACGTCCAGCCAAATGCCTCCATCACACATTCTAGCTTCTTCCTGTGGAGTTTCCTGTCGACTCTGAATGCAGGCAAATGGTTTGTACAGTCACAGGTAAGACACATTCCCCAGCTCAACAAACCTGTACTGAATCCCTCTACTGTACGAAGTCATATGCTTCTCCTAGAAATAAAGACAAGCATACACAAGATTTCATCCCCGTTTGGTAGCAGAACTGTAGCATTGACAGGAGGCTTTTCCAGAAATGCAGTCAGTCTGACTGCTACTTTCTATATTCACTAAAAATTCTGAAGATGAACTTGCCAACTTACTTTTGTCATTTAATTCCTTTTTATCCAAGCATCTCATAAACTTTCAGTGTGTCTACATTGTACATAGCATTTTCCTAGACATTTTGAGTAGCTCACAATTATAGATGAGGCATACTGGGAAACATATTTGGGCTTGACTCCTTTTTACCATTCAATAAATATTGTGTACCTTTTGGGTACTAGGTATGTGGGATACAATGGCGAATAAACACATACATAGCCCTAATGGAGTTCACAGGCTAGAAGAGACAATTACAGTACACTGTGATAAGTACTAAACTAGAGTCAGATTGCTTAGGAGCACACAAGAGCAACTTCTAATTCAGTTTGAGGGATGGAGTTAGGGGAATCTTGAAGAAGGAGATAAATAGCCTAGTGAAGGTGTGGTAAAATATAAAGCGTTGCTGTATATAGTGTAGTTTAGAGACAAGAGTGAATGCTTCCACTGGAGAGAGTTAAAGAATACTTCATGCAAAGGTATCATTTGATCAGAGGAAAGATCATTATTAGTGGGAACCATGGGCAATGATGATGGTGTGTTTCAGAGATTACAGTATACAGGAACAAGAGTGGAAATGGTGTGCATGTGTGCATGCATGAAAGAGGAAGAGAAAGATAGAGGGAAGGAAAGAGAGAAGGGAGGTAGGGAGGAGATGGGAGATAGATTTGGAGAAGAACCTTGGAAAACATGCTGAGAGGAGATCATAGCAGTGCTTAAATAACTATAGAGTTAGAGAGTTTAGAATTATCCTGAGTATTTAAAATTTTTTTTTCAACGTTTATTTATTTTTGGGATACAGAGAGACAGAGCATGAACGGGGGAGGGGCAGAGAGAGAGGGAGACACAGAATCGGAAGCAGGCTCCAGGCTCTGAGCCATCAGCCTAGAGCCCGACGCGGGGCTCGAACTCACGGACCGTGAGATCATGACCTGGCTGAAGTCGGACGCTTAACCGACTGCGCCACCCAGGCACCCCTATCCTGAGTATTTTAAAGTAGCTAAAATAAAAGGTCAGATTTGCAAATGGTCAAGATCAAACTGCCTTCTCAAAAATATTAAAGAAAACAAAACAGCTTACAGTTTTCAGCTAATAATATGTCTAGAGGGAATCCATGTAACCTAAGTTATACCAATCAAATATATTCCTTTGAGAATTTGATTTTGAAAATAAACATCTGAGCATGGCAGAGAGCAGGCATTCATATTGCTAGCATCTGTAGCATCAGATATAGTGTGGTATGGAGTCAGCTGTTGTAATAACTCTCTTATCAGGTAATTATAATTAGGAACATAAGTCTTAAGGTATTTTTAATTGTGTATTGGGGTAGACTGGAATTTTACTTATATTTGATATTAATCTTGACAATTTACTGGATCCTTTTTCATGTAAAAATGGTGTTAAGTAAAGCATTATGTAAAAATAGACTTACCCATTTCAATTTCATTCTATTAACTAGTGTTAATAGAAGAGATAGCTGAAAGTGGATTTGTAATTACTGTATCTTGTCAGAAAACTTGTTCTTATAGGGGTACATAGCCTATAAATACTGTTTCCATCTGTGAAAATAATAAGATTACTCTGATATTCCAGGTTTTTGTGTGTATGTAGCCTCTTTGTGTGTCTCATCATACACGAATAGACACATACAAACTAGAGATGTTCCATTAGAATGTATATACTAGATTAGTTAGCCATAGTTAATGTTTTGGCAAATGTGTTCCAGATGAAAAGGCTGATACTGTTTCTGATGTATAATGTATGGCTCATAAATTCTTACTTATTTTCAGTGGTAGGGTTGGATATGTTATTGTAATACATTTTTGTGGATTTTTTTTAGGATTGATAGTTTTATTTTAGCATATTTAGGTGGCAGGCTTACACTATTTAGTTATACTATTACTGTGGCTACTGGGGAGTATCCTGAAACCTGGAGTTCAAATATGGTTATCTAGGGGGCTTTATTTTTAGATTTAATGGTGATGTTTTCTTTGCTTGCATGCTGTGCAGTCAGGGGTGGTTTAAGTGGTATTGGCATGTGATTTAAAAGGTTTGGATATTTGGATACTTTTTCATAGCAAAGAGATTGGTTTTCTTTGTAAAGATTATTCAGGTCACTCTTCATTGGATTTGTATAATTGTGGAAAGATGATGGTGGTGAGTTGATCACTATTTGTTAGCATATTTATTATTCTTTAGATTCTTGGTGAAAATTAAATCGTTAATCTGATCGATAATGAAATAAAAATAGAAAAGTGCTGGTAATTATTCCTGAAAGCTCAGCTGAGTTCCTGTTTCTCCAGAAAAACCAACATTTCTGTAGTTTTCTTATATCCTGTTGTGAAAGTATAATTCTCAAAATGATAAAAATATAATTCTCATGCAACTAGATAGTGAGCGTAAATTTTATTTAGCACATAAATGAGAGAACAAAGCAGGATGGCAAAACCCACTCAAAAGAGAAGTGACAAACCAACATGCATATAGTCAGCGCAACAAAGAAATGCTGAAATTAGATTGCTAAGTTAGATATAAACTTAGTATATTAACTAAGTTACAATAAACTATGCCTTTGGAGTTATCTTCTCTACCAGAAAAAATCATTTGTGTCTCTACTGGACAAAAATCATTTACATTTTTATCAGTTTTCCACAAGCTAACATCTAACTTTCCATAATGTTGCCTTAATCAGTAGTAAATAGTAATTCAAACAAAGGTAAATTCATTCCCCTAAGAATCTGTTGACCCTTAGATGGGTTTGTTAAAGAATGTGCTAATGTGACACTGTATGGTCCAGCAATCAACTTTTTGCCTTGTTTCTAGTCCGAATAATTGAACAGTCTCTTTTTGTATTCATAATTAACATCTATAGATTACTTGGAGTCTGAGCTCAGTGTGTTATTGTTAGCTTTATTGTGTTATTTAGCTTTATTAATTTACATAGCTTTAGTAAGAAGGGTCATTTAACACACATAAGGATCCTTGTTGTATAATCAGCAAATCTAGAGCCAGATTGTGTTAACAGCTAAGTCTGTCAAATTAAGTTCTGTCTGGAGATTATGTACAGAATCCAAAATTTTATCTGTAATAGTCCCTATCATTCTAGAGCTCTTTTCATCATTATTATTTATAAAATAAGAAACTCATTTCTACCAGTTTTGACCTGTATGCCCACAACTGTGGACAAATTCCTCTTTTGTTTCTGCTAGGCAGTGACCTTTTTTACTACCTGTAATGCTGGGGCAGTGTGCGACAACAGATACAACTTTGCTTAGGAAGACTTATGAGCATGGATTTCAAATATCAGTTACATCTATGTCCTAAACAGAGACTGGGGACTTTCATATCTGATTGAATGGAATGTCTTAAATATGATCCTCTAGATTTGGCCCTGATTGCACAGTTTGTTAAATTATATCTGAGTGAAAAGGAGGACAGATTTTTATTCAACTTCTGTAAATGACTGCAGTGCCATGGAAAGTAGAGACTCAATAAAAAGTAATTGTATCTGAATTCTGTGGAGTCAGTGAGAACAAGACACTAAATACAAATAATTTTTTGCCCAAATATAACAGAGAAAAGTTAAAATAGATTTTAAAATAGCAGTAAGTGGGATGCCTGGGTGGCTCAGTCAGGTAAGCATCCAACTCTTGATACTGGCTCAGGGCAAAATCTCACAATCATGAAATCAAGCCCTGCGTCAGGCTCCAAATTGAGCAGGGAGCCTGCTTGGGATTCTGTCTCTCCCCCTCTCTCTGCACCTACCCATACTCTCTCACTGTCTCTCTGTTTCTCAAAATAAATAAATATAACTTAAAAAAATATCAATAAGTACATACCTATCAATAATTACTTGGAATGTAAATAGACTAAATGCTCCAATCAAAAGACATAGGGTGACAAAATAGATAAAAGCACAAGACCCATCTATATGCTGCCTATAAGAGACTCACTTCAGACCTAAAGACACATGCAGAATGAAAGTGAAGGGATGGAAAAGCATTTATCATGCAAATGGAAATGAAAAGAAAGCCAGGTAACAATACTTATATCAGACAAATTGATTAAAAATTTTTTTTTGATGTTTATTTTATTTTTGAGAGAGAGAGAGGGAGACAGAGCATGAGCAGGGGAGGGCAGATAGAGAGGGAGACACAGAATCTGAAGCAGGCTCCAGGCTCTGAGCTGTCAGCACACAGTCTGACGCAGGGCTCGAACTCACGAATGCAAGATCGTGACCTGAGCTGAAGTTGGATGCTTAACCGACTGAGCCACCCAGGTGTCCACAGACAAAACTGATTTTAAAACAAGACCATAACAAGAGAGAAAGAAGAACACTACATAATCATAAAGGGAATGATCCAGTAAGAAGGTACAACAATTATAAATATTTATGCACTCAACATGAAAGCAACCAAATACATAAAGCAACTAATAACAAACATAAAGGAACTAATTGATCATAATACAATAATAGTAGGGGACTTTAACACCCTATTTGCATCAATGGATAGATCATCCAAACAAAAAATTAACAAAGAAACAGTGCCTTTGAATGATATACTGGATCAGATAGATGTAACAGATATATTCAGAACATTCTATCCCAGAATAGTAGAATACACATTCTTCTCAAGTGCATATGGAGCATTTTCCAGAATAGTTCACATTTTGGGCCAAAAAACAAGCCCCAACAAATTCAAAATGATCTAAGTCATATTGTGCCTCTTTTGACCACAACACTAAAAAACTAGAAATCAACCACAAGAAAAAAAAATCTGGAATGAACACAAATACATGGAGGTTAAATAACATGCTAGTAAAAAATGGGTCAACAAAGAAATCAAAGAGGAAATGAAAAAATATGTGGAAACAAATTAAAATGAAAACACAATGGTCCAACACCTTTGGATGCAGCAAAAGCAGTTCTAAGAGGGAAGTTTATACCAATACAAACCTACTTCCAGAAGCAAAAACAATTTCCAATAAACAACCTAACCTTACACCTAAAGGAAATAGAAAAAGAAGAACAAGACCCCAAACCAGTAGAAGGATGGAAAGAATAGAGATCAGAGCAGAAATAATTGAAATAGAAACCAAAAAACAATAGAACAAATCAGTGAAACCAGGAGCTTGTCCTTTGAAAAGATCAACAAAATTGAAAAACTAAAGGTTTTTCAGACTCATCAAAAAAAAAAACACAAAAGAATAAACAAAATTCAGAAATTAAAGAGGAGAAATAACAACTGACACCAAAGTAATATGAAGGATTATGAAAGAATACAAAATTATATGCCAGCATATTGGACAACCTAGAAGAAATTGGATAAATTCCTAGAAACATATAACCTACCAAAATTGAAGCAGGAAGAAATAGAAAATTTGAACAAATTCCCTGCAATGAAATTGAATTAGTAGTCAAAAATTTTCCAACAACAAAAGTCCAAAACTGGACAGCTTCACAGGTGAATTCTACTAAACGTTTAAAGAAGACTTAATACCTATTCTTCTCAAAATATTCCAAAAAATAGAAGAGGAAGGAAAGCTTCCAAATTCATTGTATGAGGCCAGCATTACCCTCATACCAAAACCAGATAAAGACACTATAAAAAAAAAAAAAAAAAAGAAGAACTATAGGCCAGGATCTCTGATGAACATAGATATAAAAATCCTCAACAAAATATTATCAAACTGAATCCAATAATACATTAAAAAAATCACTCACCACAATCAAGTCTGATTTATTCCTAGTATGCAGGGGTGGTTCAGTATTTGCAAATCAATCATCATGGTACGTCACATCAACAAGAGAATGGGTAAAAACCATATCATTTTAATAGATGCATAAAAGCATTTGACAGAGTACAACATCCATTCATGATAAAAGTCCTCAACAAAGTAGGTTTAAAGGGAACATACCTCAACATAATAAAGGCCATCTATGAAAAACTCACAGTGAACATTATACTGGCAAAAATGAGAGGCAAAAAACTCTCATCACTTTTATTCAGCGTAGTACTGGAAATCTTAGCCACAGCAACCAGACCTCCCCCCCGCCTACATAAATAAATAAACAAATAAATAAATCAAAGACATCCAAATTGGTAAGGAAGAAGTACTGTCACAATTTGCAGATGGCATGATACTATATATAGAAAACTCGAAAGCTTCCACCAAAAATACTAATAGAACGAATGAATGAATTCAGTAAGGTTGCAGGATACAAAATCAATAGACAGGAATACATTAATAATGAAGTGGCAGAAAGAGAAATTAAGAACACAATCCCTTTTACAGTTGCACCAAAAATAAAAAAATACCTAGTAATAAACTTAACCAAGGAAGTGAAACACACAACTCTGAAAGCTATAAAAGTGATAAAAGAAATGGAAGGTGACACAAACAAATGGAAAGACATTCCATGCTCATGGATTAGAAGAACAAACATTGTTAAAATATCTATACTGTCCAAAGCAATCTACAGATTTAATGCAGTCCCTATCAAAATACCAACAGCATTTTTCACAGAAATAGTACAAACAATACTTTTTTATTTTATTTTTTAACTTGTTTTATTTTTTATTTTTTTTCAATTTACATCCAAATTACTTAGCATATAGTGCAACGATGATTTCAGGAGTAGATTCCTTAGTGCCTCTTACCCATTTAGCCAATCCCTCCTCCCACAACCCTTCCCGTAACCCTCAGTTTGTTCTCCATATTTATGAGTCTCTTCTGTTTTGTCCCCCTTCCTGTTTTTATATTATTTTTGTTTCCCTTCCCTTATGTTCATCTGTTTTGTCTCTTAAAGTCCTCATAGGAGTGCAGTCATAGGATTTTTCTCTTACTCTAATTTCACTTAGCACAATACCCTCTGGTTCCATCCACGTAGCTGCAAATGGCAAGATTTCATTCTTTTTGGTTGCCGAGTAATACTCCATTGTATAGATATACCACTTCTTCTTTAGCCATTCATCCATCAATGGACATTTGGGCTCTTTCCATACTTCGGCTATTGTTGATAGTGCTGCTATGAACATGGGGGTGCATGTGTCCCTTCGAAACAGCACACCTGTATCCCTTGGATAGATGCCTAGTAGTGCAATTGCTGGGTTGTAGGGTAGTTCTGTTTTTAGTTTTTTGAGGAACCTCCATACTGTTCTCCAGAGTGGCTGCACCAGCTTGCATTCCCACCAATGATGCAAAAGACATCCTCTTTCTCAGCATCCCTGCCAACATCTGTTGTTGCCTGAGTTGTTAATGTTAGCCATTCTGACAGGTGTGAGGTGGTATCTCATTGTGGTTTTGATTTGTATTTCCCTGATGATGAGTGATGTTGAGCATTTTTTCACATGTTGGTTGACCATCTGGATGTCTTCTTTGGAGAAGTGTCTATTCGTGTCTTTTGCCCATTTCCTCACTGGATTCTTTGTTTTTTGGGTGTTGAGTTTGATGAGTTCTTTATAGATTTTGGATACTAACCCTTTATCTGATATGTCATTTGCAAATATCTTCTCCCATTCTGTTGGTTGCTTTTTAGTTCTGCTGATTTTTTCCTTCACTGTGCAGAAGCTTTTTATTTTGATGAGGTCCCAATAGTTCATTTTTGCTTTTGTTTCCCTTGCTTCCAGAGACGTGTTGAGTAAGAAGTTGCTGTGGCCAAGATCAAAGAGGTTTTACCTTCTTTCTCCTTGAGGATTTTGATGGCTTCCTGTCTTACATTTAGGTCTTACATACATTTTGAGTTTATTTTTGTGTATGGTGTAAGAAAGTGGTCCAGGTTCATTCTTCTGCATGTCGCTGCCCAGTTTTCTTAAAACCACTTGCTGAAGAGACTGTCTTTATTCCATTGGATATTCTTTCCTGCTTTGTCAAAGATTAGTTGGCCATACGTTTGTGGGTCCATTTCTGGGTTCTCTATTCTGTTCCATTGATCTGAGTGTCTGTTCTTGTGCCAGTACCATACTGTCTTGATGATTACAGCTTTGTAGTATAGCTTGAAGTCTGGGATTGTGATGCCTCCTGCTTTGGTTTTCTTTTTTAAGGTCGCTTTGGCTATTTGGGGTCTTTTGTTGTTCCATACAAATTTTAGGATTATTTGTTCTAGCTCTGTGAAGAATGCTGGTGTTATTTTGATAGGGATTGCATTGAATATGTAGATTGCTTTGTGTAGTATTGACATTTTAACAATATTTGTTCTTCCTATCCAGGAGCATGGAATCTTTTTCCATTTTTTTGTGTCTTCTTCAATTTCTTTCATAAGCTTTCTATAGTTTTCAGCGTATAGATTTTTCACCTCTTTGGTTAGATTTATTCCTAGGTATTTTATGGGTTTTGGTGCAACTGTCAATGGGATCAATTCCTTGATTTCTTTTCCTGTTGCTTCATTGTCGGTGTATAGGAATGCAACTGATTTCTGTGCGTTGATTTTATATCCTGAAACTTTTCTGACTTCATGAATCAATTCTAGCAGTTTTTTGGTGGAATCTTTTGGGTTTTCCATAGCGTATCATGTGATCTGCAAAGAGTGAAAGTTTGACCTCCTCGGGGGCCCCTGGGTGGCACAGTCGGTTAAGCGTCCGACTTCAGCCAGGTCACGATCTCGCGGTCCGGGAGTTCGAGCCCCGCGTCGGGCTCTGGGCTGATGGCTCAGAGCCTGGAGCCTGTTTCCGATTGTGTCTCCCTCTCTCTCTGCCCCTCCCCCGTTCATGCTCTGTCTCTCTCTGCCCCAAAAATAAATAAACGTTGAAAGTTTGACCTCCTCCTGGCCGATTTGGATGTCTTTTATTTCTTTGTGTTGTCTCATTGCAGAGGCTAAGACTTCCAATACTATGTTGAATAACATGGCGAGAGTGGTGAGAAAGAGTTTGGAAGTTTTCCTTCCATTTCTGTTTTTTGGGACAGCTTCAAGAGAATAGGTGTTAATTCTTCCTTAAATGTTTGGTAGAATTCCCCTGGAAAACCATCTGGCCCCGGACTCTAGTTTTTTGGCAGATTTTTGATTACTAACTCAATTTCCTTACTGGTTATGGGTCTGTTCAAATTTTCTATTTCTTCCTGTTTCAGTTTTGGTAGTGTATATGTTTCTAGGAATTTGCCCATTTCTTCCAGATTGCCCATTTTATTGGCATATAATTGTTCATAATATTCTATTATTATTGTTTTTATTTCTGCTGTGTTGGTTGTGATCTCTCCTCTTCATTCTTGATTTTATTTATTTGGGTCCTTTCCTTTTTCTTTTTGATCAAACTGACTATTCGTTTAATTATTTTTGTTAATTCTTTCAAAGAATCAGCTTCTGGTTTCATTGATCTGTTCTACTGTTTTGTTTTTGTTTTTTTGTGGTTTTTTTTTGGTTTTGATAGCATTAATTTCTGCTCTAATCTTTATTATTTCCTGTTTTCTTCTGGTTTTGGGTTTTATTTGCTGTTCTTTTTCCAACTCCTTAAGGCATAAGGTTAGGTTGTGTATCTGAGATCTTTCTTCCTTCTTTAGGAAGGCCTGGATTGCTATATGCTTTCCTCTTATGACCGCCTTTGCTGCGTCCCAGAGGTTTTGGGCTGTGGTGTTATCATTTTCATTGACTTCCATATACTTTTTAATTTCTTCTTTAACTTCTTGGTTAGCCCATTCATTCTTTAGTAGGATGTTCTTCAGTCTCCAAGTGTTTGTTACCTTTCCAAATTTTTTCTTGTGGTTGATTTCGAGTTTCATAGTGTTGTGGTCTGAAAATATGCATGGTATGATCTTGATCTTTTTGTACTTAGGGCTGATTTGTGTCCCAGTATATGGTCTATTCTGGAGAATGTTCCACGTGCACTGGAGAAGAATGTATATTCTGCTTTAAGATGAAATGTTCTGAATATGTTTATTAAGTCCATCTGGTCCAGTATGTCATTCAAAGCCATTGTTTCCTTGTTGATTTTTTGATTAGATGATCTGTCCATTGCTGTGAGTAGGGTGTTGAAGTCTTCTACTATTATGATATTACTATTGATGAGTTTCTTTATGTTTGTGATTAATTGATTTATATATTTGGGTGCTTCTACATTTGGCACATAAATGTTTACAATTGTTAGGTCTTCTTGGTGGATAGACCCCTTGATTATGATATAATGCCATTCTGCATCTCTTGATACAGTCTAGATTGTGTGATATAAGTATGGCTATTCTGGCTTTCTTTTGTTGACCATTAGAATGATAGATGGTTCTCCATCCCCTTACTTTTAATCTGAAGGTGTCTGTAGGTCTAAAGTGGGTCTCTTGTAAACAGCATATAGATTCATCTTGTTTTCTTATCCATTCTGTTACCCTATATCTTTTGATTGGAGCATTGAGTCCATTGACGTTTAGAGTGAGTACTGAAAGATATGAATGTATTGCCATTATGATGCTTGTAGAGTTGGAGTGTCTGGTGGTGTTCTCTGGTCCTTTCTAAGATGGATGGTTTTTTACTTCTTTTATATCTGCAGAAAGGGATTCTAATCTATTTTCAACTCCAGCTAATATTCTTATTATTGTGATTCTAAATTCTGGTTCAGACATCTTGCTTGTATCTGTGTTAGTTAAATCCCTGGATGTTGTTTCTTTATGTTCTTTCTTTTGGGGTGAATTGCTTCGTTTTCTCATTTTGAAGGGAGAAAATGAATTAATGAGGTAGGAAAATTAAGATAAAAAATTAAAATTAAAAAATATTAAAATTAAAAACTTAAACATACACACAGACACACAGACACAAAATCTAATAAATGATGCTAGATCCTAGGTGTGTTTGGTCTGGGTATTGAAAGTGGTTTGACAGATTAGAGAAAAGGGGGGGAAAAAGGAAATCATTTGAGAATTTGAAAAAATGAATACACTGAAGTAGACTTAAATGAGATGATGGGAGTAAAATAGAATTTGAAAAAATTTACACAAAAGTAGAGAATATAGTAGGAAAAAAAATAAAGAAGAATATTTTTAATAAAAATTAATTTTTTTCTCTTTCTGTTTTTGAAAAAAGAAAAAAACAAAAAAGAAAAAAGAAAAAATGAAATCATTTGAAAACTTGAAAAAGTGAATACACTGTAGTAGACTAAAATAAAATGATGGAAGTAAACTAGAATTTGAAAAAAATTTACATAAAAGCAAAAAATATATATATATATAGTTAAAAAAATTAAAGAAAAATATTTTTAATAGAAATTCAAAGTAAAAATGAAGTTTTTCACTTTCTGCATTCAAGAAAAATAAAAGAAACAAAAAAGGGAAAAAGAAAAAAAACAAGGAAATTGTTTGAAAATTTGAAAAGGTGAATACACTGAAGTAGACTAAAATAGAATGATGAAAGTAAGATTGAATTTGAAAAAATTTACACAAAAGTTAAAAGTATAGCAAAAAAACATTTTTAATAAATTTGAAAATAAAAATGATTTTTTTCTCTTCCTGTATTCAAGAAAAAGAATAGTGTAAAACAAAAAAAAGAAAATTGAATTGATGGACCTGCTAGCAGATTGAAATAGGGCTGAAATTACTTCTTTTTCCCCCAGAAGTCAGACTGTGTAGAGCTTTATAGTCCACAAACTAAGCAGGCGGTGATACCTGTGTTCCTGAGAGCGAGGTTGGCCCAGTTGGGTGGGGTTCAGTGCAACAGCTCCGTTCTCCACTAGATGGTGCTGCTAGCCTGCTGGGGTGGATTGTTGCAGCCCTCTTAGATGCGTATGCGCATGCGCGGGAGCAGTGAAAATTGCGTCACCCAGCTACCCAGTCTCTAGTATGGGAACTGTGTTTTCTCCAGTCAGAGCACCCGTCTTCTGTGTTCAACTTTTGACCACTCCCCGCTTCCTCACTGTCCATGACCAAGCCTCAGGCAGTACCTCTCTTCCAAGTTTTGTCTCAGATGCGGCTGTTTTCCCAGGCCCCTTACTTCTGAAGGACTGCGGCTTTGACCCATTCTGCCCCTCTGCGGGAGGGTCTCACTGAGCAATGGCTGAATGCCAGCTGCACCCAGGAACACTTATGGGACCCTGCTGCTGCCGGTGCACCGAGACTGCAGCCAGGTGCCAGCCCGCCCCAGAAAAAGTTCACAAGATAGTGTAGCAGCAGCGTTTCAGGGCTTATGGAAAATCACAACACACATCTGGCACCAGGCTTCACCCTTAACGACCTGGTTCCAGCACCAGTGAATGTGGCCATTTTCTGGGGTCTACTGGAACCAGGTGACTTCAACAGTCTCTACCAAATGCCCTTCCAGCAGTAGAACCGCTTTTCCCCATGTGGCCCAAGAACCTCCTGGACCCCTTTCTATTCCTGGAGATTCGCCCTTCTCACCAGAGAAGCCAGGTATCAAGCTGCGGAGTTGCAGACTCTGTGCTCCCCTTGTTTACAGTCTTAATGGAATTTAAACCCTCTCCTTTCTCCTTTCTCCCTTTTTAGTTTAGTCCCTGCTGCTGTTTCCAATTTTCCACTTTCTCTCCAGCTGCTTTTGGGAAGGGGTGTTTTTCCTGTATTCTCCCCTGCCCCAGTCTCCATCCTCTCTCCGTCTGCAAAGGCAGCTCCCTGCCTGCTGCCAGCTTCTCTCTCCCCAAGTTCACCTCTCCACGCCACGTACCTGCTGAATTCTGTGGTTCAGGTTGTGCAGATTGTTGTGTTAATCCTCCAACCAGTTTTCTAGGTGTGTAGGATGGTTTAGTGTTGGTCTGGCTGTATTTCATTGATGCGAGACACACAAAAAACTTCCATGCTGTTCCGCCATCTTGGTTCCTCCTAAACAATTCTAAAATTTATATGCAACCACAAAAGACCCAAAATAATCAAAGCAATCTTGAAAAAGAGAAACAAAACTGGACATATCAATCCTGAACTTCATGTTACATTACAAAGCTGCAGTTATCAAAACAGTGTGATACTGGCACAGAAATAGACTCAAAGATCAATAGGACAGAATAGAAAGCCCAGAAATAAACCCACAATTATATGGTCAATTAATCTTCAACAAAGCAGGAAAGATTATCCAATGGGAAAAAGACAGTCTCTTCAACAAATGCTGTTGGAAAAACTGGTCAGCTACATGCAAAAGGATGAAACTGGACCACTTTCTTACACCATACATAAAAATGAGCTCAAAGTGGATTAAGGACCTAAATGTGAGACCTGAAACCACAAAAATCCTAGAAGTGAGAACAGGCAGTAATTTCTCTGACATTGACCATATCAACATTTTTCTAGATATGTCTACTGAGACAAGGGAAACAAAAGCAAAAATAAACTACAGGGACTACATCAAAATAAAAAGCTTCTGCACAGTGAAGGAAAAACAAAACAAAAAGGCAACCTATGGAATGGGAGAAGATATTTACAAATGGTACATCTAATATAGGGTACTATGCAAATATATAAAGAACTTCAACTCAACACCAATAATAATAATAATAATAATCATAATACAATTAAAAATGGGCAGAAGGCATGAAATACATTTCTCTAAAAAAGACAGACAGATGGCCAACAGACACATGAAAAGATGCTTAACATCATTCATCATCAGGGAAATGCAAATCAAAACCACGATGAGGTATCACCTCACCTATCTGAATCGCTAAAATCAAAACCACACAAAAAAATGAAATCTTGCTGTTTGCAACAACATGGATGGATCTAGAGGGTATAATGCTAAGTGAGATAAGCCAGTCAGAGAAAGACAAATGCCATATTATTTCACTCATACCTGTAGAACATAAGAAACAAAATAAAAAGAGATAAACCATAAAAAGAAACTCAACTATAGAGGCCAAATAAAGTAAAATCTTGGTTTGCGAGTATAATTCATCCAGAAACATACTTGTACTCCAAAGCACTTGTATATCAAAGCTAATTTTTCCATAAAAAATAATAATATAATAATGATGATTCATTCCACAACCCCAAAATGTTTGTATAAAAATGATTATAACTGCCGAGGGTCCCAGGGGAGAAGACGGTGCTCAGTGAATGGAGGGAAGCTACAGATGAATTAAACAGGATGGCAGTGTAGGAGGATGCTGGGCTCACCTCGTCCTGCTTATCGCTTAGATTCCACCCACATCAACCTAAATAACCCAGAAAAACCCCAGAAGACTAGCAGAACGGACTCTCTGGAGCCAAGCGTAGACAACAGGCCCACGGAAGAGGGTAGGAAGGGCGGAGAGGGGGGTGCATGCTTCACAGACTGGCAGGAGGGAGCTGGGGCAGTGGAGGGGCAGCCTGCCCAGCAAGGGAGAGCCCCCGAAGTCTGGCTTGCAAAAGCAGAGGACCGGATTCTGTGAGTTCTGACAGCCAGTGGGACTTAACATCTGGAATGTTAAAAGTCAAGAGCTCTGCTCTTGGAGAGTGGGGAGGGCATGAGGACACTGGGAGGGAGAGTTGTTGAGCCCCAGAAGACAGACCTCAGCTCAGCAGGGGAACAAAGGCGCTGGCAAGTGTCATTTCCCTCTCCCATCCCCTAGCCGAAATACCAAAGGGAACCAGTTCCTGTCACTGAACTTGCTTGCACCGACAAATGCCCAACACTGTGCTTCTATGGATCCATCCCTCCGACAGGCCTGACTCCCTCCCGGTGCTGTAGGACCCCTCCTGCAGGGGACCACCGATGGCAAAGCAAGCTAATCCTGCCCCTTCTGCCCCTGTGCAACTTGTGGATCCACCCTGGCTAGATATTATCGAAGCAGCACCACAAGCCTGACAGTGTGGAAATAGCCCAGACAGGGGCCACATCACTCCACAGTGAGTCGTGCCCCTGGGAAAAGAGAAGATAAGCTACACACCAGTCTGACTGTGGCCTCAGCAGTGGGCTGGGGGCAGACATCTGGTCTGATTGCGGACCTGCCCACCAGCACAAGTTACTCTAAACAGCACAGGGGGAAGTGGCCTGCCATTTGGAGACACTGTAGGAACTACCCAAAATGACAAAACGGAAGAATTCTCCTCAAAAGAAACTCCAGGAAGTAGCAACAGCTAACAAATTGATCAAAACTGATTTCAGCAATATACAGAACAAGAATTTAGAATAATAGTCATAAAATTAATCGCTGGGTTTGAAAAAAGCATAGAGGACAACAGAGAATCTATTGCTACAGAGATCAAAGGACTAAGAAATAGTCATGAGGAACTAAAAAATGCTATAAGTGAGGTACAAAATAAATTGGAGGTGGCCATAGCACGGATTTAAGAGGCAGAGGAGAGAATAGGTGAATTATTAGAAGATAAAATTATGGAAAAAGAGGAAGCTGAGAAAAAGATTAAAAAAATTCAGGAGTATGAGGGGAGAATTAGAGAACTAAGTGATGCAATCAAATGGAACAATATCCATATCATAGGAATTCCAGAAGAAGAAGAGATAGACAAAGGGGCTGAAGGTGTACTTGAACAAATCATAGCCAAGAACTTCCCTGATCTGGGGAAGGAAAAAGGCATTGAAGTCCAAGAGGCACAGAGAACTCCCTTCAGACGTAACTTGAATTGATCTTCCACACAACATATCTTAGTGAAACTGGCAAAATACAAGCATAAAGAGAAAATTCTGAAAGCAGCTAGGGATAAACAGACTCTAACTTACAAAGGTAGACACATAAGAGTAGTAGCAGACCTATCTACTGAAACGTGGCAGGCCAGAAAGGAATGGCAGGAAATCTTCAATGTGATGAACAGAAAAATATGCAGCCAAGAATCCTTTATCCAGCACATCTGTCATTCAGAATAGAAGGAGAGATAAAGGTTTTCCCAAACAAACAAAAACTAAAGGAATTTATCACCACTAAACCAGCCCTACAAGAGATCCTAAGGGGGATTCTGTGAGTGAAATGTTGCAAGGACCACAAAGTACCAGAGACATCACTACAAGCATGAAACCTACAGACGTCACAAATACTTTAAACCCCTATCTTTCAATAATAACACTGAATGTAAATGGACCAAATGCTCCAACCAAAAGACATAGGATATCAGAATGGATAAAAAAACAAGACCCATCTATTTTCTGTCTACAAAAGACTCATGTTAGACCAGAGGACACCTTCAGATTGAAAGTGAGGGGATGGAGAACTATCTATCATGCTACTAGAACTCAAAAGAAAGGCTGGAGTAGCCATACTTATATCAGACAAACTAGACTTTAAATTAAAGTCTGTAACAAGAGATGAAGAAGGGCATTATATAATCATTAAAGAGTCTATCCATCAGGAAGAGCTAACAATTATAAATGTCTATGTGCCGAATATGGGAACCCCCAAATATATAAAACAAGCAATCACAAACATAAGCAACCTTATTGATAAGAATGTGGTAATTGCAGGGGACTTTAACACCCCACTCACAGCAATGGATAGATCATCTAGACACACGGTCAATAAAGAAACAAGGGCCCTGAATGATACATTGGATCAGATGGACTTGACAGATATATTTAGAACTCTGCATCCCAAAGCAACAGAATATACTTTCTTCTCAAGTGCACATGGAACAATCTCCAAGATAGATCACATACTGGGTCACAAAACAGCCCTTCATAAGTATGAAAGAATTGAGATCATACCATGCCCACTTTCAGACCACAATGCTATGAAACTTGAAATCAACCACAGGAAAAAGCCTGGAAAACCTCCAAAAGCATGGATCAATGAATGGATCCATCTACTAAAGAATGAATGGATCAATCATGCAATTAGAGAAGAAATTAAAAAATATATGGAAACAAACGAAAATGAAAATACAGCAATCCAAACACTTTGGGATGCAGTGAAGGCAGTCCTGAGAGGAAAATACATTGCAATCCAGGCCTATCTCAAGAAACATGAAAAATCCCAAACACAAAATCTAACAGCACACTTAAAAGAAATAGAAGCAGAACAATAAAGCACCCCAAACCCAGTTTAAGAAGAGAAATAAGAAAGATCAGAGCAGAAATAAACAATATAGAATCTAAAAAAACTGTAGAGCAGATCAATGAAACCAAGAGTTGGTTTTTTGAAAAGATAAACAAAATTGATAAACCTCTAGCCAGGCGTCTCAAAAAGAAAAGGGAGATGAACCAAATAGATGAAATCATGAATGAAAATGGAATTATTGCAACCAATCCCTCAGAAATACAAGCAATTATCAGGGAATACTATGAAAAATTATATGCCAACAAACTGGACAACCTGGAAGAAATGGACAAATTCCTAAGCACCCATACACTTCCAAAAATCAAACAGGAAGAAATAGAAAACTTGAACAGACCCTTAACCAGTGAAGAAATTGAATCAGTTATCAAAAATCTCCCAACAAATAAGAGTCTAGGACCAGATGGCTTCCCTGGGGAATTCTACCACACATTTAAAACAGAGATATTACCTATCCTTCTCAAGCTGTTCTAAAAAATAGAAAGGGAAGGAAAACTTCCAGATTCATTCTATGAAGCCAGCATTACTTTGATTCTCAAACCATACAGAGACCCAGTGAAAAAAAGAGAACTACAGGCCAATATCCCTGATGAATGTGGATGCAAAAATTCTCAACAAGATACTAGCAAATGGAATTCAACAGAATATAAAAAGAATTATTCACCATGATCAAATGGGATCCATTCCTGGGCTGCAGGGCTGGTTCAACATTCACAAATCAATCAATGTGATACATCACATTAATAAAAGAAAAGATAAGAACCATATGATCCTGTCAATTGATGCAGAAAAAGCATTTGACAAAATTCAGCATCCTTAATAAGAACCCTTGAGAAAGTTGGGATAGAAGGAATATACTTAAACATCATAAAAGCCATTTATGAAAAGCCCACAGCTAATATCATCCTCAATGGGGAAAAACTGAGAGCTTTCCACCTGAGATCAGGAACAAGACAGGGATGTCCACTCACCGCTGTTGTTTAACATAGTGTTGGAAGTGCTAGCATCAGCAATCAGACAACAGAAGGAAATCAAAGGCATCAAAATTGGCAAAGATAAAGTCAAGCTTTCACTTTTTGCAGATGACAGGATACTCTACCCGGAAAACCCGACAGACTCCACCAAAAGTCTGCTAGAACTGATACATGAATTCAGCAAAGTCGCAGGATACAAAATTAATGTACAGAAATCAGTTACATTCTTATACACTAATAATGAAGCAACAGAAAGACAAATAAAGAAACTAATCCCATTCATAATTGCACCAAGAAGCATAAAATACCTAGGAATAAACCTAACCAAGGATGTAAAAGATGTGTATGCTGAAAATTATAGAAAGCTTATGAAGGAAATTGAAGGAGATACAAAAAAAATGGAAAAACATTCCACGCTCATGGATTGGAAGAATAAATATTGTCAAAATGTCAATACTACCCAAAGCAATCTACACATTCAATGCAATCCCAATCAAAATTGCACCAGCATTCTTCTCGAAGCTAGAACAAGCAATCTTAAAATTTGTATGGAACCACAAAAGACCCCGAATAGCCAAAGTAATTTTGAAGAAGAAGACCAAAGCAGGAGGCATCACAATCCCAGACTTTAGCCTCTACTACAAAGCTGTCATCATCAAGACAGCATGGTATTGGCACAAAAACAGACACATAGACCAATGGAATAGAATAGAGACTCCAGAATTGGACCCACAAATGTATGGCCAACTAATCTTTGATAAAGCAGGAAAGAATATCCAACGGAAAAAAGACAGTGTCTTTGACAAATGGTGCTGGGAGAACTGGATAGCAACATGCAGAAGAAGGAAAAAAGACCACTTTTTTACACCATTCACAAAAATAAACTCAAAATGGATGAAGGACCTGAATGTGAGATAGGAAACCATCAAAACCCTAGAGGAGAAAGCAGGAAACAAACCTCTCTGACCTCAGCCGCAGCAATTTCTTACTTGACACCTCTCCAAAGGCAAGGGAATTAAAAGAAAAAATGAACTATTGGGACCTCATGAAGAGAAAAAGCTTCTGCACTGCAAAGAAAACAATAAAACTAAAAGGCAACCAATGGAATAGGAAAATATATTTGCAAATGACATATTGGACAAAGGGCTAGTATCCAAAATCTGTAAAGAACTCACCAAACTCCACACCGAAGAAACAAATAATCCAGTGAAGAAATGGGCAGAAGACATGAATAGACACTTCTCTAAAGAAGACATCCAGATGGCCAACAGGCACATGAAAAAATGCTCAATGTCACTCCACATCAGGGAAATACAGATCAAAACCACACTGAGATACCACCTCACGCCAGTCAGAGTGGCTAAAATGAACAAACCAGGAGACTATAGATGCTGGAGAGGATGTGGAGAAATGGGAACCCTCTTGCACTGTTAGTGGGAATGCAAATTGGTGCACCCACTCTGGAAAATAGTGTGGAGGATCCTCAAAAACTTAAAAATACATCTACCCTATGACCCAGCAATAGCACTGCTAGGAATTTACCCAAGGGATACAGGAGTGCTAATGCATAGGGGCACTTGTACCCCAGTGTTTATGGCAGCACTTCCAACAGTAGCCAAATTATGTAAAGAGCCTAAATGTCCATCAACTAATGAATGGATAAAGAAATTGTGGTTTATATACACAATGGAATACTACTTGGCAATGAGAAAGAATGAAATCTGGCCTTTTGTAGCAACGTGGATGGAACTGGAGAGTGTTATGCTAAGTGAAATAAGTCATACAGAGAAAGACAGATAACCATATGTTTTCACTCTTATGTGGATCCTGAGAAACTTAACAGAAGACCATGGGGGAGGGGAAGGGGAAAAAAAAGTTAGAGAGGGAGGGAGGCACACCATAAGAGGCTCTTGAAAACTGAGAGTAAACTGAGGGTTGACAGGGGGTGGGAGGGAGGGGAAAGTGGGTGGTGGGCATTGAGGAGGGCACTTGTTGGGATGAGCACTGGGTGTTGTATGGAAACCAATCTGACAATAAATTTCATATTAAAAATGATTATAATACTGTAATATAATACAAAACAATAAATAAAATATAAAATGTATAAAAAAAATAAATTAATCTCCACTTATCTTTGAAAACCTTCATGGCTGGTGTGAGGGAGGCAAAAGAGGAGGGTTATTGTGTAGGACAATTTTCACTATCATTGATGGAATCACTGCTATTGGCTCAATGTAATTTTTTTGTTTTCATGCAACTTTAGCAAGGAACCTATCCAATGATCTAGAATGAAGCAAAGCATTCCTAAGCTTACTTTTGTATGGAAAAGCAAAGTACCGCCCATAGGTGCTTTAGTGACAAAAAAGTACCCTAGTGCTAGTTGTGGGTACCTTCCAGTGTTCTGAAATATCACTGATCTCTGCCAAACACTGAGGCTGAGCATGGTAGACAATCACCCACAATCCCACAGTGAAAGAGAGAGAACCATTGGCTCAGTTGTAATCATGTGATGTCTGGTGTCATGTGCTACTTGTATTACAAGACATTGCTCATTTATCAAGTTAAAATTCATTAGAAATGTTCACTCATCTTGCAGAACACTGACAGAACAAGTTACTCAAAAAAACCCCAAGGTTTTACTGTAGATGGTTACCAGAAGGGAGGTTAGTTGGGGAGTGGGTGAAATATGTGAAAGGGAATATGAATACGTTTATCATGATGAGCACTGAGTAATATATAGAATTGTTGAATCACAATATTGTACGTCTGAAACTGACATAACACTATGTTAACTCTATTGGAATAAAATTTAAAAATAGTGCTCAGGTGATGGAAGCATACATATTTATGATTATTTTGTGTTCCTCATGTATTGACCCCTTTATCATTAGATAGTGTTATTTTCTGCCTCTTGTTAACATTTTTGGCTTGAAGTCTATTTTGTCTGATAGAAATATGGCTATACATGCTTTCTTTTGTTTATTTACTTGGAATATCATTTTCTGCCCCATCACTTTGAGCCTGTTTGTGTCTTTAGAGCTGAAATGAGTCTTCCTAAAGGCAGCATATGTTCTTTTTTTATTCATCCAGCCTCTCTTTGTCTTAATTGTGTTTTAATTGGTGACTTCAATCCATTTACATTTAAGGTGATTACTGATAGGTAAGGACTTACATTTTATCTTTTTTTTCTGATTATTTTGTATTTCCATTATTTCTTTTTTCTTGTGTTTCTGTCTACCTTTTAAGGTTGGTGGTTTTCCATAATGGTTTGCTGGGTTTCACCTTTAAAAAGGTTTTTTTTTAATGTTTATTTATTTTTGAGACAGTGTGCATGGGGGAGGAGCAGAGAGGGAGAGGAACAGAGGATCCAAACCAGGCTCCATGCTGACAGCAGTGAGCCCAGTGTGGGGCTTGAACTCACAAACCATGAGATCATGACCTGAGCAGAAGTTGGTTGCTCAGCTGACTGAGCCACCCAGGAGCCCCATGGGTTTCACTTTTTTTTTTTGGTGTTTTGTGTCTCTGCTCTAGGTTTATGTTTTGTGGTTATTATGAAGTTTTCATAAAATGTTAGATAAAATACTCCTTTTTCTGCTGATAGCAATTTATTTTTGTCTATATAGATTCTATACTTTTACTCTTCCCCTTTCATATTTTTGCTGTCAGAAACGATCTCCTTTTATGTTGTGAGTTTGTTACCAAATTGTAGTAGTTATAGTTATTTTTAATGCTCTTTTTCTTTAACCTTTGTGCTATAATTGTTTAACATCATATTCTAAAATACAGTTAGTGTTCTGATTCTGCCTTTGTATCACCTTACTCAGAGTTTTTGTGTACATGTGTCATTTCAGGTAGACAAGCTCCTTTCAGCATTTTTTGTAAGGTAGGTCTAGTGGTGGTAAACTCCACTAGCTTTTGTTTGTCTGGGAAAGTCTTTATTTCTCCTTCATATCTGAAGGATAACTTTGTTGGATAAAGTATTTTGGACCGGCAGTTTTCAATCTTTCAGTACCCTGAATATGTCATTCTACTCTCTTCTGGCCTAGAAATCTGCTCATAGTCTAATAGGGGTTCCTTTGTAGGCTACTTTAAAAAAACTCTTGGCAGCCTCTCACATTTCCTTATTATTGACTTTTGACAGCTTTATTATAATGTGTCTTGGAGAAGGTCTTTGCATTGAGATAATAAGGTGATGTATTGGCTCCATGGACTTTTGTGTCCCAACTCTTTCAACAGGTTTGAGAAGTTCTCCACTGTTCGTTCTTTCTTTCTTTCTTTCTTTCTTTCTTTCTTTCTTTCTTTCTTTCTTTCTTTCTTTCTCTTTCTTAGTTTTTCATTTTTGAGAGAGACAGAGCACAAGCAGGGGAGGGGTAAAGAGAGAGGGAGACAGAATCTGAAGCAGACTCCAGATGACCTGAGACGAAGTCGATGCTTCAATGACTGAGCCACCTGGGCACCCCTCCGCTGTTACTTCTTTTATTTTTTTCTTAATTTTTTAAAATTTATTTTTGAGAGAGAGAGAGACCGAGCACAAGCAGGGGAGGGGCAGAGAGAGAGAGGGAGACACAGAATCCAGAGAGGGAGAAGCAGGCTACAGGCTCTAGCTGTCAGCACAGAGCTTGACACGGGGTTTGAACTCCTGAACCACGAGATCATGATCTGAGCCGAAGTTGGATGCTTAACCAACTGAGCCACCCAGGCACCCCTCCACTGTGATTTCTTTAAATAAACTCTCTGCCCCTTTCTCTTCTGGTATACCCATTATTCTTATTTTGGCTCTTCTAAGGGAGTCTGATAGTTCTCATAGGGTTTCTTCACTTTTTAAAAGTCTTAGCTGTCTCTTTCCTACCTGAATCATTTCAAGATTCCTGTTTTTCAGCTTGCTTATTTCTTCCATTTGATTTGCTCTATTTCTAATGTTTTCTAATACATTCTTCATCTCATTTATTAAGTTCTTCAGCTCCAGAAATTGTTTGGTTCTTTAAAAATATTCCCAAATGTTTTTAAAAACATAGCTCTAAGAAACCCTAGATAAAATAGGGTATCTCAAAGGAAATTAGATAATATTTTGAACTGAATGAAAATAGAACGTATTGAAACTGGTAGAATTCAACTAAAGTTATGCTTAGAGGAAAACCCCCTTGGGATTATCTGCTTATATTAGGAATGAAGAGTCTCAAATCAGCAATCTAAGCTTCCTGTTTAAGACACTAGAAAAATAACAGTGAATTAAACCAAAAATAAGAATAAGAAAAGAAGTAATAAATAGCATAAACCAGTGGAATGGAAACAGAGAAATAGAAAATGTCAGTGAAAGAAACTTATTCTTTGAAGAGATCAACAAAACTGATAAGCTTCTAACTAAGTGACCAAGACAAAAAGAAGACACAAATTTCAAGTATTAGAGATAAAGGTTTATCCATTCAGATCTTCCAGACATTAAAGAAGATAATAATGAAATACTGGTAATAGTGGAGCTGGCTCATATTAGTTCCTAAGAGCCAATTATTAAATTTCAGAATTTTTGGAACCAATTGTTATATCAGTTATGAAATTAGGCATGGTTATAGTATTTAACCAACAAAAACTTGACAAGCACTACAGTCAGATCTCTTTATTTCTCAAGAGCTCCTTGTTAAGCATTTAGCAGCACATCATTGTCTATGAACAGCTGTGCTTATAAATATGAAAATTTAGGTGAAATGGAACAATTGTTTGAAATACACAAGCTACCAAAACTCACTCAGGAAGAAATATGTAACCTAAATAGTCCTATTTAAGACTATTTAAGACTATTTAAGTCCTATTTAAGACTATTCAAGAAACTGAATTTGTAGTTTAAAAACATCCCACAGGAAACCAGTTTGTAGATGTGTTCACTGGTGAATTCTACCAAATGCACAAGAAACAATACCAATTCTAAATTCTCTTCCATAAAATAAAAAAATAATAATCTCTAGTACATTTTTATGAGGCCAGAATTTCTCTTATAACAAATCTATAAAAAGGCATTTTCAAGAAATCTCAAGACTGATAAAACCTCATGAATACAGATATAAAAATCATTAAGAAAATGTTAATCTGAATCTAGCAATATGTAAAAATGATAATATACTGTGATCAAAGAGGTATCATGCTGACAATGCATGGTTTATAGTTGAAAATCAATTAATTTAACCATGTTAACACACAAAGAAGAAAATGTATAATCTCAATTCATGAAGAAAAATCATTTCATAAATTTAACTTCAATTCTTGATAAAAACTCTCAGAGAACTAAAAATATAAAGGAACTACCTTTACTTGATAAAGATAATTCTGTAATATACCTAACATCATACTTATTGGTGAAAGAATGAACTTATTCTCCTTAAGACTTGGAAAAAAGAAGAATGTCTCACCACTCCTATTCAACATCATATTGTAAATCCTAGCCAGTGCAATAAGGGAAGAAGGCATACAGACTGGAAAAGAAGAAATAAAACTATTTCTCTTTGCAGGGGACATTATTGTCCGTGTAAAAAATCCCAAGGAATCTACAAAAAATATTCAAGAACTAATAGGTGAATTTAGTATGGACACAAGAAACAAGGTCAATATTTAAAGAAACACAAAACAAAACAAAAAACCCTCAATCTAATCAGAGAGGACTTCTCATTTCAGCTACAACACATAAAGAGCTTGGAAGTGCTAACTCCCATCCTTAAAAGAGAGAGAGAGAGAGAGATAGAGAGAGAGAGAGAGAGAGAGAGAGAGAGAGAGAGAAAACGCAAAACAAATTGGAAATCAATGCCTTTTTTAGATCCATAAAAGAATTGAAATCACAGGGCAAACCATCACTCTGGACAGAGCCACTCAATCTAGAGAGAAAGGTGAGTACAGAGAATCACAGCCAAGATCAGTTTACTAGAAGCAGAAGCCACTGGGGCCAAGAACTGGTAGGAACAGTTTAAGTTATTGGTAATTTTGATTAATGCTGGAGGCTGAGTGTGGATTAGCTTGAGAATTAAAAACTCTTGGGGACCCAGTTTTATATAGACTCCCATTTTGCCTCCAAGGACTCCCCTCAGGTTTTCATAGTGAGGACTGGGGAAAAAACTTCTGTTTTGGATAGCAGGAGGAGAAAAGTAACTTTTTTGAAATAACATCCTGAGTGTTCTCCATTGCAAAGCCCTAGTCTTCAGGGAGAACTACTATTCCAGAACCTTATCTAACATGTGGGAAGGGCAGTTAGTCAACTCCAGTTCACTCTAATCTTCCTGTCTCATGTAAGGGTAGAGAAAAAAAAGACTAGGAAATGCTTCTGGAACTTACACTCAGTAAAAGCCAAGATTTAATCATAAGATTGTAGAATGCTTCCTTTTCCCAACACCTTATCACCACATGAATAGGGCTTCAATATAATAATAGTGGCTTACAACTGAGAGGGCTGCAAAACATACTTTGTCTAAGAAGGAGCTCTTAAGGAATCCAAAGACAATAGGAGAGGAAACAAAACAAAACACAGAAACTGAATCCTCTAGTTCCTATAGCTATATAAAAACATAATTATCTCAGTCCCTCATATCCATGACATCATGTCCAGTTTCTTTTTTTTTTTTTTTTTTGAGACAGAGAGAGACAGAGGATGAACAGGGGAGGGGCAGAGAGAGAGGGAGACACAGAATCGGAAATGGGCTCCAGTCTCTGAGCTGTCAGCGCAGAGCCCGACACGGGGCTCGAACTCACGGACCGTGAGATCATGACCTGAGCCGAAGTTGGAGCTTAACCGACTGAGCCACCCAGGCGCCCCTCATGTCCAGTTTCCAACAAAAAAATTTTAATATACTAAGACAAGATAAAGCACAATATGAAGAGACAAAAAAAAAGTGCCCAGATATAACACAGATTTTGGGATTATCATAGAATTTTAAATAACTATGATTAATATGCTAATAGATCTAATGGAAAAAGTAGGCTATGTTAATAGCTATGTTAATAGCTTTAATGAAAAAAGTAGACAACATGCAAGAAAAGATAAGTAATGTAAGCAGAGAGATGAAAATTCTAAGAATTGAAAGCCTAGAAATAAAAAATATTAAAAAAAAATTTTTTTTTCAATGTTTATTTATTTTTGGGACAGAGAGAGACAGAGCATGAATGGGCGAGGGGCAGAGAGAGAGGGAGACACAGAATCGGAAACAGGCTCCAGGCTCTGAGCCATCAGCCCAGAGCCCGACGCGGGGCTCGAACTCATGGACCGCAAGATCGTGACCTGGCTGAAGTCGGATGCTCAACCGACTGTGCCACCCAGGCGCCCCAATAAAAAATATTTAAGTGAAATGAAGAATGCCTTTGATGAGCTTATCATTAGTGTGGACACAGATGAAGAAAGAATCAGTAATCTTGAAGATACATCATCAGAAACTTCCCAAACTGAAACAAAAAGAGATAACTGAAAAAGAATACAATAGCCAAGATTTAGGGGGGACATTATCAGTAGATTGGACACAGATAAAGAAAGAATCAGTAATCTTTTTTTTTTTTTTTTTTTTTTTTTTTTTTGTTTTTTTGTTTTTTTTGTTTTTTTTTTTTTGTTTTTTTGTTTTTTTGTTTTTTTTGTTTTTTTTTTTTTTTTTTTTCTGAAATTTATTGACAAATTGGTTTCCATACAACACCCAGTGCTCATCCCAAAAGGTGCCCTCCTCAATACCCATCACCCACCCTCTCCTCCCTCCCACCCCCCATCAACCCTCAGTTTGTTCTCAGTTTTTAACAGTCTCTTATGCTTTGGCTCTCTCCCTTTCTAACCTCTTTTTTTTTTTTTTTTTCCTTCCCCTCCCCCATGGGTTCCTGTTAAGTTTCTCAGGATCCACATAAGAGTGAGACCATATGGTATCTGTCTTTCTCTGTATGGCTTATTTCACTTAGCATCACACTCTCCAGTTCCATCCACGTTGCTACAAAAGGCCATATTTCATTTTTTCTCATTGCCATGTAATATTCCATTGTGTATATAAACCACAATTTCTTTATCCATTCATCAGTTGATGGACATTTAGGCTCTTTCCATAATTTGGCTATTGTTGAGAGTGCTGCTATGAACATTGGGGTACAAGTGGCCCTATGCATCAGTGCTCCTGTATCCCTTGGATAAATTCCTAGCAGTGCTATTGCTGGGTCATAGGGTAGGTCTATTTTTAATTTTCTGAGGAACCTCCACACTGCTTTCCAGAGCGGCTGCACCAATTTGCATTCCCACCAACAGTGCAAGAGGGTTCCCGTTTCTCCACATCCTCTCCAGCATCTATAGTCTCCTGATTTGTTCATTTTGGCCACTCTGACTGGCGTGAGGTGATACCTGAGTGTGGTTTTGATTTGTATTTCCCTGATAAGGAGCGACGCTGAACATCTTTTCATGTGTCTGTTGGCCATCCGGATGTCTTCTTTAGAGAAGTGTCTATTCATGTTTTCTGCCCATTTCTTCACTGGGTTATTTGTTTTTCGGGTGTGGAGTTTGGTGAGCTCTTTATAGATTTTGGATACTAGCCCTTTGTCCGATATGTCATTTGCAAATATCTTTTCCCATTCCGTTGGTTGCCTTTTAGTTTTGTTGGTTGTTTCCTTGGCTGTGCAGAAGCTTTTTATCTTCATAAGGTCCCAGTAATTCACTTTTGCTTTTAATTCCCTTGCCTTTGGGGATGTGTCGAGTAAGAGATTGCTACGGTTGAGGTCAGAGAGGTCTTTTCCTGCTTTCTCCTCTAAGGTTTTGATGGTTTCCTGTCTCACATTTAGGTCCTTTATCCATTTTGAGTTTATTTTTGTGAATGGTGTGAGAAAGTGGTCTAGTTTCAACCTTCTGCATGTTGCTGTCCAGTTCTCCCAGCACCATTTGTTAAAGAGGCTGTCTTTTTTCCATTGGATGTTCTTTCCTGCTTTGTCAAAGATGAGTTGGCCATACGTTTGTGGGTCTAGTTCTGGGGTTTCTATTCTATTCCATTGGTCTATGTGTCTGTTTTGGTGCCAATACCATGCTGTCTTGATGATGACAGCTTTGTAGTAGAGGCTAAAGTCTGGGATTGTGATGCCTCCTGCTTTGGTCTTCTTCTTCAAAATTCCTTTGGCTATTCGGGGCCTTTTGTGGTTCCATATGAATTTTAGGATTGCTTGTTCTAGTTTCGAGAAGAATGCTGGTGCAATTTTGATTGGGATTGCATTGAATGTGTAGATAGCTTTGGGTAGTATTGACATTTTGACAATATTTATTTTTCCAATCCATGAGCAGGGAATGTCTTTCCATTTCTTTAAATCTTCTTCAATTTCCTTCAGAAGCTTTCTATAGTTTTCAGCATACAGATCCTTTACATCTTTGGTTAGATTTATTCCTAGGTATTTTATGCTTCTTGGTGCAATTGTGAATGGGATCAGTTTCTTTATTTGTCTTTCTGTTGCTTCATTGTTAGTGTATAAGAATGCAACTGATTTCTGTACATTGATTTTGTAGCCTGCAACTTTGCTGAATTCCTGTATCAGTTCTAGCAGACTTTTGGTGGAGTCTATCGGATTTTCCATGTATAATATCATGTCATCTGCAAAAAGCGAAAGCTTGACTTCATCTTTGCCAATTTTGATGCCTTTGATTTCCTTTTGTTGTCTGATTGTTGATGCTAGAACTTCCAGCACTATGTTAAACAGCAGCGGTGAGAGTGGGCATCCTTGTCGTGTTCCTGATCTCAGGGAAAAAGCTTTCAGTTTTTCCCCATTGAGGATGATGTTAGCTGTGGGCTTTTCATAAATGGCTTTTATGATCTTTAAGTATGTTCCTTCTATCCCGACTTTCTCAAGGGTTTTTATTAAGAAACGGTGCTGGATTTTGTCGAAGGCCTTTTCTGCATCGATTGACAGGATCATATGGTTCTTCTCTCTTTTTTTGTTAATGTGATGTATCACGTTGATTGATTTGCGAATGTTGAACCAGCCCTGCATCCCAGGAATGAATCCCACTTGATCATGGTGAATAATTCTTTTTATATGCCGTTGAATTCGATTTGCTAGTATCTTATTGAGAATTTTTGCATCCATATTCATCAGGGATATTGGCCTGTAGTTCTCTTTTTTTACTGGGTCTCTGTCTGGTTTAGGAATCAAAGTAATACTGGCTTCATAGAATGAGTCTGGAAGTTTTCCTTCCCTTTCTATTTCTTGGAATAGCTTGAGAAGGATAGGTATTATCTCTGCTTTAAACGTCTGGTAGAACTCCCCTGGGAAGCCATCTGGTCCTGGACTCTTATTTGTTGGGAGATTTTTGATAACCGATTCAATTTCTTCGCTGGTTATGGGTCTGTTCAAGCTTTCTATTTCCTCCTGATTGAGTTTTGGAAGCGTGTGGGTGCTCAGGAATTCGTCCATTTCTTCCAGGTTGTCCAATTTGTTGGCATATAAGTTTTCATAGTATTCCCTGATAATTGTTTGTATCTCTGAGGGATTGGTTGTAATAGTTCCATTTTCATTCATGATTTTATCTATTTGGGTCATCTCCCTTTTCTTTTTGAGAAGCCTGGCTAGAGGTTTGTCAATTTTGTTTATTTTTTCAAAAAACCAACTCTTGGTTTCGTTGATCTGCTCTACAGTTTTTTTAGTTTCTATATTGTTTATTTCTGCTCTGATCTTTATTATTTCTCTTCTTCTGCTGGGCTTAGGCTGCCTTTGCTGTTCTGCTTCTAGTTCCTTTAGGTGTGCTGTTAGATTTTGTATTTGGGATTTTTCTTGTTTCTTGAGATAGGCCTGGATTGCAATGTATTTTCCTCTCAGGACTGCCTTTGCTGCGTCCCAAAGCGTTTGGATTGTTGTATTTTCATTTTCGTTTGTTTCCATATATTTTTTAATTTCTTCTCTAATTGCCTGGTTGACCCACTCATTCGTTAGTAGGGTGTTCTTTAACCTCCATGCTTTTGGAGGTTTTCCAGACTTTTTCCTGTGGTTGATTTCAAGCTTCATGGCATTGTGGTCTGAAAGTAAGCATGGTATAATTTCAATTCTTGTAAACTTATGAAGGGCTGTTTTGTGACCCAGTATATGATCTATCTTGGAGAATGTTCCATGTGCACTCGAGAAGAAAGTATATTCTGTTGCTTTGGGATGCAGAGTTCTAAATATATCTGTCAAGTCCATCTGATCCAATGTCTCATTCAGGGCCCTTGTTTCTTTATTGACCGTGTGTCTAGTTGATCTATCCATTTCTGTAAGTGGTGTATTAAAGTCCCCTGCAATTACCACATTCTTATCAATAAGGTTGCTTATGTTTATGAGTAATTGTTTTATATATTTGGGGGCTCCGGTATTCGGTGCATAGACATTGATAATTGTTAGCTCTTCCTGATGGATAGACCCTGTAACTATTATATAATGTCCTTCTTCATCTCTTGTTACAGCCTTTAATTTAAAGTCTAGTTTGTCTGATATAAGTATGGCTACTCCAGCTTTCTTTTGGCTTCCAGTCGCATGATAAATAGTTCTCCATCCCCTCACTCTCAATCTAAAGGTGTCCTCAGGTCTAAAATGAGTCTCTTGTAGACAGCAAATAGATGGGTCTTGTTTTTTTATCCATTCTGATACCCTATGTCTTTTGGTTGGCGCATTTAATCCATTTACATTCAGTGTTATTATAGAAAGATACGGGTTTAGAGTCATTGTGATGTCTGTATGTTTTATGCTTATAGTGATGTCTCTGGGACTTTGTCTCACAGGGTCCCCCTTAGGATCTCTTGTAGGGCTGGTTTAGTGGTGACAAATTCCTTCAGTTTTTGTTTGTTTGGGAAGACCTTTATCTCTCCTTCTATTCTAAATGACAGACTTGCTGGATAAAGGATTCTTGGCTGCATATTTTTTCTGTCTAGCACCCTGAAAATCTCTTGCCAATTCTTTCTGGCCTGCCAAGTTTCAAAAGAGAGATCAGTCACGAGTCTTATAGGTCTCCCTTTATATGTGAGGGCACGTTTACCCCTTGCTGCTTTCAGAATTTTCTCTTTATCCTTGTATTTTGCCAGTTTCACTATGATATGTCGTGCAGAAGATCGATTCAAGTTACGTCTGAAGGGAGTTCTCTGTGCCTCTTGGATTTCAATGCCTTTTTCCTTCCCCAGTTCAGGGAAGTTCTCAGCTATGATTTCTTCAAGTACCCCTTCAGCACCTTTCCCTCTCTCTTCCTCCTCTGGGATACCAATTATGCGTATATTATTTCTTTTTAGTGTATCACTTAATTCTCTAATTTTCCCCTCATACTCCTGGATTTTTTTATCTCTCTTTTTCTCAGCTTCCTCTTTTTCCATAACTTTATCTTCTAGTTCACCTATTCTCTCCTCTGCCTCTTCAAGCCGAGCTGTGGTGGTTTCCATTTTGTCATGCATTTCGTTTAAAGCGTTTTTCAGCTCCTCGTGACTGTTCCTTAGTCCCTTGATCTCTGTAGCAAGAGATTCTCTGCTGTCCTGTATACTGTTTTCAAGCCCAGCGATTAATTTTATGACTATTATTCTAAATTCACTTTCTGTTATATTATTTAAATCCTTTTTGATCAGCTCATTAGCTGTTGTTATTTCCTGGAGATTCTTCTGAGGGGAGTTCTTCCGCTTGGTCATTTTGGATAGTCCCTGGCGTGGTGAGGACCTGCAGGGCACTTCCCCTGTGCTGTGGTGTATACCTGGAGTTGGTGGGCGGGGCCGCAGTCAGACCTGATGTCTGCCCCCAGCCCACCGCTGGGGCCACAGTCAGACTGGTGTGTGCCTTCTCTTCCCCTCTCCTAGGGGCGGGATTCACTGTGGGGTGGTGTGGCTCGTCTGGGCTACTTGCACCGTGCCAGGCTTGTGATGCTGGGGATCTGGCGTATTAGCTGGGGTGGGTAGGCAAGGTGCTCGGGGGCAGGAGGGGCAGGCTTAGATCGCTTCTCCTTAGGTGATCCACTTCAGGAGGGGCCCTGTGGCAGCGGGAGGGAGTCAGATCCGCTGCCGGAGGTTTGGCTCCGCAGAAGCGCAGAGTTGGGTGTTTGCGCTGAGCGAGCAAGTTCCCTGGCAAGAACCGGTTCCCTTTGGGATTTCGGCTGGGGGATGGGCGGGGGAGATGGCGCTGGCGAGCGCCTTTGTTCCCCACCAAACTGAGCTCTGTTGTCAGTGGGCTCAGCAGCTCTCCCTCCCTTTGTCCTCCAGCCTTCCCGCTTTCCGAGCAGAGCTGTTAATTTCTGACCTCCCAGACGCTAAGTCGCGCTTGCTGTCGGAACACAGTCCGCCCGGCCCCTCCGCTTTTGCAAGCCCGACTTGGGGGCTCTGCTTGGCCGGCGAGCCGCCCCTCCGCCCCGGCTCCCTCCCGCCAGTCCGTGGAGCGCGCACCGCCTCGCCGCCCTTCCTACCCTCTTCCGTGGGCCTCTCGTCTGCGTTTGGCTCCGGCGACTCTGTTCTGCTAATCCTCTGGCGGTTTTCTGGGTTATTTAGGCAGGTGTAGATGGAATCTAAGTGATCAGCAGGACGTGCGGTGAGCCCAGCATCCTCCTAAGCCGCCATCTTGCCCAGAACCAAGAATCAGTAATCTTGAAGATACATCACCAGAAACTTCCCAAACTGAAACACAAAGAGATAACTGAAAAGAACACAATAGCCAAGAATTATGGGGAAAATTACAAAAGGTATTAACATACGTGTAATAGGAATACCAAATGGAGAAGAAAAAATATTTGAAGTAATAATGGTTGAAAATCTTCCATAATTAGTGACAGACATCAAACCACAGATCCAAAAATCTGAGAGAATACCAGATAGGATAAATACCAAAAAATAGTCATAGTTTTTAAAGCTATTTTAAGTTGCAGTGACTATTCAATAAGGAAATGCTTTAGCCCAACCAAAAAGTAAACATGGTTACTAGTATAAATTCATAGTCCACAGAGGGAAGACACTGTACAAAACCATGTTAGAGAACCTCAAAGGGCCCTTTGGTGCAAAGTTCCAATTCATTTCTCACTTTATAGTTTTTCCAGGATTATGTTGGTTACAGGTGGGGAAAGAACTGGTCATACTTCTGATGTCATAGAATAGTTACCTTATTATTGTTTGATATTGCAGCCAATTTATCCCTACTGTAATGAATTGTGTCATGAAGATTTTGGGGAAGTATCCATTGGAAGTTAACTGGTGTGGGGCACCTGAGTGGCTCAGTCTGTTAAGTGTCTGACTCTTGGTTCAGCTCAGATCATGATCTCATGGTTCATGAGTTCAAGCCCCGTGCTGGGCTTCATGTTGATAGTGTGGAGCCTGCTTGGGATTCTCAATCTCTCTCTCTCCCTCTCCCTCTCTCCCTGCCCCTCCCCTGCTCATGCTCTAAACAAACATTTAAAAAATTTTTGAAAAAAAGGTTAACTGGTGCTACAAGGTAGCCACCATGAATCTGGCAACCTGATTAGTTGTAGTGTTTCTTTTCAGAATTGGGGGCCAAATTTTGTGCATTAATGGTGGAATTCCTAAACCCCGTAGATTGGTCTTTGTTCTTTATAAAAGGCCCTTGTCTAAGCGTTTTAGTCAGAGCATTTTGTTTAGTATAATGATCTGCTAAAGTATTTCTTCTAATGTCTCTTTACTGTGGACCTCTACCTTTAGGACAGCAATTTATTTGGGAAGCTTCAAGGCACCCAGTAGTTTGTGTATTTGTTATTCATGTTTAATACAGATAACTAAAAAGGTAAAAAAACTTCTCACATGCCCTAGAGAAGGCCCTAATTTTGGCCACTCAAGCCAATTTGATAACTGGTAATAGATTTGAGATTTTGTGAGAGAATCTGGAAAAATCAGTTTATTATGAAGAATGTGCATAATCCATTTATTATTATCTTTTTTAATTGTTAAGATAAAACCTGTCAGTAAACAATATTAGATCAAGATTTGGTATAGGAGCACACAAAAGGTTTGTTCCAAGCATGGAAAGTTCTCAAATTACAGAAATTAGGAGATTCTCCTTTGGTAGGATAATACAGTTGCTGTATGAAGAGTGTTATATTGGTGAATGGCAATACAAGAAAAGAAAATGACTATTTCATAATTAATTAACTGACATAAAACATTGGGTATTTTTGGTTAACAAAAGAGATTGTATGGAATGTGTTTCCATAAAATAGAAAGATGAAACTAGTATAGCATCTGAAGATTCTTAGACTAATTTGACCAGGACTGCATTTTCTTCTGAAGCAAAGATAAAAAACCTTGATACTGGATCAATGGGCATTAATAGGCAATGAGTCTTTGTTATTACAGCTTATTAATACTTTTAGACCATGGCCTCCCCTTCTGTGTACTTTCAAAAGGAAATGTTTATTATGATCTAGAAGATCAGCAAAGATGATTGTTGAAGAAATATTTTGAGATTACTGAAGGTCTTTTTGGTTTCCATGTTTTGTGAAAATGGTTCCAAAATGTTTGATTAAGTCTAATCATACAGAGAGGTCTGTTTCAAAACAGTCTGTTGTATATACGCTACAACATCCACTTAATTCCAGAAATTATTTAATTGTCCTTAGTGTTTGGCCTTGGATAATTTGTATCTCTCATTAGATATGTCCTTCCTCAGCCAGTATATCATGGTCTAGATCAAGTGTTGGCAAACTATGGTTTGTTGTACAAATCCAGCCACTGGCTATTTTTGTACAGACTGTGAGCTCATAAGAGTTGTTTTTACATTTCTAAATGGTTGAACAAAGTCAAAAGAAAAATGTTTCATGACCTGTAAAAATGATATAAAACTCAAATTTCAGGGTCCGTAAAGTGTTTTATTTGGAACACAGCCATGCTTATTCATTATGAATTGTCTTTTGCTGTTTTTGCACTATAGAAGCAGAGTTGAGTAGTTGTGACAGAGACTGTATGACCCACAAAGTAAAAAATACTTAGTGTCTGGCCCTTCACAGAATAAGTTTGCTGAACCCTGGATAATGAACTGTTACTTTGTAGAATTAAAATTTCTTTTTCTTTTATTTTTTTAAGTTTATTTTATTTCATTTTTGAAAGAGACAGGCATGAGTAAGGGAGGGACATAGAGAGAGGGAGAGAGAGAATCGCAGGCAGGCTCTGTGCTGCCAGCCCAGAGCCTGAAGCGGGGCTTGAACTTACAAAACTACGAGATCATGACTTGAGCTGAAATCGAGTCAGTGAGCCACCCAGATGCCCCTAAAAATTATTTTTAGAAGCTTCATGAATATGTAGTTGATCTTGCAATTTCAATATGTCTTATTGCATATCCCTATGATCTTGGTTTAACACTTGAGAAAAGTAGGATGGGGCTTCAGTAAATGTCTAAGGCATAATTTTCCAGGTAAATTGTTGATTGTTCCCTGGTGAAGGCAATACATATTGATTGTCTTCATCAGCTAAAACAGGAAAGAAAGTAGAGATAGGGCCAAAGAGATTGCATTAGGCAGTAGTAGAAAATGAAGTATATAACTCTTTGGCTAATAGCTTACGATGTGGGACAAATCTGTATCTTCTACCATCTCAGTTTTGGGTTTTCTTTTTTTAAACAGGTAAAACAGACGTTTTGCTTGGACTAAAGCAAGGGATAATTAATCCTTATTTTATTAAATCTGTTATAGTTGGTTTAGATCTTCCTTAGCTTCAGCATTAAGAGGATTTTAGGCAACAGTGTCAAGAGAGTCAATATGAACCCTTACTGGTTTGACTCTCAATTATTCTGTCATTTCCCCTCATGGGGTTCTAGTTCTGTGCCCCGTTATTTGCTTGTTTTGGAGTCAATATACTAATGTCCATGCTATAATTTGATAATGTGCAGTAGAATTTTCTGCAACTCCTGAAAATATTTTGTCTGCAGTATATTTCTTCTGGTGGGTCTGTTTGCACAGTAGATTCCTAATGATGAAATTTATAGGAAAGTGCCATAGGGAAGGAAGAGTTCTGACAAAAGTAACAGTTATAGGTTGGGACATGGAAAAGGATTTAAGATGGTTAGAAATTCCCACTACTTGAATAGTTTTGGTACTTTGAGCAGTCTGATTTTCCATGGTGGTGGTATTAATAGTAAAGGTAGTGGCACCAGTATCAACAAGAAGCTATATTGTTCATCTATATTTATATATAGTTATCTTCAGAATCACATGTTGGGTAGTAGTGTTTCCCTTTAAGTGGTATCATTGGGCAGATTTTGGATAATTGTTCCATTTCTTACCAATAGGGTACATTGGATTCTCCTACTTGTAATTTCTCTAAGCATAAGCATAGAGAATGAGGACATTTTTAGTGTTGTTTTTATGTGGAGAACCACAAGTTTGTTTTCATTTCTAGCTTGTTGTTTTCTAGGGCTTTAAAAAAAAAAAAAGTTCAACAACTTGTTGGAGATAGTCTAAACTGGTTTTGTCCCGTTCCAGTTTATTTTTCTAAGTCTCCTATTTTATGTACCAAAAAAAAAAGAGGCTCAATTTGCTTCTGCTGTTAGACCTACCCCAAATTACTATTTAAAGCTTACTGGAATCCTGTTTTAAACCCTATTGTTTAATATTTATTTTTAAAAAATTTTTTGTTCAATTTATCCTTAAAGAAAAGGCTTTATGAATGTCCTTCCATAGAGTATTTCTTATTCTTTTTGCTCATTCAGGGACATTTTAAAAATTATGCACAGCTGATTTATTTCAGTTCTGTCTTGGTGTTTCTCTTTCTGCTCTTTTAACAGTTTTCCCCACATGAAGGTCTAACAATTAAGTGAAATCAGTTGTTCTGTATCTGGAAGAATCTACCAAACTCTTGAATTCTGAGGCAAATTTTTTATTTTCCTGAGGATTAAGAAGACCCTTAATAATAGACCTCAACTGAGGTCTAGACCATGATTTATTTCAACTTCTATGATCTGGCTTCTGTTCTAGTTTGATGATACTGTGCAATATGATGATTTCTTTGCTGAAAAGAGGGAGGTCAGGGGAAGGGGAAGAAATAGAAATCTAGGGTGAGAATGAGAATGAAGATAAAGTCGTGTAGAAAAAGATATTACTTGAGTCTTGAGAAAAGGACCCATGTCCTGTTTCCTTCTTAGAGATAGCCTTTTATCACTGACTTCACCCACAAATTATCTAAAATAAATGACTATAAAAGTAGCCATTTTTAAATTTAATATAGCTAATAGATGTATGGACTGAGGTATAAAATGAAATTCTTTGAAAAATATTGCAAAGAATATATGACAATTCCTGCCATAAGGAAGGTACACTCCAGTAGGAGCAGTAGAGAGTGAGGGAACTAATGTGAATTTTGCACGTTTCTATGTACTAGACATTCTTATAGAACCTGTAAATATTTTATCATATTTAATATTCAAAATAATCCTGAGAAATACATAGGTTACCTCTCCACATCCCCATTTTATAGTTTGGGCAATGAAAACTTTGAGAATTTAAATGGCTTTACCACAGTTACACAGAAAGAAGCATATGAAGTCAAAATTTGAATCTGGCCTAAGACATAAATAGAAGGCAAAATGAAATGTACAACTGAGGCATAAAAATGAGTTTTTGGAATTTAATACCATCAAAGTCTTTTTAGCTCAGGAATATTTAAGGAAGGCTTCATGAAGGGGGTAGCGTTTAAGCTGGGCTTTGTAGGTTTAGGATAAGATTTAACAGGTGGATACGGCAAGGAAAACCAATGAGTGATAGAGCTGGGATTGAATCCAATTTAATCTTAAGCCAAACCCTGTTTTTCCATTACACATAACTAGAACAGTGAGAGCAAATGTGGGAAGCCAGTGTGACTTTTATAAAAAGAGATTGTATTACTTCAAGTTATAGAAAAAAATCTGAAAAGGAAGGTCAGGACAAAAATATTAAGGACTTTCCATGCAAATACGACATGTTCTACAGCGTAGAAGAAATCATTCCAAATACCATAATTACCTATTAAGATTACATTCAATTTCTCTCCTTGGCAACTGTTATTTCACGACCAGTATTTCAGAGGATCTGGTGGGTTGGATGATAATGGAGCAACGTGGGGATAGGCCTGGGTGTGGGGCTATCTAGCAGGAGAATTGGAAATTGCTTTTGATAGGAGCCAATATATTCTCTGATGTATTTGTTTTTAGTTTAAACCATTTTACCACATGAAACCCCTATCAAGGGCTGATCGTGAAAAAGCAGAAAATCAGAGGATTCCAAAACTAACTGACTTATTGGAACTTGCACAGAAGGAAAAAAAATTTGTGATATTTGATCTTAATACCCCTCCACGAAAACATCCTCTCAGACACACGTATATTCGCCATGTAGTAAGAGTGATCCTTGCCTCTAAAATTGAGCAACATCTGGTATGTCTGTCTCATTATTTATGGTAGAGGTTGGGAGGTGGGTAGCATGTCCCAGGAGCATAGCAATTGAACCTGACCTAGCTTGTAGATCTTCCCTGGGATGTCTAAATAATTTTGCTATCTGTAGAAATAGAGATTGTTGCTTATGTAGCTACACGTGGCAATCTAAGAATGACCCAGTTAAATTTATCTCAGTGGGGAAAAACACAGAAGCTGTTTGCTACTCCAAACCAAATGAAAAAACAGCACTCTGTTAAAAAAAAGTATGTGTGTAATGACTATACATTGTAACCTGCACCATCACTAGCATAGAACTATTAGAAGGGGCCTGGATAGCACTAAGGCTTTGAGGATTTGACTTTAATTAATGGTACAGAAGAAAGAGCTGGTTCTTATTTGAGCAGAGATTTGTTCATCATGTTTTTCAGAAGCAACTCTCTGCACTTGGGCAATCATTCCAAATCTCTTAAGTTATTAAAATATGGTAGAGTGCTGAGTGAAACAAATGTGTGTCTTCTTGCAAATGGAACTATTTCCACAGATGAGTCATAATAGTATTCCCCATTGACAGGAAATGACCCCTCTCAAAGATGATTTTTAGCATCATCAGCTGGAGGAAATAGGATTCCTACCTTTCATCTGCACCTACCAACTCCTCATCCACTTTGGCTAGTGTGGGGCTATCTGAACACAATGGGCCCTTGACTCAGGATATTAACTTTAAGAAATCTCACTCCAGAACAACCCTGGTGAAAGTCCCATCATAAGAGTTCATTGGATGGTATTAGGCCACGTTGACTCTTTCACCAAGGGCTAGAATCTCTCTCTACTCTCTATAGACTGTTACCAGTGCTGGAATGAGGCTCTTTGTACCTAGAGAGCTGATTATCCACTAAAGACTTCCTTTTTCTCCTTACAGATTTTTTGGTTGCCAAGTTTTGATAGGCAGTATGTCCAAAGCAGAGCTCCTGGTTTTCAGCAAGTGGGCCAGTTATTTTCCATTGAACGTCTTACAAAAGAAAATATCAGTAGAATAAATGTTGACTACAAGAGGTTGTTCTACAAAGGATTGAAGTAAGTGTTTGACCATGTCTTTCTTGGCATGTATTGCCTTGCATAAAATCTGCATTACCACCAGACTACTTTAATTAGCATCTCCTCACATCAGGATTTCTTTGTGTGGCTCTTTTTGAATCCCCTATTTTCCCCTTCTTACCCTTCTCACCCTGTCTTCCTCCTTCCCTCTGCTAGCAAACATTTGTGTAGACTGTGTCCCTGTCTGTGGAACATAGTCGTCAGCCTCTGCTTTACCTCCAGTCTGTTATCATTCAACACACTTTTTTGTGTGCTTGGTGTTTTTGTTCTTATATAAGTCAGAAATCAGAAAGTTGTTTATTTCCTTCAGCCATTACTAGAAGCATTGCAGTACCTCATAAATAGCTTTGTGGTTCAGATAGCCAGATTTCTTATGAGATAATTAAGAACATGCCTAAATAAATAAAAAATAAAAACAAGTTAAAACAGCCAAGCACAAGAAGAAACTAAAATTATTGTCTATATTTATAACTATGTAATTAGCAACAGCTTTTCAGAATTAAAAGCACCAGGGGATAAAATGGCAACTTTTTCCAAACTTAACTGTTATTAATCACTGCTTAATTTAATCCATAGTTCCTTTCTCTTAGATTTAAAAGTAATTTTTTTCAGATGATTGTAAATGCTTCAAAGCCAATGTTTTCCTTGGAGATATATATATATATATATATATATATATATATATATATATATATATCTAAAATCTCATTGGACTTAATAAAAATTACCCTTAGATACCTTTCTGCATCTCAAGCCATGAGCTAGGCTGTTGGATTTACATCTGTTCTTATTCTCACTTCTCTCACCCCTCTGGCCATGGGATGGTTGATCATAAAATGTATCTTTTTCCTTTTAGCAGTGGAAAATTATATTTGTTTTACCTCTATTTCCAAATAAGAGGATTTCTCTTTTCTGAACTTCTATTTTGAGTATATTTCCCTTTCCTTTTACTTTTTTCAAATAGAAAATGGATCTGTGGTGATGTTCTTCTCTTCTACTCATAATTTTTTTTTTGAGAGAGAGAGAGAAAGAGACTGAGCAGGGGAGGGGCACAGGGAGAGGGAGAGAGATTATCTTTTTTAAAAATTTAATTTATTTTTTTTAAATTACATTCAAGTTAGTTATCATATAGTGCCAAGAGTGATTTCAGGAGTAGATTCCTTAATGCCCCTTACCCATTTAGCCCATCCCCCCTTCTACAACCCTTCCAGTAACACTCTGTTTGTTCTCCATATTTAAGAGTCTCTTATGTTTTGTCCCCCTCCCTGTTTTTTTATTATTTTTGCTTTCCTTCCCTTATGTTCATCTGTTTTGTATCTTAAAGTCCTCATATGAGTGAAGTCATATGATATTTGTCTTTCTCTGACTAATTTCGCTTAGCATAATACTCTCCAGTTCCATCCACTTAGTTGTGAATGGCAAGATTCATTCTTTTTGATTTCCGAGTAAAACCTCCATTGTATATATATACACCACATTTCCTTTATCCATTCATCCATCAATGGACATTTGGGCTCTTTCCATACTTCGGCTATTGTTGATAGCGCTGCTATGAACATGGGGGTGCATGTGCCCCATCGAAACAGCACACCTGTATCCCTTGGATAGATGCCCAGTAGTGCAATTGCTGGGTCATAGGGTACTTCTATTTTTAATTTTTGAGGAACCTCCATACTGTTTTCCGGAGTGGCTGCACCAGCTTGCATTCCCACCAATGATGCAAAAGAGATCCTCTGCCTCTGCATCGTCACCAACATCTGTTGTTGCCTGAGTTGTTAATGTTAGATATTCTGACAGGTGTGAGGTGGTATCTCATTGTGGTTTTTATTTGTATTTCCCTGATGATGAGTGATGTGGAACATTTTCTCATGTGTGAGTTGGCCATCTGGATGTCTTCTTTGGAGAAGTGTCTATTCATGTCTTTGGCCCATTTCTTCACTGGATTCTTTGTTTTTTGGGTGTTGAGTTTGATAAGTTCTTATAGATTTTGGATACTAACCCTTTATCTGATATGTTGTTTGCAAATATTTTCTCCCATTCCATTGGTTGCCTTTAAGTTTTGCTGATTGTTCCTTTCGCTGTGTAGAAGCTTTTTATTTTGATGAAGTCCCAATAGTTCATTTTTGCTTTTGTTTCCCTTGCCTCTGGAGACGTGTTGAGTAAGAAGTTGCTGTGGCCAAGGTCAGAGAGGTTTTTGCCTGTTTCTCCTCAAGGATTTCGATGGCTTCCTGTCTTACATATAGGTCTTTGGTCCATTTTGAGTTTATTTTTGTGTATGGTGTAAGAAAGTGGTCCGGGTTCATTTTTCTACATGTCGCTGTCCAGTTTTCCCAGCACCACTTGCTGAAGAGACTGTCTTTACTTCATTGGATATTCTTTCCTGCTTTGTCAAAGATTAGTTGCCCATACATTTGTGGGTCCATTTCTGGGTTCTGTATTCTGTTCTGTTGATCTGAGTGTCTGTTTTTGTGACAGTACCATACTATCTTGATGAGTACAGCTTTGTAATACAATTTGAAGTACGGGATTGTGATGCCTCCTGCTTTGGTTTTCTTTTTCAACATTTTTTGGCTATTCAGGGTCTTTTCTGGTTCCATACAAATTTTAGAATTGTTTGTTCTAGCTCTGTGAAGAATGCTGGTGTTATTTTGATAGGTATTGCATTGAGTATGTAGATTGCATTTGAGTATGTAGATTGACATTTTAGCAATATTTGTTCTTCCTATCCAGGGGCATGGAATCTTTTTCCATTTTTTGTGTCTTCAATTTCTTTCATAAGCTTTCTGTAGTTTTCAGCATATAGATTTTTCACCTCTTTGGTTAGATTTATTCCTAGGTATTTTATGGGTTTTGGTGCAATTGTCAGTGGGATCGATTCCTTGATTTCTCTTTCTGTTGCTTCATTATTGGTGTATAGGAATGCAACAGATTTCTGTGCATTTGTTTTATATCCTGCAACTTTGCTGAATTCATCAATCAGTTCTAGCAGTTTTTTGGTAGAATCTTTTGGGTTTTCCATAGAGAGTATCGTGTCATCTGCAAAGAGTGAAAGGTTGACCTCTCCTGGCTGATTTGGATGCCTTTTATTTCTTTGTGTTTTCTGATTGCTGAGGCTAAGACTTCTAATACTATGTTGAATAACAGTAGCAAGAGTGGACATCCCTGTCTTGTTCCTTACCTTAGGAGGAAAGCTCTTAGTTTTTCCCCATTGAGGATGATATTAGCGTGGGTCTTTCATACGAATGGCTTTTATGATCTCAAGGTATGATCCTTCTACCCTACTTTCCTGAGGGTTTTTATCAAGAAAGGATGCTGTATTTTGTCAGATGCTTTCTCTGTATCTATTGAGAGGATCATGTGGTTCTTGTCCTTTCTTTTATTGATGTGATGAATCACATTGATTATTTTGTGGATATTGAACCAGCCCTGCATCCCAGGTAAAAATCTCACTTGGTCATGGTGAATAATTTTTTAATGTACTATTGGATCTGGTTGGCTGATACCTTATTGAGGATTTTTACATCTATGTTTATCAGGGAAATTGGTCTATAGTTCTCCTTTTTAGTGGGGTTTCTGGTTTTCGAATCAAGATAATGCTGGATGCATAGAAAGAGTTTGGAAGTTTTCCTTCCATTTCTGTTTTTTGGGACAGCTTCAAGAGAATAGGTGTTAATTCTTCCTTAAATGTTTGGTAGAATTTCTCTGGAAAGCCATCTGGCCCTGGACTCTTGTTTTTTGGGAGATTTTTGATTACGAATTAGATTTCTTTACTGGTTATTGGTCTGTTCATATTTTCTATTTGTTCCTGTTTCAGTTTTGGTAGTTTATATGTTTCTAGGAATTTGTCCATTTCTTCCAGATTGCCCATTTTATTGGCATATAATTGCTTATAATATTCTGATATTATTGTTTTTATTTCTGCTGTGTTGGTTGTGATCTCTCCTCTTTCATTCTTGATTTTATTTATTTGGATCCTTTCCCCTTTTCTTTTTGATCAAAGTGGCTATGGTTTATAAATTTTTTTAATGCTTTCAAAGAACCAGCTTCTGGTTTCATTGATCTGTTCTACTGTTTCTTTTGGTTTTGATAGCATTGATTTCTGCTCAATCTTTATTATTTCCTGTCTTCTGCTGCCTTTGGGTTTTATTTGCTGTCCCTTTTCCAACTCTTTAACGTGTAAGGTTAGGTTGTGTATCTGAGACCTTTCTTCCATCTTTAGGAAGGTTTGGATTGCTATACACTTCCCTCTTATGACCACCGTTGCTGTGTCCCAGAGGTTTGGGCTGTGGTGTTATCATTTTCATTGGCTTCCATGTACTTTTTAATTCCTCTTTAACTTCTTGGTTAGCCCATTCATTCTTCAGTAGGATATTCTTTAGTCTCCAAGTATTTTTTATCTTTCCAAATTGTTTCTTATGGTTGATTTCAGGTTTCATGGTGTTGTGGTCTGAAAATATGCACGGTATAATCTCGATCTTTTTGTACTTGTTGAGGGCTGATTTGTGTCCCAGTATGTGATCTATTCTGGAGAACATTCCATGTGCACTGGAGAAG